>NC_090308.1:71206818-71532954 GCF_039906515.1 Pseudorca crassidens | reverse complement strand
TGTGCAATAAAAAGAAGAGTGAGCCACGGATAAATGCAATAATGTGGATAAACTGCAAACACATCATGTTAAGTAAAAGAGACTAGACCAAAAAAAAAGAGTATACACTATACGATTTAATGTATACAAAGTCCAAATATAGGCAAAATGAATCTATGATGATAGAAATGAGAGACACTGGTTTCGGGGGAGGGAGGATGAATAAAAAGGCCTGAAGGGAACTTTCTGGAGGAATGGATATGATCTGTATCTTCTTTCTGGATGGGAGTTACATGGGTGTATGTACAGCAGTGGTTCTCAACCACGGGTGGTTTTGCTACCCAGGGGACATGTGGCAACGCCTGGAGACACTTTTGATTGTCACCCCCCAGGAGGGGATGCTACTGGCGTTTAGTGACTAGAGGCCACGGATTAACAGACAGCTCCCTACAAGAAAGAATTATCTATTCCAAAATATCAACGGTGCCAAGGCTGAGAAACCTAGTGTATATACAGTGGTCAAAACTCATCAAACGGAACAACTAAAATCTCCACATCCTATTGAATGTTAATTATCACCAAAAGAAAGAAAGAAAAAAGAGCTCAATAACCTCTCTCCTCACCCCAAAATATAGGTGCAGGATGAGACTGGGGGAAAAAAAAGTTCACATTTCAATTCTGTGAGTTCAACTGCTCAAAAAACGTATTTCAATATCGAAATCATGCTCAGTTAATGTTGATTGAAATTTTAAAATCTTGGGCAAACTTCCAGTTCCGCATGTAAGGAGCTTGGAAGTTGCCATTCCATCCTAACAAGTAAAAAGCTGAACAGACTGAAAAATCAACAGCTCTTGGATCCGTAAGGGAGAGGAGGACACAGGGCAAACCGAGACTGGAGAGACAGGACAAGGCCGGGATTCAAGGCTTACTGGAGGAGAGGTTTACTAGAGGGAGCCGCAGCCAAGGTAGGAAACCTGGGCTGTAATCGACAAACCGCTGGACGCTCAGTGTGCACCGGTCTGAGAGTGAAAAACTGCAAGGGGATCCAGTCATGATGGGTCCCACCGTTGTGTGAGATTTACCTCCAGAGGCTCGACCCAGGTTCTCACAGTAAATATGGGAGAAGAATCCCCTTGAGCTTCCAGAGAGGGGAGGGGAAAAGGAACCATTTTGAAATATGCCAGAGTCCTCCGCTCTTAACAAGGTTTGCCCTCGGGGGGCGGGCGGGGCGACAACTAGTTAACCAGTATCTAACCTGCTGGGCGTTATTAGAGCCTAACTGACCTGGGGAAAGGGCAATGACCAACTCCAGCCCAATCTGGCCGTCCCGTACCACCGAAGGGGGGAGAAAAAAAATTAAAACTTGATATAAAAACGTCCAAAAAAATTATACCGGGGGAAAGATGGACGGAGTATGGGCAGTCCTCTCCACAACTCTCCCTTCAAACACACCCTTCCTATCTCCCCTCTCCCACTGGTAAAACTCACACCGTGGGCTGCTCCACTTAAAACTTCCTGAAGGAATTACATTTGGGCCTCTGGGAAATGTTGATATGGTTGTGCACAGACAGCCCTGGGTGATAAAAACAGTGGGGGGCAGGGAGCCCGCCTGGCCCTTCAGCCTCAGCATCTAATCACCCAACCCAGACTCCACGCTCTTCCCGCCCATGGTTCTGAGCTCACGAACGTCACGGGACGCAGCGGCAGGGCGAGCCAGGCGTGGAGCTGGGTGAGGGCTTCCCGCCATCGCACAGGTCACAGTAACAAGCTGCCAGCTGATTTCCACGGTTCTCCCTGAATCTCAGGAAATTTCTGGTACAAAGTAAAAAGTTGTGCTTAAGTGGAAAAAGAAATGGATCCGGAAACGCTATGCGTAAACTAGTTTATGGTACGGGTGCCGTTACCTCTGATGTTTGTAGAAAACAAGCAGCTCATGACTCAGGTTACTAAAGTTGAATTTCAAAAACATTTTTTCCCTCGGGGGGAGTCTGAACTGTATACAATTAGCCTTCGTGCCAGTGAGTTTCATTCCCTACTGCTTACAGTAGCACCCAGAATACATTTTACACTGAAGTCTGGAGGCAGCCCTGAGTCGGCTGTGCACCTGTACACCTAAGCCAATCAAGAGACAGATTACTCAGAAATGCCTCTGGTGGAGATGCTGCAGAGCTCCTTCAACATTCTGGCCTTCTCCCAGACCAAGAACTTTTCCCTCAAGTTTGAATTAACTGACTTTTAACACAAGCATGCACGTCTACTTCCCTTCCCTTTATGCAGGAGGAAGTAGCTGCTTCGACTTCTGGCCGGGCGAACGAGAACTCCAAGTTGCAAAAACCGCCCTCAAAGACTGTATCCCTCGCTCACTCTCAGAAGCCTGAAGTTCTGTGCTTGTCTCTAACCTCCGCGTTGATTCTCCAGGAGGCGAGCTCTCTGAGCAATAAAGCCCATTAGCTAAATTCTTTTGGAAACCTGACAACCTCACACTGAGCCCTGGTTCCTGTGGGCACATCTGCTGCCCAGCAGGGGAGTGAAATTGGATGTGTTTTAGACGCACATCTAAAGAGAGTTTTAGACGTGGTAGGTGGTGGACAAGAAAGGCACCTTTACACTTTGGCCACCATCTCTGGCCTATTCAAATACTCCAGCTTTACCATCATCCATTCAATACTTGAACTGCTGATTCCAGGGAGCTACTTCGTAGGGCGGGATTCACAAAAGAGACAAAGCCCCAGTGATGTTTAATTCCCAAACCTTGCATGCAACACAGCTCCATGGAATGTTCAACAGCCCTTGCCCATGCACAGGGACACTGGGGGTGGGGGTGGGGGGAGGGAGACGGGGGAGGACCACATGCCTCTTCTTGCTGACACTTGGTGTTCGTTTTCCCAGTAAAAACCATTTTTATCCCCCCACCCTCCACCCCATAAAAGGCAAACCTGCAATGTGGGATAGTAATGTCTTATCTAAATTTCTGTCTATCCCTCCATGGGGTCTTGCACGCAGGAGGCTTTCAATAAATATTTGTTGGCTGAAATGAATAAATGATGGAATTAATGAGTTATGTAACTAGATTCCAGGCTAAGTTCTTTTCTATGGAGGTGTCAAAAAAAAAAAATGTTTAATAGGATGGAGCTAAAAACAGAGTGGGAATTTTGATATTTTCAACTCTAACGCTTCCATGCTACTGGGCAAAGCCTCACCCTGGCCGAAATGGGACTTGGCTTAGAAAACATTGCTTACAGCTTTGCCCAGCACTGCTTCACAGCCTCAAGGTTGAGACCGAGGGGCAGAGACCCTCACTGCCCTTCCCAGCTCTGTGAAGAGGTAACTATCAGAAGGTAGGGGCCTGGGGATTCCGTGGTGATTTTGCTTCCTACAAAGGTTGCTTGTTGGGGTAACGTAAGAATCCAAGAATTAGAATGGGGTGATAACCATTTTCATGATGAAAACACAAACTTAAAGACAACCTCAATCATCCAGTGATTTAAAATGTAGAAACTCAGTCGGGTGGTGACATTGACAAGGTGAAAGTGTTCCCAGTGTGATTCTGAACACTGAGGCACCGTCTGGGTCTTAACAATGACCATGAGGCCCTACTGTATAGCACAGGGAACCCTTCTCCATACTCTGTAATGACCTACATGGGAAAAGAATCTAAAACAGAGTGGATATATGTATATGTATAACTGATTCACTTTGCTGTACAGAAGAAACTAATACAACATTGTAAATCCACTCTACTCCAATAAAATTAAGACAAACAAACAAAAAACAATGATCGTGGCTCACCAAGCTTACATGGGTTTGCTTTCCATGCACATTTTGTAAGTCATCCTCGTCTAACTCGAAAGATCTAATCCCACAAGATCACCTCTAATTAGTGATGATGCACTCTTAGAAGACAAATATAGACACCAGAGGGGATGCATCAGCGGTCTTAAAATAATTAATGCTTATCCTCACAAGGCCACCTACACCAAGGCACTTGGGAACAGTTCACCATAGCCATGTCATAGAAGGATGGCAAAATCATTTTTCTTACCTGCAGAAGTAGGTCACAGCAAGAGCCTTTGGCAAAGGAACCCGAGTGGACACTGAATGGGTTTTGTGACACAATCTTTTCATTTTTCATCTCAATGCAAGACTTAATCGTTGGTTCACTGTACTCGCTAATCATCCCCCTCCATGGTAACAGGACCGGAACGAGGCTTGGAAGTGCAGTATTTGGGGACACAGCGAAAAGCCCCATTACCAGAATACTGCTGCTACATTGAATAACCAGAGCTCAAGCATTTCAGGCAGCCACTGGGTTTTGTTGTTTTATTTCCAATGATATGAAAATAAAACCAATCATCATAAACCAGCACACCCATCCGGAGTCTGAGCTAGGCAGTCCAGAAGCACAGAGGCTAACGGTTACAGCATTTCACACAGAAACCTTTTCAACTCCGCATACAGCCCCCATGTGGGACATTTTATTTCTTTTGAGACTTCTATTTAAACTCAACCATTCAGACTTTCCAAAAACAACGTGAGTTATGTGCATTTCACTAGTGCTACTGCCTTCTGAATAATGAATGCCTTTCTCAGTGAGGATGAAGGAGGTAGAGAAAAGAGGTAGACAGTAGCAAGAAGGGGAACCATGACATTCGCAAGTACTGTGTGATCTCAGGAAACCTCATCAGAGGGGCTGAAACGCACCTCATCTAAAGCTTTGTCCTGCCATCCCTCAGAAAGGCTCAACCTGCTTCCTGTACCAGCAGCTTCTCCCTGGCTAATGCTGTGTCTCCTGACCATCAGGCACGTGTGTTCGGACTAACTGACGGTGGACTTTCTTCCTGGGGCACGGACAAACTGTCTCTAGGACACCAGGCTTCTCTGCTAACTCTGTGGTCTTATCAACCTACCTTTTTTCTTTTTTTTTTTTTAATTGAAGTATAGATGATGTACAATATTATGAAAGTTGCAGGTGTACAATATACTGACTCACAATTTTTAAAGGCTATATCCCATTTATAGTTATTATAAAATATTGGCTATATTCCCTGTGTTGTAAATATATCCGTGTAGCTAATTTTATACAGAATAGTTTGTACCTGTTAATCCCCTCCCCCTATATCACCCCTCCCCCCACTGGTAACCACTAGTTTGTTCTCTGTATCTGTGAGTCTGCCTCGTTTTTGTTATATTCACCATGTTGTTGTATTTTTACCTGTCTTTAAAGGGATGTGCTCTGAAGTTCTGGTAAGGGCTAGAACCCATTCTCTGGCTCCAATTCAGAGTTACTCATTTCGTACAGTCCTTCCTCCCCGCCCCCCCAAAATGCACTAAAAAGCTTTCCTCTGTCCTTTTTCTCCCCCTTACTTTCTTCTTGCTCAGAGCAATCCTATTTCATTTTTCACAGAATATGATTTTCTGTGTTCGCTTTATCATTTTTACCCCCTCAGTGTCATTAATGACCTTCGCGCTATTAATAACCTTCAGTTATTCTATGGTTTTTCCTTCCACCTTCATCCTTATTTTGCCCCCATTTCAGAGCTGAAGGACAACTGTACAATGAGTAAATTTTAAAGTTGTGTCACGGTTCCCCTAGGGACAGTCTCCTTCCTTGCGCTATTAAGTTGGAAAATGGCTTTTTAGAAAAAAATCAAGGTTTTTGTCACAGAGCAGGTGCAATCATTACAATGTGAAATTAGTCCTTTTTCCAGTGAAAGTGGTGCAATACTTTACTTGTAACTGCACAAAGGGATTTAGGAAATGGAATATAAAAAAAAACCTATCAAGAGCTTTAGAGGGTTATGTGCAAAGTTATATGATATTTTGTTCATGCAATATAGACAATAAAGCCATGCCGCTGTGGAATGCCAAAGTTTTGCTTTCTGGATTCACCAATGCGAAATCAGTTCATTTAAACTTTGGAGAATGACCTGCTTTTCATTCATGCACACATCCATGTCGTCTCTGTTCCCCATGTTCACTGGGCTCCTCCAATGTGCCAGGCAGGGTGATGAATTTTAAAAAAGCAAAAGAACAAAAAGAAATCTTTTTTATCCTGAAAAGCATGTCGACGGTTATCCCCTATTCTAGGCAAGCCGCTCACTTCAAAAATTATCTCATAAGTTGTATGTACTTGCAGAAAATGAGGCGGCACGGTAATAATAAACCTGCCTGCAGGCAGATTCACTGAGGCAGATGTGGTTTTACAGCACTCTGTAAAACCCATGACTGTTTCACTAGTTAATAACTGGCAGCCCAGTGGGCTTGGACCACAGTGGGAGAAAGGCAACCAGGCCTTGCTCTGTGGTTTGCTGCTTGTCTGGCTTTGACTTAGCCTCTCTGAGCCTCAGTTTCCTCCTGTGAAAAACAGGACCAGCTGCACCAGTTTCCAAAGAGTGGTTCTTAGGATTGACTGAGATAAAATCCACAAGGCTTCTATTACTGGGCCTGTCGCAAAGTCGATGCTCCATACATTACAGTTTTAGCAGCATCATTATGACTGGAGTTTACAGCAGGGCAGACATGACAGCCCTAAATCAAGGCATTCTTTTTTTCTCAGAAGGAGGATGACAGGGCTAATTTCAAGGAGGCAGAGAAGACAGGTTGAAAATTAGGGTCTCCCTCGTCCTAGCCCCACCCCACTTCTCTGAGTTGGGCACCTACGTACCCCAATTACTCATTATCTCCACGAATGCCCTTCTGCATCAGCACCCCAGTCACTGACCCCTCCCTTTCACCACGATCTTTTCCTCTATCTAGCACAAACTTATTGAGAGATAGCTTAACTCAGGGAAGTAGCTGACCACTTTACATGAGTCAAAGAAAAGGAAGAGGGGGCTTCCCCGGTGGCGCAGTGGTTGAGAGTCCGCCTAACGATGCAGGGGACGCGGGTTCGTGCCCCGGTCCGGGAAGATCCCACATGCCGCGGAGCGGCTGGGCCCGTGAGCCATGGCCGCTGAGCCTGCGCGTCTGGAGCCTGTGCTCCACAACGGGAGGGGCCACAACAGTGAGAGGCCCGTACCGCAAAAAAAAAAAAAAAAAGAAAGGGAAGAAAATAAATCAATTTTCTTTTTGTTTGTGATGGAGATGACAGAAGAGGTAAAGAAGGACACAGAGATAACTGGACTAAAAAAAATAAATAAATAAGGGACTTAATGATCCAAACTTAACACCAGAAACTGATGCTCGCTTGCGGAGAGGCCTATCGATTTCATGTGTTCGCCTCAATTTGGCTCACAAAACTATAGAACACTAGAGCTGGAAGAGATCTCAAAAATCATTCAGTCAAACCCCATCCTTTTAGAGCTAAAGAAACTGAGGCCCAAAGAAGTCTTATAAGATGTGTTGAAGGCAACCCAGCTCATCGCTGCAGACCTACAACTAGACTAGGTTTCTTACAGTTTCATTCCAAACAGAATTTCAAATGATTTGGGTGCAGTGTGTTTAGGTGGTTGAGGTTATCCTATTTTGTCTCTGTTTGTTGCTATTGTCTTCACTTAGCATGAAAAAGATGTAGTCTGACTGGGTAAGTCTGGACTGGTGGGATTTACTTTAAGTGCCCAGTGATGGTGATGGAGTGGTCCGTGAATGCCCTGAGATTGCAGGCAGAATTATACGTGGATGGACATTTTTCTAGGAATAGGGTAAGAAGCTTTAACACGCTCTCAAAGGTGCCAGCGAGCAAAACAAAGTTAAGCGAGTGGACTAGGCAGAGAAGAGAGTGGTGAGCCCAGTGTTTCCACGCTCTGCAGGCAGGGTGCTTCCAGTGCGGACCTGGGGGGTACGGGAGGGGTAGGGAGAAGCTGGCTGGCAGAGCAGACTCCGCCGTCCACCTTGGCGTCAAGCAGTGTGGCTTTACCTCCTACCTTCTTTCGAGATTCACGTTCTGCTCAGTTTGCTGAAAGAAAGCCTTCTGCTGCTGGGAGGAGGGAGACTGAAAACCACTGTTACAGCACGCCTATAAAATCTCAGCGAAGGTGTGAGCTCCTGTCCATAATAATTTACAGCATTCTGCCAAGAGCGCCCCTTCTCCTGACTGTCTCTGTTGCTGTTCTTTTTACTCTCATGTTTAACAATCAAGATGATAGATACCTCTTGCCTTCTCAACATCTTCATGAGTTCCTGCCGTTGGCAAGAAAATAAGGGCCAGGCATCGCAAGTGGCTAGAAAAAAAGAGCCTGAGTCCACCTTTTCTCATTCTGAGAGGATGATGGAAATTACTTTTTCTGTTTCTCTGGCATCTCACAGGCTGACCTGCGTCCCAAAGGCCTAGGTGCTGCTATAGATGCATCAGAATCCCTGAGGGATTGTCCACCTTTTTCTTTTTCTATCACCAGAGAAATGCTGTCCCCTCCATTTTTCTCAGACAATAAAGAGTTGAGGGCATATATTTACAAACAAGAAGTTTTAAGTTTTATAGCATGTTCATTAACTTGAATTATGGATGGGGAAAAATGAGAGCTAGTAAAAAGCAATAATGTTTAGAAAGCAATATATTTGGTCATTTTCACCCCAGATTAGAACTTCATGCCCCTAAGACACAAGTCTAGATAATGTTGTTTGTGTTGCATTAACCTTAAGCTATAATAGGGCAAGAGCAGATTACAGGAAATCACAACAAAATAGTTATAACATTAGCAGCAGCTAGCAGGAATACTGTGGCAAGCAATCACTCTTAAAGATTCAGTTATAAACACCAGGATCACGGTCTGGGCCTGTGTGAGTTTCTACGATATTCGAGTACAAATATATGACTTCAAAAATAAGTATCATACTGAAAACTGACCACCCGGAAGACGTTTTTATATTTGAGGTTTGATGTTTCTCTTCTTCTGGTTTTACTCCCTGACTTCATGTGTTGATGAAGGTTGGCAGAGCCTGGGGTTGGAGGGGTACTTAGCAATCAGCTGGTTCACTCTCTCTCTCCCATTCTCCCCAAGTCCAACCATTTCTACTACTCCATATGGCCCCTCCCCTAGAATTAGAATTTTTAAAGCTATTCTCTCATTGAATAGCTGGGCAGACACCCAGCAATGTTCCGGGCATTGTGAATTATATCATACAAGTATAAGATGATGTTCCTGTTTTCAGGGAATTTATCATCTCACTGGAAACCTTGGAAGTACATTTAAGCAGCTGTCATACTAAGTGACAGCAGCCAGAGCAGGAAGCGATGAAAACGCAGAAGTTAATCTTATTGTCTTCTGTGGGATCCTTTATAGTACCTAATATCAGGTTTATAACGTGGCTTGTAGAACCAGAGTGGTACAGACAACAGAGCACTGGGCTGGGAGATAAGGGGCCGCGTCTCCGAGAGTAACAGAAGTCCATGTGTAGAATTAGAAACAGAGGGAATAATCCCAGGGATAAACGTAACGACCGTTTATTCAGCATTTATTTTTTTCCAAGTACTTCTCATATACTCATTGACTTTATAATTACAATACCCATAAAGTAATACTATTAATATATAGATGAAGAGACAGAGGCTAAGGGGGGTCCTATAGTCAGCATGTGGAGGGGTTGAACTTTCACACCACACCTGTCTGATCTCTAAGTCCATGCTTAAAACTGCATCTCGACTCCTAAGTCCTATCATTTCCGAGATTCCGTGTCTTAAATACGCAGTATTTGATATCTTAGTTAATTATGAAATACAGCAAAGCTCATAAAGTATTCAGGTATTTCTGCAGAAATTTTACTGATATCTAAGCATGTAATGATGTTCTACATTAATATACCTTAAAGGCTTTTACTGTAGCATCCTTAAGATAACAACAAACCCTCCACAAATCCAAACTTTTTCTGCTGGTTATATGCAGGACTGAACTGCTATGGTTACAAGGTTTTTAAAAGTCACTTTACAAATGAGAAAATGATGGCATCAGGTATTCAGAAACACACCTGAGTTCATGTGATGAAAAAGTTCAAAAGAAGACCAAAGCATCTTCTAGAACAGATTCCTAGTTTAGCTTAGCTGAAGTTCCAGGGAAGCATAAGGTTGGGTGTAACGAGATATAAACCAGTGCACTGTCTTCTTTGCTGCTACGGATTCATTCGTGAAAGAATTATAAGATAGTTTTCACTCTCCTCGACTTCCCTCATGCATAGACAGAGCAGACAGACCCTAGTGAGCATGACTCTGGACCTTCCTTACTCCCCCTTGAGGCCCGCACTTCCAGAGGCCAGGGGAGTGGGCAGCCCCACAAGGAGAAAGTAGAATTCTTAAGATGCAAGTCAGGGGAGGGGGTGGGTCAAGGTCCAAAATGGTGGCGACTCCTGCTCTTCATATAGTTCTGGCTGTACAAGTGTCAGGATCTAGGAGGGCAGATGATTCGAAGGTCAAGGTCCTTAGTGGAGGTCCCAGAGGCAGCAGCACGGGTCTCAATGACTAGCCTGGCACAGAGGGAGTCAAAACCCCAGGGAAACCATTCTTCTGGATTTGGGCAGAGTGTCTTGCCAGGAATCTTTTCCCTTGATTTTCTTGGACTGATAAAGATTGGTTACTTGTAAGGGAATCAATCGTCTGATTACTTTAGGAGAGAGAAAACTTGCCTGAGAAGAACAAGCAGACACTGTAGTTTCAACGTCTATCCCCCAAATGGCAAACAGGAAGC
This sequence comes from Pseudorca crassidens, assembly GCF_039906515.1. Taxonomy (NCBI): domain Eukaryota; kingdom Metazoa; phylum Chordata; class Mammalia; order Artiodactyla; family Delphinidae; genus Pseudorca; species Pseudorca crassidens. Next base: position 71,522,362 of record NC_090308.1, on the reverse strand, counting down.
AACGTCTCACACACAAAAGTTCACTATAAACATTCACTATCTGAGAAAAGAGTACTTCAAACATCACCATATGAAATTACTAAGAAAAGTCTCATTTTCCAAGTCTGATTCCTAACATTAAGGCTCAACTGCTAAAAAAACAAGTATATAAATTTTTTAAAAAACATACTCACAGAGAGAACTACTATATATTAACACTATAACCAAATACCACACAGTTGGCTGGAGTCATGGGAGAGAAGTGTTTGGGGATGAATTATGGAACAAAGGGGATCCGCGTCTAGCAACTAATCTCTAAAGTCCTTCGCCAAAGTTTTCCCTTCTCATCCAGGCTGACAGATGCATTTTGGGATTTGATATCCAGAGAATCCTTAGGAGGAATTCTAAGAGTAATTTTTCCCAGAGGAGGCAAAGTAGTTATGAAGGCAAGGTAAATTGCCTGCAGTACTCCTTTGATAAGCTTCTCTGTTTAGTATGGTAACAGCATGCTGATCTGCAACAACACAATGTAAGATATATTACACATTTTGCTGCCCTTAAAAGCAGCAATGCACCAAGCCTAAAAAGATTTCATCAGGCACAATTTAACCTTTGCCTGATGATCCAAAGTCAGTATTATGAATTACCTATTAGTTCTGTGGCCTCAGGCAAGTCACGGGAACCTCTAAGCATAGGTGTCCTCTTTACCGTGTGAATGACAGTACTTCTCTCATAGAATGGTGATGGTGGATTAAATGAGATCAGCCCTGTAAGGCACTTAGCACGGAGTCCTTTGCATTCTTAAAAGACTCAAAATGGTAGCTACTGCTACTTTTAACATATTTCCCTGCTTTGGGCTGTGATCTAGAAAATTAGGTTGACCTATGAGTGTAACGTCTCAAGAAGTTACTACATAGGATTTAAAACTTTAAAACATTTATTTGTCTTTTAGGAAAACAAAAGATCGAACTCCCATTTCTTCCAATACGGTAGACTTGATGTCGGAAGAAGCCCTCTCAATATAAAAGACTAAAAATGCTGAATAAATATTTTTTAAATCTTTAAAGCCCACAGCTAAATTGTCAGGAGAATAATTGAACCCTCCGGTGGGAAAAGAATCCTGCACCTCTTGGTAAGCCAGGGCGGAAGAAAGAGTTTCCCAGAGACCTCTGCCTCTCCTTGAAGGTCTCGACTAGAGTGTGAGCTTTAACCTGTAGCATTTGGGGGGGTCCTAGGACAAGCCTGGGGCCCTGAAAAATAGAAGGTTGGATCAGAGACGCCGGAGATTCCTGCCCCACCCCACAGTGAACAAATTGGGGGAAAATATCCACGTTCTAGAGGTAGACTGTGGGTGAGGTGTGGGACTCGAGGGACATTGTTCCAGCTAATGATTAAGAACTCTCCAGACAATAGGGGCTTCTTAGACAATGGGTGAATTTCCAGGATGTCCGGCCCCCTTCCGAGAAGGAGGGAGATAAACAAAATGTAAAAAAGGTATCTGTCAAAGACCAATCAGGAAGCTGGGGACAAGTTCCCTCTCTGGTCCAAGCCTAAGCCGGGACCAATCAGCAGGAAAACACAACCGAATCTATAATTTACATACGGGGAAGTGGGAACCTATAAAACCGACATATTCGCGCCCAAAAGGGGTTCCTTCTTCGACCTCCTGCGTGAGGACCAAGGAACCCCGGTGCACCGGCCTTCAATAAACCTCTTGCGTTTTGCATCGACTTCCGACTCTTGTTGTTTCCTGGGCGAGTCGAAACTCCTAGGAGACCGCGCAGGTCTAACAGAGGCTACTTGCCTGCCTCGGACTTGACGCAGAGTCTGGCATGGGGGGTGGGGGAAAGGCACCCCCGAGAAACCCTGATCACAGGTCCACGCTAGAGCGTTAGAATTCACCCTGTTTGGGATTAGAATTCACCGTGTTTACGGGGCCTCCCAAATACTCCTCTCTGCAGGAACATACTTTCCACCCGGGCCTCAAAGAATCCCACAGATAAAGTTCCAAGGAGAGCGCGAGCTTGCCAGTACAGTTACCCGATACGTGAGCAGCTGAGCAGAAACAAGGTGCAGAGCCAGACCCACAAAGCTGTAGGGATTTTAATTATGGAAGAACATATAACAAGTACGTTTAAAGAAATACAAGAAGTACCGAAAGTATGCCTAGGGAACATGAGACTTTCAAAACTTCGGGAAGATCAGAAAAAGAAACAAACCATTTCTGGAAATGCAAAATATAAAAATTGACATCAGAAATTTAATGGATAAGGCAAAACATGAGATGGGACATCGCTGAAGAAAGATTAGTGATTAAGACTAAATAATAGGGCTTCCCTGGTGGCGCAGTGGTTACGAATCCACCTGCCAATACGGGGACACAGGTTCGAGCCCTGGTCTGGGAAGATCCCACATGCCACGGGGCAACTAAGCCCGTGTGCCACAACTACTGAGCCTGTGCTCTAGAGCCCGTGAGCCACAACCACTGAGCCCACGTTCCTAGAGCCCGTGCTCCACAACAAGAGAAGCCACCTCAATGAGAAGTCCACGCACCCCAACGAAGAGTAGCCCCTGGTCGCCGCAACTCGAGAAAGCCCGCGCGCAGCAACGAAGACCAACGTAGCCAAAATTAATTTAAAAAAACAACTAAATAATAGTTGTAGCAGGCATAAAAGGTATATTCTGAACAACTTTCACCAAAAGTCTGAAAATGTAGATGAAACAGACAAATCTCGAGAATATAAATTACTGAAAGTGATTAAAGAAGAAATAGAAAGGCTGAATCATCCTAAACCTTTACTTCTGCTGAGTCAGCAGTTAAACATTTTTCTAACTTGGAAAATACCAGGTCCAGCTTTACAAATGAGTTTTACCAAACAGGTAATTTCAATCTTATTATAAAGTCTTCCAGAAACAGAAAAAGAAGAAACTCTCTCTTCAAGTCGTTTTATGGGCCTATCAAAACCTTGACACAAAAACCCCACAAAGACAGTATAAACGAAGAAAAGTACAAGCTTATCTCAACTCTGAATATTAATGCAGACCCTAAACAAAAGATGAGCAAACTACGGATCATGACCAAACTGAGAGTAACTCAAGAGTAAGTTTAACGTTTGAAAATTTCAGGTAATTCACCATATTAACAGATGAGATGCAGAAAAAAATTGTGTGCAGCCGAAGCCTGGAGTCAAACGTAAAAACAAAAATTAAGCTTTGTAATGTTATTTGTAGGCTAATTACACCGTCCCTGCATACCTGGTAATTCACAGTAGGTAAAGCAGTGAAAAGAGGCTAATTTCTTTCTTAAGTAGAAACATGCATATGCAAAAACAGCACATAAAGAAAAGCCAGACCCGGGGGGTGGGGCGGGGATGGGGGGTGTGGGGGTGTGGGGGAACATACTTAAAAGAAACTAACACACCACTGTAAGGCAGTTATATTCCAATAAAGACGTAAAAAAAAAAAAAAAGTCCCCAAGACAGCCATCATTAAACACATTTCTCTCTTTATTCAAAACATTTACTGAGCCTCTAACTGTACACTGAGACACTGTACTTGACAAGATGTACAGTAATAAAAACAAAAAAAGGTACAGACTTTTTCTTGCATAGCTTACCACTACTAATTGATAAAACAGTATATTTTGGTGGAAAAGTAAATTGATGTGAACTTTCTGGAGAGTGATTTGGCAAAACGTATCAAAACAACAAATATTAAAAATATTCATAACCCTTTGACTTCAGAAGTGATTAGAGATTCGGCCAAGGCTTATGGACAAGAATTGTTTCTATAGCATAATTAATTTTTTGTACAAAAAGCTGAATTCATTGTTTCTGAAAACTGCTGAGTAACTTTAGTTTGTTTATAGTCTCTAGTACCACAGATTCAAAACATATTTTGAACATGTATTTTGCCTCTCAATCCAACTATATGATCTAAAAAGTGATCAGGCAACTTGTAAACAATTTATTACCATTTATAGAATACGTTAAAAAAAATCCTTGCCCAGCAGGATACTAGCTTTATTTTTTTTTAATATTTATTTATTTATTTTTTTGCGGTACGCGGGCCTCTCACTGTTGTGGCCTCTCCAGTTGCAGAGCACGGGCTCCGGACGCTCAGGCTCAGCGGCCATGGCTCACGGGCCCAGCCGCTACGCGGCATCTTCCCGGACTGGGGCACGAACCCATGTCCCCTGCATTGGCAGGCGGACTCTCAACCACTGCGCCACCAGGGAAGTCCCCGAGCTTTATTTTTAATATTGCTGAATCTTTGCATAAATTTTTAAAAAGACAAACATATTTCATTTTATTCTGTGTTTTAAAAAATGCCATCACTTGTTTCTTTTAAAAATTTTTCATCCATTTAAAAATGTTTTGAAGTTCAACTGTTCAATTTAAGGTAGAAATTTCGTAGTATTTAAATTAAACCTTACCCTTGTCTTGACTGAACCTAAGAACTCTGCTGGAGTCCTTGTTGGCCTCTTGGTCATGCTTTTCCTAAGACATGGAATCTCATCTTTACTGGTCATCACCTGCTATGTCTAAAGAAGCCCATGGAGAATGTGTCCCATTCAGGTATGCTGTGGCTGGACATGGCCCTGCAGACCTATATTGCCCACTGTTATTAACAGCAATGAGCTGACAATCTGTAATCTGCCTTATACAACGTTCAAATAGAGACATCCCCCAGACATGGTCCTCCATTTCAATGCTGGCCTCAAGTAGTCTGGTATGCCACCAGTATGAACTGGTAAAAATTCTAGTGATACCTGTCCCTCCCCCCGACCCCCAAGCTATGTCTGTGGCACCTGTTAAGGTCGGTCGAAACATTGCTGATGAACTTTGGATTGAAGATGTACACATAACAGAGAATGCCAGCTAATACCCTTGGCTCAGCATTAATGTTATTGACTTGTATGGTCTCCCCATTCTTGGCTCTGATGACATCTCCTGGCTTGAAGGCTTAGGCTTGAGGTTACGTTCACCAAGAGTGCCAGACCTATTACATTAAGTGGCAAGCTGAGCTTGTGGCAGTCACAATGGCTGAACACACGGCAGCTCCTCCCATGTCAGCCCTCAGGAAGTTGATGTTTGCAGACACCTTGATAAGATTACCACCAGGGTCAAAGGACATCCCCTTCCCAAAAATACGAGCGGCACTTTACTTGCATTGAGGCTGCCTCTGTAGTGAATCTGCAAGAAGACCAGATGTTCATTACGTCATTTGGCCACACTTTAAAAAGATCCAATTTCTGGGTCTTCAGTTCAAGACTTAGGTGTGATCTAGACCTGAGCTTTTACTCTTAGAACTTTAAGATTCTTCTCCATTATTTCTGCAAATATGGTAGGTATCATCTCATAGGCTGGTGTCCCCATCAAATAGGAGGCCAAGTTCTGTCCAGAAGCAAATAGGACTCCTTTCTACCAGGCCTGCGATTCCCCACTTCCACGTAGCTAAGCAAAGACAAGAGTTTTGTCTTTCTGCTTCAGCTCCGCACATTCGTATAGACCAAGATATGCCTCTCGGGCTTCCCTGGTGGCGCAGTGGTTGAGAGTCCGCCTGCCAATGCAGGGGACACGGGTTCGTGCCCCGGTCTGGGAAGATCCCACATGCCGCGGAGCGACTGGGCCCGTGAGCCATGGCCGCGGAGCCTGCGCGTCCGGAGCCTGTGCTCCGCAACGGGGGAGGCCACAACAGTGAGAGGCCCGCGTACCGCAAAAAAAAAAAAAAAAAGATATGCCTCTCCCACTGCTGGGCAACCCCATGGATACTCCTCCACAGATGAGATCTCTCTGTCATGAAGCTTCCTGTGCTCTGCTGGAGTAGCAACACTGGATTTTTTTACCTTCATTCTGGTTTTCCTGGTCATTTGTTCTATCTGCCTTTTTACCCAGGATAACAGGATGGTGGAGAAGTCAGGACGCAGGCCATAAAAGGTCTGTGCTTTGCCTGCCTTCGGAGGTGGTTCAGAATGACCAAATTTCTCTTGATATTTCAGAAATCAGTTTATCACGATTATCTCCTGTCCATGTAAACTGTGAAGCAACTTCTTTTCCTTTGGCACAGATTCCTCAAACAAGGCCCTTTGTTATGGCTGTGGTAGGGAGACCCTAGTCCCAAAGATGCTTTATGCCCATGCCCAGATAGGGACTCTGTTTATCATCTTAAAAACTGGAAACAGCCTCAGACTTCATACAGATAGTCATACAAATGAATATTATTTGTATGTCATTAAATATTATGTTTGCAAATCACATTAATGGCCAGGGAAACTGTTCCCCAAAATAAAACATTAAGGGAAAAAAGCAAAATCAACACTATTCATGATTGAATATCATACAGGCATCACAAATCATGTTTCAAAGTGATGGAAGACAACAGCATAATTGTTAAAAGTCACAGACTCTGGAGTGAGATCTGAGTGTGAATCCCGTCTCTATCACTATTACGAGCTTTGTGAACTTTTAAAATCTCTCTGTGATTCAGTTTGCTCATGTGACAAAGGTAGATAATGACAGTACTTATATTAGGGACTCTTGAAAAGATTCAGTGAGTTAATATGTATAAAGTGCTTACAAGAGTGATACCACATTGTAAATGCTCAATAAATATAAGCTATTCTTATTAAATGATATAAGAAACTATTAATGACATAAATGAAGAAAGCAGGATTTAACATTATGTACAGTATGATTCTAGTTTTGTAAAACTAACTGCCTTCTCTTTTCATCACCGAAACCCCCCCCCCCGCAGTTCTCCCCTGCGTGTATGCAGAGAAAACTCCGGAAGGCAAGACACTTAAATGCTAACGCTGAAGGATATGATTCAGGAACTTTTTTTTCCTTTTTAGACTTTTTCATTTTAAAATTTCCAACAAGCACTATATAGTTCTTTTAAAATTAGAGAGAAATTTTTTTTTTTTTTTTAAAGGACTCCCGTTTCTTCTTGTTGGGCCACGGTACTCTGCCTCAGTGCTAGTGTGCTCTTTTTTTTTTTTCCCACAGAGATCCAATTTAGGGACATCACTTTCAGGTTAGTAGATAAGATAAGAGAAGGATGAGTAGAGGAAAACATATCAAAAATACCAGAATGATGTCTAAAGGAGAATATATCAGAAAGGAAAAATTGGTGTGTGCCCACGTCATGGAGGAGAAAAGTAATTTCCATATTTCCATGTAGAGAAATGCGTCAGCTAGTGATGACACTCATGATAAAAGTTAGCACAAGGCTGGGGATAAGGAAAATGAGTTTTTCCCCCATCTAGGTTGATTTGCTTAGGTTTTGTGTTCACAGCCTACCAAAGTCAAGATGTCCCATATATTACATAGGGACAAAAACTTGAATGATAAGGTTAAGTGACACAGATATGTCTGAAAACAAAGCCTACTTCTTTAGAAAATAAAATATATGATTTGAAGAAGGAATAATACACCGAAGTCACCTTTCTTTTAATTTGAATATATTTTTGTCTTTATAAATCAATCTACTGTAACAAAAATGTCCCTGGAGTGCTATCATATTTTCTGCCTGCCCAGCATCTTTTGGACATCCTTGAAATGTTTGAGGAATTTCTTTCCTTATTGGCCCTACTTCCCTAGGTCAGAAGCCAAAAAACTTGTTCCCCCAGACTCCTAAGAAGCTTAAAGGAGGAAATCCCAGCTTGCAATACCCAAGCCCTTTCTCAGAATTTTCAGTCCATTTCACTGTGACTTGTCAACCTGGATGTACAAATGGAGTGGGATCCATGTAAAAAGTGAAAAAGAATGCAACGTTTGGTCAGATGCTAAACTGGATCCTGGGAGCCACACATACAAATGACTTTCTTTTTAAGCCAATTGCTATCAACCACAAAAAACCAAAACAAGTCTTCAAATCTGTCATGGACATCTAAAAACATTATTAATGATGTTACATGTATCATAAAAACCAGAGGAACAAGAAATAATCTGAATTTTTAATAATACAGTTCAACTACATCCTGATTTCTGTAATCAGCTCTACACTGCAAATTACCACTTCATCATAGTAAATTTGCAAATGTATGGGGAAGCTTAAAAAGATCTTTTAACACCTGTTTTAGGGACACCAACCACCTTATACAATCACCTCCGCACATGTAGAAAACAAGATTCATTGACCAAGTCCGCTTAAATTTTAAAAGATGAACGCATTCAGTGATAATTTTATTTTGCAGAGCAGAAAGAAGCACAGGGGAGCTTCTAAGTGTTGGCTCTCATTATACTTCCAATTATTTCAATTATTTCAGATCATGCATAAAGCAATTTCCCCTCTGACAAAATACTGGATAAAGATATCCAAAGGAATCCAAATAGCAGCAGTCTTTGTACATATGGTAAATTATCTTCTTGGGGGGGAAAAGCTGTAAGTTAGGTGATGCAATATGAATTTGATTTTCTTGTGGAAACACTATTATAACAAAGGCTTGAGTCACTAAATCTATTCCAACTTTAAATATATGACTACAAACACTGTATTTAATCAACTCTTCTGTAATATTTCAAACATGATTCTAAAAAACCAATACGGCAACCAAAATAATAAGACCATGCCAAGTATGATTCCTGATTGAGTTCATGAGAAAAATCAGAGGTTAAAGACATAAATCTTTCTTTGGGTAAAGGTAAGGTATCCATTTAGCCCACAAGCCAATGAACGCTTTCTTAACAACTTTCTTACTTCTTAGGCATGGCTTTTCAATAGCCGTGTTTGTCCTGCATACCCTGGGCCCTAATTCTATCCAATGTAATAAACACTGACCTACTAGAATTGACTGTCGCATCATGAAACTAAGATTATTTGGGGGGGAAAGGGTCACTGCAATGCTTTTAGAGAAAATGTCATTTTTGCTAAGCGTCTTTTATAATTCAAGGACTAGATAAGGGCTTTCTATAAATAAAAAACAGAAGATTTCTGATTTTCTTAAGATTCCAGTTCCTCAACGCCACCATCTATACTTTGAACCTTAATGTTAAGTCATGGATGTCTTTAAGATGAATATAACCAACATTTACTTCTTCAGTATTTTCTATCCATCCTTCCAACCCTCAAAGTGTGCATTTATACCATCAACAAGCTTAAAAGCTTTGAAATAAATGATGCCCACACTCAAAAAACAATTAATTATTGTGTATATATCAAAACTTTCCACCTCAACCTGAAGTCTTATATGTTATCTTACATATTTTAGTAATAAAGTAAAACATAATCAGTGTGATGACTTCTTTTTTATTTTATTTTCTTTGGAAGTACAGTTAATTCACAATGTTGTGTTAGTTTCTGGTGCAAAGCAAAGTGATTCAGCTTTACATACATATATGTATATATATATATATTTTTTCATATTCTTTTCCATTATAGTTTATTACATGATATTGAATATAGTTCCCTGTGCTATACAGTAGGACCCTGTTGTTTATCTATTCTATATATAGTAGGTTGTATCTGCTAATCCCAAACTCCTAATTTATCCCTCCCTCTCCCCTTTCCCCTTTGGTAACCATAAGTTTGTTTTCTATGTCTGTGAGTCTGTTTCTGTTCTGTAAATAAGTTCATTTGTATCATATTTTAGATTCCACATATAAGTGATATCATATGATATTTGTCCTTCTCTGACATACTTCACTTAGTATGATAATCGCTAGGTCCATTCATGTTGCTGCAAATGGCATTATTTCATTCTTTTTAATGGCTCAGTGATATTCCATTGTATATATGTATCACATATTCATTATCCATTCATCTGTCGATGGACATTTAGGTTGCTTCCATATCTTGTCTATTGTAAATAGTGCTGCTATGAACAGTGGGGTGCATGTATATTTTCGAATTATGGTTTTGTCCAGATATATGACCTGGAGTGGGGTTGCTGGATCATACGGTGGTTCTACTTTTAGTTTTTTAAGGAACCTCCATACTGTTCTCCATAGTGGCTGCACCAATTTACATTCCCACCAACAGTGTATGAGGGTTTGCTTTTCTCCACACCCTCTCCAGCATTTGTTATTTGTAGACTACTTAATGATGGCCATTCTGACCAGTATGAGGTGATACCTCATAGTAATTTTGGTTTGCATTTCTCTAATAATTAGCGATGTTGAGCATCTTTTCATATGCTTATTGGCCGTCTGTATGTCTTCTTTGGAGAAATGTCTATTTAGATCTTCTGCCCATTTTTTGATTGGGTTGTTTGTTTTTTTGTTATTGAGTTGTATGAGCTGTTTGTGTATTTTGCAAACTAAGCCCTTGTCAGTATGTGAGGACTTCTTAAATTGTATCCCTGCTACCTCCTGGCCCAAACCCTCAGATGCAGTCTGGCTTCCCTCTAACACCTCTCTTCCCTACATGGTACCAGGATGTTCCCTTTCTTAGGGCTCAAAAGATAAGCCTTAGTCTAGCCTCCCACTTTGCATAGAATACCTTTTTTTCATTTTCTGGTATGCCACTCATTATTTTCAAACTTTTTTATCTTCAAATAATTTTAGACTCAGAGAAAAGTTGCAAAAAGAAGTACAGAGTGTTCCCATATGCCCCTAACCAGCTTCCCCTAATATTAACATCTTCCATAACCACAGGACAACTACCAAAACCAGGAAATTAATATGTGTACAATATTTACTAAGTAAACTACAGACCTTATTCAACTTCATCAGTTTTCATTTGTTGCATTTAGATCCCTAATCCATTCGCAGTTTATTCTTATGTGTGGTGTGAGATACGGATCAAATTTACCTTTTTCCAAATAGCAACCCCGTTGTTCACAACAGCGTTATTCATAATAGCCAAAAAAGAGAAGCAACCGAAGTAACCATAAACTGACGAATGGGTGAATTAACATGTGATATATCCACACAATGGAGTATTCCTCAGCAATAAAAAGGAAGGAAGCACCGATACATGCTACAACATGAATGAAGCTTCAAAACATTATGTGAAGTGAAAGAGGCCTGTCACAAAGACCATGATGCCATCATTAAAAAATCCTGCAATTTCAATATATATGTCCCTTTCAGGAGTTGTTTAAGAAGAGAATTTATGAATAGCCAGGTATAAGGGCCTTCCTCTTTTTTGTTTTTGTTAGAAAACTGTGACTTTTAGCATTCAAGGGTGTCCTTTTTCATACTTAATGCTCTGGGGCTTACATTCTATGTTGTCTGATATCAGGATCACTACCACTTCTTTTTCTTTCCATTTATAGAGTACACTTTTGTCCATCCTTCATTTTTAGAATATCTATTGTAGCTAGGTCTCTGATATAGAACCTATATTTGGGTTTTATATTGTGAACCAAATTGTAAGTCTTTTTCTTCTAATAGGTAAATTAAGCTTATTCACATTTATTGTTATACCTGATGTGTTTAGTCATAAATCTATCATAGTATTTTATAACCGTAAATTTAAAAAAATTTCCCTGTGTTTCTTTCCCCACAAGAAGGGTATACTGACATTTAGGCAAGTTTCTTATTTTTGTTCTAGTGTCTACCTTTGTAATTATTCTTTTTTAAAATTTTATTTATTTAATTTATTTGTTTTTGGCTGCATTGGGTCTTTGTTGCTGTGCACAGGCTTTCTCTAGTTGCGGCGAGTGGGGGCTACTCTTTGTTACGGGGTGCAGGCTACTCATTGCGGTGGCTTCTTTTGTTGTGGAGCACGGGCTCCAGGCGCACAGGCTTCAGTAGCTGTGGCTTGCAGGCTCAGTAGTTGCAGCTTGCGGGCTCTAGAGCGCAGGCTCAGTAGTTGTGGCCCACGGGCTTAGTTGCTCCACAGCATGTGGGATCTTCCTGGACCAGGGCTCAAACCTGTGTCCCCTGCATTGGCAGGTGGATTCTTAACCACTGCATCACCAGGGAAGCCCTGTAATTATTCTTTTTAAACATCCTTTATTTAACTAGTCACCATCTGGATTATCAGGTTTTGCTTTTGGTAGGAGTATTCCTTATCACCCACTTACTGACTATACAACGAGTTTTTTCTGTTTTCATTTTTCCCTCTCCCTCTCCTCCCGCCTTTTAGTTACGTTATTTCTACTTTGCACAGTATGTAACATTTGTGCATTAGTCTTCTACCATCGTTCCTGTCATTGTTCTAGTCTAATACGTGCATCTTTATATTTTTAAAGGTCACGATCAGGGCCAGTCCTATGCTGAATTTTTCTCAGCCATTACCAGGGAATCCTCTAGAATAGGGGTCAACATACTTTTTCTATAAAAGACCAAATAGTAGAGACTTGAGGCTTTGTGGGCCATATGATCCCCAGTGTACTGCAGCCCTGCCAATATAGCACAAAAGCAGCCACAGATAATATGTAAACAAATGTCCGTGGCTGTGTTCCAACAGAACTTTATTTACAAAAACAAGTGGCAGTCCATGGTTTGCTAACCTTTCTCTAGTACATTCTTCAAGAGGGGTTAAGTGCAGGATTAACTTTGTATGGTCAAAACTGTTTCAGCATTGCCTTAACATCTGAAGGACAGCTTGGTTGGAAATAAAATGCTTTACTCACACTTTACTGAGGTGTTTCTTTGGTTTTAGTTTTTAAATGCTGCTCCACTGTTCCTTTGATTTGTAGTGGTTTCGTTCTTGTTTTCTTTTCTTTTCTTTTTTTTTGGCTGCAACACGTAGGATCCTACTTCCCTGACCAGAGATCAAACCCACGCCCTCCGCATTGGGCTGAGTCTTAACCACTGGACCGCCGTGGAAGTCCCTGTAGTTTTTGGTGGTGGTGGTGGGTTTTTTCTTTTCGATGGGTAGATTTTTAAGTCTGCTGCTAGTCTAATTCTTTTGCCTTTATAAGTTATTTGACCTTTGGGTCAAGGCTTTAGAAAATCTTTCTAATATCTGTTTTAGTATGATGTGTACCAAAGTTGATCCCTCTAGGTTAACTTGCCCAGGTGCCCAGTGAACCCTTTCAATGTGTAGATTCGGGTCTTTTTCTACTTGTGGGAAGTTTCCACAGGTGTGTGGATTCAGGTTTTTCTATTTCTGGGAAAAAAATTTTAATTATAGTTTTATATATTAGCTCTTTACCATAATTTTTTAAATTATTTATTTATTTATTTTTGGCTGTGTTGGGTCTTTGTTTCTGTGCGAGGGCTTTCTCTAGTTGCGGCAAGCAGAGGCCACTCTTCACTGCAGTATACGGGCCTCTCACTATCGTGGCCTCTCTTGTTGCGGAGCACAGGCTCCAGATGCGCAGGCTCAGTAGTTGTGGCTCACGGGCCTAGTTGCTCCGCGGCATGTGGGATCTTCCCAGACCAGGGCTCGAACCCGTGTCCCCTGCATTGGCAGGCAGATTCTCAACCACTGCACCACCAGAGAAGCCTCCATAAAATTTTTTAATGACTCTGTCTGCCTCTTTCATTCCCAACACTTTCTCTTGGATCTGAAGGATGGCAGAATATACCACCCCAAAATATACCATTTTGGCATAAAGATTATTTTGAGGTAAAGGCACTTGAAAAACAGCAAATGCAAGAAAAAACACTCTGACTTTCTTTCTTTTTCTTAAAAGCAGGAGATGAAATTCCCACTTGGAAGATGTCTTCACTGAACCAGAAGAAAAGTAACATTTTTATCATCAAGGAATGTTCTTATCATCGAGACTGAAAGAATTCTATACCGTCAGACCTTGTTAAAATAATTATCTTCCTTTAGCTTTTCTACATAATTCAGTTACTTTTCCACAATTGCTTCTCTCTGCTCAACCTACCATCAAAACATGTAGGTTTGCCATTTCTTTGGGTCTTCATTCCTTATGACGGCTCTTGTGCCATGTAAAATTCATATAAATTTGTATGCTTTTCTCCTGATAATCTGTTTTATGCTACTTTAAACCTCAGGGCCAGCCAAAAAACCCTAAGAGGGTAGAGGTAAAAATCTGCCTCCCTTCAGATACTTTTTATGTCATTTTATGTCATCCCTTCTTTATGTCATTCCTTCTTTAAGTCATTTTTCATTTTCTTGGTTATTTTCCTATCTTTCTTCAAACCCCTTACTAAATTTTCATTAGAGTATTTTCATTTGGGCACTTTTTAATTAATTCTTCATTTCTGAAATAATTTTGTCTTTTTCTTCCATTTCTTTTCTGAGTTCAATTAAATCCTTTATTTATCCTGGGTTTCGTCCATTTTGCCTTTCTGACTTAGGGTGACTTTTCATATCCTCAATGCTTGTTTGAGAATTTTTAATTCTATTTAGAGTGTGAACTTACAATTTTCTTTTGCATTATGGGGAGAATTTTCCTGAATTGATGTTTGTGATTCTTCATTTTCTGATTTTCTTTTCCTTTTTTTTAAATAAATAAATAAATTTATTTATTTTTGGCTGTGTTGGGTCTTTGTTGCTGCGCGCGGGCTTTCTCTAGTTGTGGCAAGCAGGGGCTACTCTTCGTTGCTGTGCGCAGGCTTCTCATTGCGGTGGTTTCTCTTGTTGTAGAGCACAGGCTTTAGGTGCGCAGGCTTCAGTAGCTGTGGCACAGAGCACAGGCTCAGTAGTTGTGGCTCGCGGGCTCTAGAGCGCAGGCTCAGTAGTTGTGGTGCACGTGCTTAGTTGCTCCACAGCATGTGGGATCTTCCCGGACCAGGGCTCGAACCTGTGTCCCCTGCACTGGCAGGTGGATTCTTAACCACTGCACCACCAGGGAAGTCCCCATTTTCTGATTTTCTGTAAAGCTTCTCTACTGACTTTACTTTCCTTTTGTTCATTTTTATGATACTGAAAACCTTTATAAATTCCCATTTTAACAGGTGCCCTTTTCTGTCAGCCTAGCAAAGTCCCAAAGCTTTAGTGGGGTTTTCTGTCAGAGTGTTTCGGTGGTGGGAAAGAGGTATCAATCCTCTGTGTGATTCTCTTTTATCTTAGAGAACCCTAAATTTTCCTTTTCTCCTTCATCCTCTAATTTCTAAAAAGTACTTATTTTCTTATTTTGCCTTTTTTTCTCTTCCAGAAGTTATACTTCTGGAAGACTGCTCTATTAAGTGATGCCTACCTTTTAAAATCATGCTTGCCCCTTTAAATCCTGTATGTCTTTAAATGGTGTACCTGGTCCTGTATTGCATCTGGCCCTTTAAATCACATGCACTTTAAAAATCCCCTCCCTAATCTCCGTGCTCTGATCTGCTTGGACATTTTTCTAGCATTTTAAACTTTAGGCTGGATTTAATCTTTCTAGTGGCCATTCCAAATAGCTCTTAGGTACCTTTGCTAGTCTCTCCTGCCTTCTCTGCAGTTTTTTTTAAGTCTGCTTTTGCTCACCAAAAGCCTTGTGGCAGAGTGGAGATGGGGCAGAAGTATACGGAATTGAGTGCTGGAACCTGTTGATTTTTTTTTCTATTTATTCACAGTCACTTTGCAGTTCTGGCACTCTCTGTCTCCAGAATAATGCTAAAGGTGTGGTTCTGTGTAGAATCTTCACAGTTGGGAAGTTGTTTAATGTTTTCACTTTGGGAGACTGATTACTACGTGGCTGCCGTTGTTTTCTGCTATGTAGAAACGTGCAGGGAGCATTTTTAACCTCGGGTGATCAGAGAATGGAGAAAGACAGGGAGACAAGATAGGCAATTTAAAAAATGGCCAGTTAGGGGCTTCCCTGGTGGCGCAGTGGTTGAGAGTCCGCCTGCCGATGCAGGGGACACGGGTTCGTGCCCCGGTCCGGGAAGATCCCACATGCCGTGGAGCGGCTGGGCCCGTGAGCCATGGCCGCTGAGCCTGCGCGTCCGGAGCCTGTGCTCCGCAACGGGAGAGGCCACAGCGGTGACAGGCCCGCGTACCGCAGCAAAAAAAAAAAAAAAAAAAAAAAAGAAAGAAATGGCCAGTTAAAGGAGAAAAGCAGGGCTCTAGCTGACTGTTGCCAAGACTGGGGCAGCAGGAGAAGAGGAAACCTTTAATTTTTGTATCCAGAGTCAAACAGGCTGGGGCCTCTCTGGCTGGTTCTTAACACCTGATAATGCACAGTTCTGAGGGTTTTTTTGTCGGGGAGGGAAGGACCTAAACAAAATGGTTTATAAAACTGATAAAAAGCATCATCTTCACAGTGAGACTCTCCAAGCCTTCTGCATGATGAGATAAAAGTAATCAACTGAAAGAAGAAATTTAATAAACTCTTAAAATACCCAGAACAGGTTTAGTTTAAATGGATTTTTTTTTTTTTTTTTTTTTTTTGGCGGTACGCGGGCCTCTCACTGTTGTGGCCTCTCCCGTTGCGGAGCACAGGCTCCGGACGCGCAGGCTCAGCGGCCATGGCTCACGGGCTCAGCCGCTCCGCGGCATGTGGGATCTTCCTGGACCGGGGCACGAACCCACGTCCCCTGCATCGGCAGGCGGACTCTCAACCACTCGCCACTAGGGAAGCCCTAAGTGGATTTTTTTAAAGCACCTAAATATCAGATAGCAAGCTGTGTTTTGGACACCATCACTGGGTTAAAAAAGAAACAATAAAGTTGAGAAAAAAATGAAAAATTCAGTGAATGGTTGCGCTAGTTCTACTGTCATTAAGCGCAATTTCCTTTCCATTTCATACAAGTCTAAAAGTAAAAACAATGCCACAATCCATTTGCCTGCAGAAACCACTCTGTAATTTGTGACCTGAACCGTTGACAACATTTAGTAGAAAACTAAAAATGTGGGGCTATTTCATTCCCTCACCATGCCACTCACCCACCCCAAGAAAAATTTGACTCCAAAGATGTAGAGTAGTGGTAAAATGTGACACTGATAATACATTAATTATAAAAATGGCCACACCTTGCTTATATGACTTACAAAGTGCTTTCACATAGGAAGCGTAGTTGTTATTCTCCTTCTGTTGATGTAAAAACCAAGGTTAAATCACAGAGAGCCAAAGACGACACTAAAAGTCCTTGCCTTGAATTCTTCAAATATATGGCAATGGCGGTCAAAATATAAAGTGAGAAACTTCCAAACCATAGCTACACTCAACGAGCTAAGCATCTCCTTGGACCAGAAGAACAAAGCGGGGAGTCAGAGCTGAAGCCAGGGATCTGATGGGGCTGAAGTCAAAGTCAGGCTCCAGGGCGGAGTAATAGCCACGAAAGGAGACCCAAGAAAGTCGCTACTGACACCTGCTGGAGGTTACGACTCACACGGACTCCACAGCTACAGCAATGGCGAGAGGCCAGGCTGCCTGCTGGTTCAGGGGGTAAGTCTGCAGGAAGCCCAGGAGCAGCACAGAACCCCCCCCCCCATTCTGGACTCGGTTCTGGACGAGGCAGGTTGAAGTAGCTACAAAACTACCAGGGAGGTGGGGCAAGCCCGGGGAGCACTAAGGGGAGAAACTTACACAAGGTGAGAACTTAAACAACGCGAGCTTGCAAACCAACATTCTAAAACACACGAAGAAACGGAACCCTGAATTAGGCCACAAAATGCACAACTAGAAGATCAGGCGACTCCAGACAAAATTAAAAGAACAGAACAAATGAAAAAGACTTAAAAGCGGGTATATTTAATAGCCTCAGAAAGATTTTTAAAACTTGGTATCATCTAAAGAGAACAGATTGATAATTGCCAGAGGCAGGGAATGGGAGGGGCATGGGGGGGGCAAAATGGGTGACGGGGTCACAAGGCACAAATTTCCAGTTATAAAATGTCCTGAGGGGCTTCCCTGGTGGCGCAGTGGATGAGAGTCCGCCTGCCGATGCAGGGGACACGGGTTCGTGCCCCAGTCTGGGAAGATCCCACATGCCGCGGAGCGGCTGGGCCCGTGAGCCATGGCCACTGAGCCTGCGCGTCCGGAGCCTGTGCTCCGCAGCGGGAGAGGCCAGAACAGTGAGAGACCCGCGTACCGCAAAAAAAAAAACAGAAAAAAATGTCCTGAGGATGTAAGGGACAGCATGGTGACTACAGTTCATAATACTGTATTATATACTTGAAAATTGCTACGAGAGTGGATCTTAAAAGTCTTTGTCACAAGAAAAATAATTTGTAACTGTGTGTGGTGATAGATGTTAATTACACTTATTGTGGTGATCATTTCGCAATATATACAAATATTGAATCACTACACTGTACATCTGAAACTAACATAACATTATATTCAATTACACCTCAATTTAAAAAACTTGATGCCTTGGAAATGAAAAAAAATATCCATTGAACTAAAAACTCAATAGTTGGGATAAACACCAGAATGAGTGAACTGGACAATCTAGTAGTGAGGAATTTATCCCTAATGTGCACACGTGCGCATGCACACACACAAAAGAACATTTAAGAGATAAGCAGAATAGACTGAAAGACTCCAATATAAGTCTAATAGGAGGTCAACAGAGGAAATGGGGGTGGGGGAGATAATGGAGATTTCATATATAATAGCTAGTGATTTTCCAGAACTAAGTTAAAGACAGGAGTCCTCAGGTGGAGTAGTCTCAGAATACTAAATAGAACACATTTTTAAAAATCCACACCTAGACATCACTGTAAAGCTAGAGTACATCAAGCATAAAGATAGACTCTTCCAGACCAGTAGGAGAAAAGAGATGGATTCCATCTGCAGAGCAACAGCAAATAATGTTATAATAGCTGTCTTCTCAAAAGAACGAGAGGGCAGAAGGCAATGAGTGATAGATCTTCAAACTGAAAAGGTGTGCAGAATTCTATACCTAGCTGAGCCATCATTCAAGAACAAAATGAAGACATTTCAGAAGGAAATTCTGTGAAAGGAATACTAAAGGATACGGAATGTCGGGAAAGAAAACAAAAAGTATGACACTCATATGTATATATGCAATGAATCTTAAAATATTTAAAATCAACCACTAATTTATTTGTTTTTAAGTGAAGCAAAGACAGTAGACCATAACAATGTGGCAGATGTGAGGTACAGGGAAGGAATGTGCTTAACAGGTAGCTAAAATATGGTAAGGTACTTGCCTGTTTGAAAAAGGTAAAGATATTGAACCACTTTGTTTTTCCTACAACGCTTTATATATTTAAACATTCTAAGAGCAACCACTAAAAGAAGAAACCTGCAAGCTATTGTTTCCAAGCCAGCAGAGGAAATTCTTTAGAAAGGGATGAAAAACCTATCAAGACAACCAGGAATTAAGAAATAAGGAAAAAAGAATAAGAGATCAAGTGTGACAATGAAAAAACACACACGTACACCCAACTGTATTACTAATCACAATAAAGTAAGTAGATTTAACTCCCCTATTTAAAATAAAAATACCAAGAGCCACGTCTTCTGTTTGCAGTGCTCTGATTTCTGTGAAAATTATTAGTGTATTTGGGGGACTTAGTGCTGAAACGCAGCTGATGGTTCAAATGGACAATATCTAAAATGTTTATGGCCTTTACAAATGGGTTTCAAGCTGAAGGTAAATGAGAAGGAAACAGTAAGACCAACAGAAACAGAGTCAGAAACATTGGGACTAGAGACAAAATGTAGCTGTTATAAAGAACATCAATCAGCTCTAAAGAGACAAGAAAAGGCACCAGTACTTAAACATTACTTGGCTAATTGTTGACTTCATTTTAGTCTGTTCTGTTATTACGGCTTCGGACAACATACCAGACATCCTCTTGTATGCTACAGATGTATCAAACCACCTTAAATTACTGCAAGCTAACTGCTGATGCTAACTGCGTGAAGCCCAGGCTGAGCTACAGAAATACTCTCCCTGCTGTCCCAACGTCATCGCTACTCTGGGACCTTCATTCCCAACTTGTAACCTAGAAGGAAGCAACGTGCTGATCTCTAAGGGGAATGCCAGCCTTAGGCTGGATGCTAGCCTTTCCTCTTTAGACTAACTTAATCCACAAGCGCTCACACTTCTGTGAATCCTTCAACTCCTGACACTAGCATCAGTGGATTCCTGAGCCGGAGGGATGAGAAACCTGGGGTCTCGGCAGGCAAGTGACTTGTGCCCAGATGTACCTGTTGCAGGTACAGAAGCCAAGACCAGAACCCAGATCTGTCCCCCACCTCCATGCCAGGGCTTTTCCACGCTACGTCGTACGTCAGGTCTACGAGAGCGAGGACCGAAAGGATAATGAAGTAACTCCATTCTCGTTCCTCACAGCTGCCCTGGCCTGGTCCTCCACACCTTCTCTGTTCTAAATCTTCTCTCTGCTGAGCAATCCGTGGTTCCTGGGTGGGCTCACGAGATGTTCTCAGCAGAGGCTCAGGACGGTGTCCCTTCCAATCCACCATTCCCTTGAAGGCTGGCATCCCTCCCAGGCTGCCCTTTCCCCTTCGAGCCAGAAAAGCTCCTTCAAACACACGGAAGAAGCCAGTGCAGTCATTTCAATCTTGATGCAACTTTGTTTCTAAAAGCAGACATGTAGCTTTAGTTGCCTCTTCAAGGAAACAAGACCAGGTAGCCACTTGGCTAAACACAGCCATGCTCAGTGTGGGAAAGAATCAAGTCCCTTTGTTGATAGCTCTGGGCAAGGGGAGAATCTCACATTTTAGAAACCTTTCTTGGAGTAACCATACTTCCAAGTAATACATGCAAACGCGAAACCACTGGAAAATTCCTAAGCCACAAATGTTTCAATATGGACCAGGATCAGAGTCAGAAACAGAAGTTGAGGGCTTCCCTGGTGGCGCAATGGTTGAGAGTCCGCCTGCCGATGCAGGGGACACGGGTTCGTGCCCCGGTCCGGGAAGATCCCACATGCCGCGGAGTGGCTGGGCCCGTGAGCCGTGGCCGCTGGGCCTGCGTGTCCGGAGCCTGTGCTCCGCAACGGGAGAGGCCACAACAGTGAGAGGCCCGCGTACCGCCAAAAAAAAAAAAAAAAAAGAAACAGAAGTTGAAACCGAAAGCAGAAGAAGCCTGAGGGAGGGGAGAGAAGAAGAGAGAGGCAGAGAAATCAAAGGCTGTGCAGAGAACATTCCAGGTTTCTCCTCCTGCTCTTCTCTGGCACACAGCCTACCTGACAGTGTTTCCCCCTCGCCTGCCTCTGTAGGAAAGAGTGAGCCGGGTCTCGCAGGCGGGAAGAGCCGAGGGCCGGACAGCACCCTAAGCCCATCATTCCTGACCTTTCTTTGTGGCTGGTAGGAAGATGCTGTGACAGAGACCCAATTCTCTTGGAGAGCAAAACAAAAACAAAAACAAAAACCCTACATTATGTGGCTTTATCTATGCTTTCCTTCAGTTAAACACTTTCAAGATGTTCAAAAGAAATAAGGACTTATTCTCCTTAAGGAATAGCGTTATATTATTCAGTCTGGGTGAATAAATTAGGAACAAACAGGGAACAGACAAAATGACTCTGTGTGCATCTACTTTCAAAGGAACTTTAGATTTTAACCCAACGCCCTCATTGCACAAAGAAACTGCGACCCACAGAGGTTACCTGGCTAGCTGGGGGTCACAAAATCCAGGTGGTGGCAAATCTGAGACTAGAGCTTGAGTGTCCTACATCAGGGTGAGTGACTGTCCTAGGACACCAGGCTTGCTGTGAGAAGGAGAGGTTACAAGGGCTGCACGGCCCTGAGGGAGAGAGGATGCTAAGTTCATGCTGAATGGCACAAAGATGAGTTACAGAGATAAATGACCCCCGGATTCTACCAAGCATCTGAGTGTGAAAGGGAGAAATCATGGTAGAAGAAAAAGAAAAAAAAGACAGCAAAAGAAAAAATACAAACCGCGGGCTTCCCTGGTGGCGCAGTGGTTGAGAGTCTGCCTGCTGATGCAGGGGGCGCGGGTACGTGCCCTGGTCCGGGAGGATCCCACATGCCGTGGAGCGGCTGGGCCCGTGAGCCATGGCCGCTGAGCCTGAGCGTCCGGAGCCTGTGCTCCGCAACGGGAGAGGCCACAGCAGTGAGAGGCCCGCATAACGCAAAAAACAAACAAACAAACTGCATGACAACAATTCAGTTTACTTCATTTGTTAGGGACTGTGTAACGTGCAGATTAATAAGAAAAAGTGAAGAAAACAGGAAAATAAGCTACTTGAGCTAATGACTAGGTATTCATCATAACTGAAAGATTTTCCTCCTTTACATTTCTCACTTCAGTGGGAATATATTCCATTTTCACTGAAGTGTTTCTTACCTTGGTTCTCAAAAACCTTTTTCAGAAATGCTTTGGGTGTTTTGTTTTTGGGGGGTATTTTTTGTTTTCCAAAAATTATTTTTTTAGGGGTGTTTGTTATAATGCAGATCCCTGGGCTCTCCTCCGGAGTTACTGAAGCAGAATCTCTGGGGCTCTCACTCAGAAATCTGAATTTTGAACAAGTTTCCTATGGACGCTGACATACAAGAGCCAGAACCATCCATAATCCCGGCATTGCAGAATCAGCCAAACCCATCTGTCCTCCAGGCCTCCCCTCACCCACTTCAGAGTTACTGAGTCTGAGGCTCAGAGACAGCGAGTGCCCTCCAATCACAGAGGCTCCCCAGGCCCTGCCCCAGGCCTGCTCTCGCCGCCAGGCTGTGAAGGACTGAAACTGTTTGATTTGAAGACTCTATACTTTTAGGCTTAAAGTGCAAATAAGTATTGCTTTGCTAATGAAAAACATACCAGATTTTTCTGTCATGAGGATGTATTTTCCCTTCACGGTCAGGGGGAAAAAGTTACCTTATTAAAAACAAGCAAACAAAACAAGAGACAGAATGATTGACTTTCTGGGCTACGCCTCGTTCCTACTTCTCTCAATAAGGCCAAAGCCAGGGCGCCCCAGCCCTACCAGGCTCCCCACCAAGTGGTAGCCCCTCAGAGTAAAGGCCATGGAAGGCCTGGGAACTGTCCCGCTTTGCCTACAAGCCCAACTCCTTGGAAAGGATAGAAATTTCTGAGGAGCAGCGCATGTGGCAGGGAATCTGGGACCGGGGAGCAGCCTCCTGAAAGAAGCAGTGTAGCAGCGAGAAGACTCCTGGGCTCGCTGACCCTCTGGGAAACCTCCAGGCTCCTTCCAGGCCCCTCCGTGTATTCTCTAGAATGTGGCCAAACAGCAGAGTCCAATACGAGAAGAGACAGAGGATAGAGGATTCAGACTAGAGACCTGTATGAATCTAAGGATGCCTGCTTATTTCCCCAAACCACAGAACGCCCCACGGGGCAGAAAGGAAGGTTAGGGCAACATCCTTTTCACACCCAAATTGTTGAGGCAGTTCTCAGAAATCTGTTTTAAGGAGAGAGACTGAAAATAGCCAGAGCAGTAATCACCACCTTCGAGACTGGATTCCCTAAATATAACGAGCGGCACTCAACCCCGGATTATCTCTGCCCACTGAGGACGAAGGCGTTATAGAAGGAAAGAAAGAAGGCCTACGTGCCTTGAGACCTGAGGGCACCAGCGCTGCACGCCCTCGAACCTCTGGACGGTGCGTGCGGATCAGGACAAATTCTATCTAGCCAGCGCCTGCCCATCTTGATGGGGGTCTGCCCGCCTCCTAATTCCATCTGCAGCAACCCTTGGACATCTGGAGTGGCTCGCAGCCTCCCTCCCCTCTATTCCCACCTGATAACAGGACCCCGGCTTATAAAGCCCTCCTCTGACAGTCTCCAGGAAGGCTGACTGTCTTCATGCCAGTGACGAAACAGAGGAAAAGGCAGAATACAGCCAGTAATTGAGTCCCAGCATCTCCAACGGGGCCAACTTTATACCAAAATATATTTCTGTGTGTGTGCGTATATGTGCATATATAGAACGAGAGACACTAACAAGAATTACTCTAAAATGTCAATCCTGGTGACGCCCAGTGATTTTCACTCCCTTTACATTTTTCTGTATTTCCCAATCTTGTATCATCAAGGTGATTATCTTTTTATAATCATTTAATAAAACGTCACCTTAAAAGATATTAAAGGCTATAATTTACCTAGACATGAGCATGGCATATGATAGACGACCGTTTATGTAGTGTAACATCTGAAAGTAGACAGGAAAAAACTGGTGTACAGATAGAATCCTCACTTTCCCTTTCTGTAGCCCCTTTGTTACTCCTCGTCTGTAAAGTTCCTGGGCCCCTGCCTACCCATTTCTTGGAGCGCTATATAGACTGCATATACCTATAAAAAAATTCTTAAGTTGGAACCACAACTTCAAACTTCCATACAATCAAAGCCTTTCACCTAAGATGCCAACTAATGGCCAAATGACTGAACCAAATTTTTATGTGTTGTTTTCTTCTCCTCTTTGGATACAGATATTAAAACAGGTAGTGAAAAAGTAGCTGGATGGGAGAATTATCTGTAAAATTATTAATTTCTGAACAATTGAGAAGTTGAATACAGCTGACCCTTGAACAACGTGGAGGTTAATCTGTGTGTAACTCATAGCTGGCCCTCTGCATCCACGGTTCCTTTCCATTGGCACATTCGACCAACCACAGACCACGCAGTACAGTGATATTATTCACCATTGAAAAATACCATGTGTAAGTGGAATCGTGCAGTTCGAACCCATGTTGTTCAAGGGTCACTGTATACGGTTTTCACGTCATGGAAATGTTGACACGGATATCAGTGAGTTTCTTAAAGTTAAAATCAAACTGCACACGAATTGTGAAATTTTTTGTTCTAATTCTGTGAAGAATGCCATTGGTAGTTTGACAGGGGTTGCGCTGAATCTGTAGATTGCTTTGGGTAGTATTGTCACTTTCACAGTATTGATTCTTCCAATCCAAGAACACGGTATATTTCTCCATCTGTTTATATCATCTTTGATTTCTTTCATCAGTGTTTTATAGTTTTCTGAGTACAAGTCTTTCGCCTTCTTAGGTAGGTTTACTCCTAGGTATTTTAATCTTTTTGTTGCAATGGTAAATGGTAGCATTTCCTTAATTTCTCTTTCTGAATTTTTGTTGTCAGTGTATAGGAATGCCAGAGATTTCTGTGCATTAATTTTGTATCCTGCAACCTTACCAAATTCACTGATTAGTTCTAGTAGTTTTCTGGTGGCATCTTTAGGATTTTCTACGTATAGTATGTCATCGGCAATGACAATTTTACTTCTTCTTTTCCAATTTGGATTCCTTTTATTGCTTTTTCTTCTCTGATTGCTGTGGCTAGGACTTCCAAAACTATGTTGAATAAGAGTGGCGAGAGTGGACATCCTTGTTTTGTTCCTGATCTTAGCGGAAATGCTTTCAGTTTTTCACCATTGAGGATGATGTTTGCTGTGGGTTTGTCATATACGGCCTTTATTATGTTGAGGTAGGTTCCCCCATGCCCATTTTCTGGAGAGTTTTTATCATAAATGGGTGTTGAATTTTGTCAAAAGCTTTTTCTGCATCTATTGAGATGATCATATGGTTATTCTCTTTCAATATGTTAATATGGTGTATCACACTGATCGATTTGTGTATATTGAAAAATCCTTGCATCCCTGGGCTAAATCCCACTTGATCATGGTGTATGATCCTTTTAATGTGCTGTTGGATTCTGTTTGCTAGTATTTTGCGTAAAAACAGAAATATAGACCAACGGTACAGGATAGAAAGCCCAGAGATAAACTCAAGCACATATGGTCACCTAATTTACAACAAAGGAGGCAAGAACATACAATGGAGAAAAGACAGCCTCTTCAATAAGTGATGCTGGGAAAACTGGACAGCTACATATAAAAGAATGAAATTAGAACACTCCTTAACACCATACACAAAAATAAACTCCAAATGGATTAAAGACTTAAATGTAAGACCAGACACCTTAAAACTCTTAGAGGAAAACACAGGAAAAACACTCTGACATAAACCACAGCAAGACCTTTTTTGATCCACCTCCTAGAGTAACAGAAATAAAAACAAAAATAAACAAATGGGACTTAATTAAACTTGAAAGCTTTTGCACAGCAAAGGAAACCATAAACAAGACAAAAAGACAGCCCTCAGAATGGGAGGAAATATTTGCAAATGAAACAACAAATGATTAATCTCCAAAATATACAAACAGCTCATGGAGCTCAATATCAAAAAGACAAACAATCCAGTTAAAAAATGGGTGGAAGACCTAACCAGACATTTCACCAGGGAAGACATACAGATGGCCAAGATGCACATGAAAAGATGCTCAACATCACTAATTATTACAGAAATGCAAATCAAAACTACAATTGGATATCACCTCACACCAGTCAGAATGGCCATCATCAAAAAATCTAGAAACAATAAATGCTGGAGAGTGTGTGGAGAAAAGGGAACCCTCCTGCACTGTTGGTGGGAATGTAAATTGATACAGCCACTATGGAGAACAGTTTGGAGGTTCCTTAAAAAACTAAAAATAGAACTACCATATGATCCAGCAATCCCACTACTGGGCATATACCCTGAGAAAACCATAATTCAAAAAGAGTCATGTACCACAATGTTCACTGCAGCACTATTTACAATAGGACCTAGAGTCTGTTGTACAGAGTGAAGTAAGTCAGAAAGAAAAACAAATACTGTATGCTAACACATATATATGGAATCTAAAAAAAAAAAAATGGTACTGATGAACCTAGTTGCAGGGCAGGAATAAAGAGACAGACATAGAAAATGGACTTGAGGATGTGGGGTGGGAGGGTGAAGCTGGGGCGGAGTGAGAGTAGCATCGACATGTATACACTACCGAATGTAAAATAGGTGGCTGGTGGGAAGCAGCCGCATAGCACAGGGAGATCAGCTTTGCGATGACCTAGAGGGGTGGGATAGGGAAGGTGGGAGGGAGGCTCAAGAGGGAGGAGATATGGGGACATGTGTGTGCATATGGCTGATTCGCTCTGTTGTGCAACAGTATTGTGAAGCAATTATACTCCAATAAAGATCTGTTTTAAAAAAATCAAACTACACACAAGTAACATCAGTGAGAATTTCCTGCTCTGGAAAAGTATACGCAACCCTTAGTCAAGGCGCTTCATCAGCTTCACCTTCCCCCGTGGAACAGTCTATGACTTCAAATCCATCAAGAGCTGAGGAAGCTTCCCTGACTAAGCCTGTCAGGTGTAAATAGATAAGCTCTATGAAGCTCTTTTGTTTCTTCTCTTCTACATATGTTCACTGCACTATACAGCCACACAGCATACACATAAAACGATAGTCTGATGAAGTTCAACTTATTTGCCAGGATCCATATCGCTCATATTGCCCCCTTAGCTGAAGGCTGTGGTTCTCTAAAGGATGGTATTAATGAAAGAGATACTGTCGCTGCCATGTGGTAAAACTAAGATGCGCAAGACCCAGGGCAATGACAGGACCATTTGTACTTTCTTTGATGTAGCTGCCATGAGATGGAATACGTAATAGACTCAGAACCAGAAGACCTAGGTTTGAAACATAGCTTTTCGTTTTGGTAGTGACGTGATCTTGCCTACATTACTTACATTCTACCCCTTATTATTATTATTTTTTTAAAACGATCTTTTTTTTTTTGTTTTTTTTGGCCATGCCGCGCAGCGTGCGGGATCTTAGTTCCCCAACCAGGGATTGAACCTGTGCCCCTGCATTGGAAGCATGGAGTCTTAACCACTGGATCACCATGGAATTCCATGCCCCTTTTAACATGAGGGTTGTTGTGAGGATTTTAAAAAGGATAATGTCTGTGAAAACATTTAAATTACTGTAGGATGTAGCAACTTACCTGGGTAAGAAAAAGAAGCCTCAGTTCTGGGGCTCTATGGCCTGGAAAATCCCATCCACACAGTTTGGATGGCCGGGCGCAGTGGGCAGAGCTTGGAGTTAGAGGTAAGGTATGCGAATGAACCAAAGGGGATTCCTGAACTCGGAGCTCAAGGCCTTAGAACATTCCTAATCTCTCAGTTGAGTGTAAGCTCCCAAGGTAGACTCCCCTTAGGGGTTCTCGGTGGGAGTCCAGCCATCGGTTAGGAGAGAGACGGAGTTGAGCCAGACGGCCCCATCTATTCATGGGAGCCCTTGCCACATGACTACCTAGCGACGCTGTGTTTAGACTGGATGAGGCCCGAGCGAAACGGAAGGGGCAGTAGGTGCAGACCGGGAAAGCAACGCTCAACCAAGGGTCTGCTGGGCCTCCAGGCAGGGTCAGTGTGTACCACAAGGGGCCACAGGCACACCTTGTTCCTGTTGAACCTTCGGACCCACGTGGCCCAGACCAGGAGGAGAACCCCCTCGTCACTAAAGGGAGAGATGCTATCCTTCTGACAATCCACTAAGCCTGCAGCACTACTTCTCTGGGAGATAAACAAGGCTGACACAAAGACTGAGAAGGTGAGCGCTCTGCCTCGGTCACGGTCATCCAAATCTTTCAAGATCGGACAGGACACTGTCTCCCCATCTGTGCTCTGAGAGCATTAATCCCATAAAACGCCCTGAGGAAAAGTCTTCCTGATATCAAATTTTAAGAGCATTTCCTACGTTCTTCAACTAGGAGGGTCACACTGCCCCTGTATACGCTTGAAAGGCCCTGAAAAGTCTTGCAGCTAAAAAAGAAAGATCTAACTTTGTTTAACCAAACTTCTTTTAATAGGCAACATTATCTGGTGGTTAAGAATGGGGGTGGAGGTGCGGTCTAGAGCCAGGCTTTGAACCTCCTGTTCCTCCGCTCACTAGCTGTGTGAGCGTGGGCAAGCTAATCTCCCTGGCTCAGTTTCTGTACCTGTGGAATGGGAATAATATTGATAATATACCTTCCTCATGGTGTTTCTCATAAAAATGAAATGAATGAATAAGTACAAATCGTTGAGAACAGGGCCTGGAATACAGAAAGCACTGAATAAATATTAGCTATTTTAATTTGCATTATTATTATCTGATGAATATCTCATGGTTTTTTATGAGTGACACCTATTTATACGCTAAGCAACTTGTGTCCCACGGAACAGGGAAAATCAGGTGTAGCACAAAAAGCCTAACGTACGAATCAGAGTTTCAGTCTCCAATAACAACTTACCCTTCCTGGCTCTGCTTCTTATTTATAAAAGTAAGGTCATTGGACTAGTTGATCCTTCCAGCTACAATAGTCCAAGATTCTAAGAAAGAGGCATAGAACCATTAAACCCAGCCGCCCCGACCCAGTCCTGGATCCAACCTGGGTGCTCTAAGGTTCTACCTTCCAGAGACCTTGTTCAGATTTAAAGCTGCCATTGCAGGACTTCGGGTTAAAAAGCTGGATGTGGTTCACCAAGATGGATATGGAAACTGCCTTCTGCCACCTCCCCCCAGAGCTCTGAAGCTCTCAGAGGGGAATCAAACTGGCAGCAGTTACAGTGGCAGCACCTGCCGCCTGCCCCCTCCAAAGGAGCCGTCGACACCCCAGTCCCCTCTGCCTCAGTTTCTGGGGCAGTTTCCGGTTTCCCCTCCTGTGGTCTCCAGGGCTCAGAGGGAGCCTGGACCTGTCTACTGGTCATTCTGCTTATCCTGGATCTCACCGGCTCCTTCCAAGGTCGACCCCTTCTTCGAGTCTTTCTCATTTGTACAGAGCTCCAGGCTGTCATTTCAGACACCCATCTATGCTCAGTCTTATTGACATCTCAAATGTGGACCTTACCCTTGGAGTCCACCCTGTCCCGGCAGGGAAAAAGGTGCTGCTTCTGCCCCTGAGGGTGTACTGCCCATGCCTCTGCTTCTCCCTAGCTCAGTCCTTTGGAATTCTCTAGAATGTCAAATGGCCATGCCAGTTTGCATTTTACTGGTGCGTCCGTCCACCCATCTCCAGCCAGCCAGCCAGTCAATATTTATTAAATGCTTCCTACAGCCGAGCACTGTCCTAAGTTCTGTTGATGCAACACTGAGCAAAAATAGACATTCTCCCTGTTCTCATTCAACACACATTTTTGTACAGGAAAAAAGACAAACAAAAAAAAAAGAAAGAAAAAGCACTGTAAATAGTGAAAAGAGCCATGAAGAAAATAAAACGAGGTGAGATTATAGAATAATGGTGACAGGGATCGGGGAATTTAGTAAGGGACAGGGGGTGGGGGTGAGGTTAGGCTTCTTAGGGGAAGGGACACCTGAGCTGAGACCTGAAAGACAAGAGGACCCAGCCATGCAAAGCTCTGGTCCAGAGTATTCTCCTGGAAGCAGAGAACAGGCAGTGCACAGACCCTGCAGCCAGGACCAGCCCACGAGAGGGAGCAGGAAGTAAGGCCAGTGTGACTGGAACAGAGTGAGTGAGACGGAGCGAGCAGGGGATTAGGCCAGAGAGGGAGGTAGGGACAGATACTGCTGGGCTTTGTGGGTCCGGAGAAGAAGTCTGGATTTTGTTCTCACTGCAATAGAAAGTCACAGAAGGACTGTAAGCGGGGAGTGACGTGGTAAGTCCATCCTTCTTGGGGCTGCAACAACTATGGTATGTGATTCTCAACCAAATCCTACATTGTTTGCTCAGAATCATACCAGGGATATTAAGGGACTGGACCAGAGCAGAAGTGAAAAGTATAAAAAAACCACCCAACGATATCCCTGTTCACCTGGGAGAAATGTTGCACTATAATTTAAGAAGTTAGAATTTCATATACATTAATGGCTCTAACTAATAAGATAAACCCTTCCTTCTGGGATTTGGCAGTGATAAGAGCTCAGGCAGTAGTGCTGTGTGAAGCCTCAGAAACCTAAAATAACATTTTTACAGAAAAAGCAGCATTGCTCACAGTAACTGACTCGCCCTGCAAAGTTAGAGAACTGGAAATGTAAAGATGGTATCTTTAACAAGTGTCATTCTACTATATTACAGCTCTTGCCAACACAGCTCTTTTATCTCTATGGGTTTTTTTCTTTGGTTTTTTTTTTTGCGATACGCGGGCCTCTCACTGTTGCGGCCTCTCCTGTTGCGGAGCACAGGCTCCGGATGTGCAGGCTCAGCGGCCGTGGCTCACGGGCCCAGCCGCTCCGCGGCATGTGGGATCCTCCCGGACCGGGGCACGAACCCATGTCCCCTGCATCGGCAGGCGGACTCTCAACCACTGCGCCACCAGGGAAGCCCCAACACAGCTTTTTGTAAAAAAAAAAAAAAAAAAAAACGCGCACTAAAGTGAGTTTCCACTTGAAGAAATAAATCTCCAACACGGGCAACATTAGCAGCCCAGTTCCTTGCCATCGTAATAACTGATGAGGTAGGTGTTCCGAAGATGACAAAGCAGAGCATCTCTTTCTAATCCTGACAGACATCCTCCCCTGTTCCCTGATCCTTTATCTTGGAGTGAAGGCCTGCGTGGGGAAGTCAATTCCTGGTGTGTCCTTGATAAGAATGCATCTTTCCAGGGGTAACGGCAGGGACAAGATCTCTTTAGCAGACGTTGTTTGTGAACCCGCGCCCAGTTTCTCTGTACCTTTGAAACTGGGAAAAGTGTGTGTGCCCCTGACAATCATGTTCAGCAAATGCACTGAAAGCAGAAGCACAGTCACTAATAGAGAGGGACAGTCAGCAATGATCCTGATGGTGAGAGCCCCTGTGATGACAGGTGCCGGGAGCGAACACGGATGGCACGCAGGGCGGGCCAGGCTTTCGTACCTGTGTGTGTATGTGTGCTCGAGGTGAGCGCCTTGAAGGGGCTGCTTTTCCTCCGTCTCCTGGAGAAGAAATACAGACTGGGCCTCCTCTCAAATCCCCCACGCCCGACCTAGATTACTCTTTTACCTTTAATCTCTTTAAGACTTGCGCGGAGGCGACCTTGTAATGAAATGATTCGAGATTTATATCACCCATGGATGACAGTTCTATCTCCCCCAGCAGGCTGTAAAATCCTCCAAGTCCGAGTCATCTCTTTTGCTCTTCACTCATCCATCATATAAAAACTTCCAACAGTGTAGACGGGAGTGGAATAAAAAATAATTGTCTTCCAGCCCCTCTCCCCCACTGTTAAGTTTCTCGCATCTCCCATAAAAGTTTGTGGGTGAACTTTTGTGTTATTCAATGTTCAATCCAAAGAGCAAAACTTAGAAGAAATATGGATTGATACACAGAATTTTAAATCAGTTCCAGTTCAGGGCAGTAGACAAATAATTACAATAATCACATAATAAGGGGGTGTTGTGGACCTTCCAAGGCAGATGTGACCACTCACACCCCGTCCACCTCCTGGGGCTTCGGCGAGCACTGAATTTGGGTAGCAGAAGCTGTTACCCAGCGTAAGCCTGGCGAGTCCAGCTCTGTCTCTAATATGCTGGCTACTCCCTGGCCAACTGACTCCATCTCTCTGGGTCTCAGTTTCCTCTCCTACAAAATAGGAAGGTGTTCTCTCTGGTCCTTGAATCTAGGACCTTCAAGCTGATCATCAAGTAATGATCAATTCAAACAGGTATCACACAGCCAAAGTCCGAAATGTGTGTATCAGGAAGAAAATCACAGAGACAATCAATGTAACAGAGTACCAGGAGGATATGGACGCAAATTATTATGGAGCAGTTATTATTATTATTCTTTTTACCAAATCCCTGAGCTATATTTCATAGGAAAATCCATGTCTTGTTTTACCACAGAGACGCACCAAGCGACATCCACCAATTCTGAAGCTATCTCAGGACACATCAGCAACCCTTCAGAAGTGGAAACAAGCCACCCACGTTCAGTCATTTCTCAGCAATGCACGTGGCCTGCTCAACAGGCTCAGAGGGCTTGGGAATATTTTTCCAATGCTGAGAGTCACAGATAAGTTCAGTAACATTCAGTAGCTATATGGTCACAAGTGAAGTGACCAGCCAACATGTGAATTCTCATATGCCACCTGGGTGACAACTAGCTAGCTGCCTACCAGGGGAGGTGTCTTCCTGCTGGTCAGTCCACAAGTGTTATTCTGTTCTGTAATGCTCTGACCAGGAGCACAGATAAATACCCAGAGAAGGGAGGGAGTGGGGAGAGAGGGAAAAGGTGCCGAGCGTGGGGGGAGGATGCAGCCGCTGTTAAACCTCCATTTGGCAATCTGACTGCAAGCTAAAAGCAGCAAAGATACTAATGCTGGCCGAAAATCCTTGTTCTAGGGCAAAGCTGGGAAAAGGGAAGTGGCATTCACAAGTGTCTTTGCCGAACGTTCCCGCCTCTTCTCTCAGAGGTGGGAAAGACGGAGATGACGAGAACAAGCCCCGGGTTAGAGAGACATGGGTTCGGCCACTACTAGACAATTATCTAATCAGTTCCGAGGCTCCATTTAGAAAGAGACAGAACAAGGCAATACACGCGTTGTGCTCGTTATTACTATCCTGTGAAAATGTGGGTTTCCGTGGGCTAGCGCCTGTTAAAGACAGGGTCCTTAAAAACGACAACAAGTCAAACTGAGAAATCACGCCGTGGTAAAGGAGCCATGCCTTACCTGGAAAGAATTCATGCAGCGGAGGGAGGGAGGCAACATGGCATTGCTCCTTGACAATATCAACAGCAGCTCCAAGCAGGTTGCAGAGGGCAGGGTGAGGCAGTGGACACTGACGTCACTTTCCCACGAGCTGGCGAGCCTGAAACACACCAATATGTGCAACTTCATCATTGCATCCGGTCAGACGTATTCCAAAAATCTGATGTAAGGAGAAAACTTTTGGTTGTGGGAGAGAAAGGGCGATGTACAAGAAATAGAAATAAAGTGGTTATACTAAAAATTCACAGAGAACATGTACAAGACATTTTTAGAGTGTTTTTGATAGAAAACAGACGGATTAGGCAATTTTTTTCAGGTCAACAGCTCATACTCAAAGTTTAAGAGTTGTATGAAATGCAGTCTCATTTGTGAGGGACCTATTGGGGTGGGGGGTTAATAGCTAACACATCAAACGCTTCCTTTGTTCTACGCCCTGTTCCACACGTAGTAATCATGTTCAACCCCCAGATAGCTATGAAATGGAACTACTGTTATCCCATTCTCCAGATGTGGAAATTCTTTCTGACTTGGATATGCCCCATGAAATACCTGGTTCTGTTTTTTTTTCCAGACTTTTAAAAAGTGACAGAATCCTTTTATCAATAATTCTTATAAAAGCCCCTGTTCATAATACAAACGAGAGTGAAGCTCCTCTCCTGGAAGGGAAGGGTTGGCGGAAGACCCCGTCATCTTCCAGAGAGGTCCATGAAGCAGCTCTGCTACTTCCTGTGGGACCTACTCGAAAATCCTCTCACCAGGGAGGGGAGAGGGAACGGAGGGCTAGAAAAGTAAAGAGACCTGTCTGAGATGAGGCAGATGTTTAGAAGACGCTGTGGCTGGCTCTGAATCCTGGTTTCCTGACTTCCCATCTAGTGCTTAAAGTAAAGGGAAAATCAGGAAAGCATTGGGAATACAATGTACTGAGAAGAGCACGGGTCTTATGCTATCAACTCTATTTACTTGAGAACTTCCTGCCTGGGCCCCTACCAAAGTGTTTCTTATCACTGTCCTAATTTTGAAAGAGTAATATATGTGTATTTTAAATATATATTTCCTCTTAAAAATACACGTTTGCCTTTCCTTAAACCTCTCTCTGTAAAGATACCTTTAACCGAACCAGTGGTGACTTCTGCCAAGTTGAGAGAGCATCAGTGGTTGAGGGCATAAGGGATTTAACACTTTCTATGACGAGCCATAGCAGATGCTTTAGCTGTGTGGTCCACCAGGTTACTTAGGCTGATACATCTCTGACGTGTGCTGGGGAGTTAACTCTGCAGCATTTGCCTACTAGCTGGACTGAGATAGGACACTGTCCACTTTCCTAAAAAATGGTCTATTTCAGCAGGTGCACAGTTGAGTGCTTTTTCTATGTTTTAAAAAATTACTCTTTTCTATTGATTGGCTAAGTTATTCTTTCTGCTTTTACCAACTCTATAACATTCCCAACATTTCACTGGCATGGAAGTAAAAATCTTGCTGTCTTTGGTAAAAGTCAAGTGTCGCACTAGCGCGGTGGCTTCAAGCTCATCCTCCCCTCCCCCTTCCTTAGGACCCACAACCACATAGTTACTTTCCATTCCCTGAACTGCAATATACTACACATGCTGTGTCTTGCTCATACAGTCTTCTGGGCCTAGAAGGCTGTTATCCTTACTGGTGAACTTCTGTTCATCCTGCAAGAACCACTCAGGTAACAGTTCTTAGAGACATCCTCCAGTGTCCCTTATGAGAATTAACTACTTGCTTAATACCGTACTTGTAGCTATTACAATCCTTAACCACCACCCTCCTTGTATTCTTATCTGGGCTGTGTCTACATCTCTGACTCATCGTAGATGAGACATGAGCAACCATGGCCTGTGGATTCCTCTAACTCTATAGCTAGTGTGGAAATAAAGATAAGGTTGGTGGTGTTGTTCCTCAGATACACCCAGGTATTGACTTTTTTAGTGGCTAAAAGCAATAGTGATTTTTCACTTTTACTGTATGTTCAATCAACAACTTAAGTTTTCAGAATTGATACCGCCTGCCCTATCACCCACAATAGGGCTGACTAAAGCTATTTTCATTCTGAAATTATTTTCAGTGTCTTGAAAAGGTATTTGCTTTTTCTGAATTGGATCTCTTGCCTCAACAAGAGGAGGCCTGGAGCGTGAATGTCCGTTGAGGACTCATCTGTGAAACCCCCAAACCTAACTCTGGCTCATCATGCTGCAGACCGTCAGCAAGGGTGTCCCCCAAGACGAAGGGAACACCGCAACCTGGACCGGGGCTGCTGCAGCTCATAGTGAAGGGTCCTGCCAATCAGAGATCAACTGAAGCCACTTTCACTTCTCATCATTTTCTTCTCCTCTTTTGGCAGTGATCATATTTGCAAGAGAAAGAGAAAATGGTGAATTATACAAATAAATCGTTCCAGAACAGAGTTATATCTTGGCTTATGGCTATAACATGCTCTCCATATTGAATGCTTAAATTTGACAAGTCTTAGGCCTTAGGTTGCTTCTGACTATCATCTCACCTGTGCCTACCCATCCAGACGGCGGGCCAGGCACTCTATTGACGGTTGTTGTGTCTAATCCTACGGCAGCCCTCAAAGGCAGGCATGTTCATCCCATTTTAAAGTTGAGGAAACCAGAGGTCAGAGAGTTTAAGTGATGGTCCAGCATCGTGCAGCTGGTAGATGATGGGGCCAGGATTCACTCAAGCGAGCCCGAATTCAAAGCCTTGCTCTCTCCCCATCGTACCACACTGATCTCTGAAGACGTCATAAGTAGCATTATCCTCTCCAAACAAACCACAAGTAGGACCTTAGTAAAGGAATCTGCCAACGCCTGTTTCTTCTGCATTTTAACTCTTCAGCTCGTAAAAGATAGAGTTAAGAGTATCTTCATTTTTCTGTAGGAAATTATTTTATCCTTTCTAAGCTGCTACTTTATTACATATATATTCTAAAACTTGAATAAGAAAGGTGGTAAGATGGACATAGGAAAATACACCTATGTCACAGTAAGCGAAAATAGTTCTACAGTGAGAAAAAATATAACACAAATATAAACGGTTATTTCCACGAGAGGAATATAAAAACCTGTTTCTTACATTTTATTCTTTCTTATTTTCCAAGTGTTATTTTTTATAATCAGAAACAAGTTAATGTTACGATGTTGATGTGATCTGTGGTGCAGACAAAGGAATGTTTAAATGCTGTTTAAAGGTATCACCATGCTGCTAAGTGGCTACGGTGTGACCTATCAAAAAGGACACTCAAATAGAAAATAAAATACATTAGCACTGCCTTGTCACTCACCAGCAAGTGATCTTGGATAAGCCAAGTTTCCTCACAAGATCTTGGAGTTTATACATAACCTAACCAATGTATCAAACCACCAACATTTACATAAAAAGGACATTCATTCCACAAATGATAACCACAGTCACAAAGAAAAAATACAATTATTAGTTATACATGTTAATTAGTCATGTTTCTCTGTAACTATAAGTATGTGTATGGCATGTAAATCCAAAACTAGCATTTTCAATCCAATCTTAAAGTATTCTGTGATTTAACAATTTTTATCTCTATTGAAGCTCAGAAAGGTGAAGAACGTTGTACTGATCACAGAGTAAGTGATGGAGAAGAAACTCAAGCATGTTCCTCTCCACCTAAATCTCATTCTTTTCTTGCTATATCATAAACAGAGCAAAAGCATAGCAGATATTTTTTAATAATTTTATCCAAAAAAATAGAGAAGCCCAAGGGCAAATAATGGGATAAATTTTATTTATTTTTTTGCTTTACATAAATTTTATTATTAGAGTTTGAAAGCAGATATATCTGATATTTATCAAGTTTTGCAATGAGAGAAGAAAATTTTACTTACTCTGATCTAAATCCTATCTCCTGAGTCCTCTTTGGGATAAATTTTAGATATCTCAGAACATGTCATTTTTTAATACTTTGAACAGCCTTATTTTTTTAATTTTTTATTTATTTATTTTTTTTTGCAGTACGCGGGCCTCTCCCTGTTGTGGCCTCTCCCGTTGCGGAGTACAGGCTCCAGACGCGCAGGCTCAGAGGCCATGGCTCATGGGCCCAGCCGCTCCGCGGCATGTGGGATCTTCCCGGACCGGGGCACGAACCCGTGTCGCCTGCATCGGCAGGTGGACTCTCAACCACTGTACCACCAGGGAAGCCCTGAACAGCCTTATTTTTGACATCAGATAATCCAGCTGGACCTAATATGGCTCTCAAATCCTAATATTCATCCTATCCTTTTTTTTTTTTTCTCAGTACACATTTCATTTGCCCAGGACGTATTTTTTTAGTGTTAAGACTTATAAATTTTCTTTACAATTTTAATTGCATAAAACATTACTTTAATCACATGAAACATCCATATCTGTAGAGAAAATGAGAAAGTAATACATGAAAAATGAAAATAGCTGTTTTGGAAAGTTACAGCTATGGGTAGGTTTTCCCCAAAACTTCAGTTAATGTTTTAAATTTTTGTTTTCTAATTAAGGAATAAAGAAATGAGAACAGGAAGGAAAGAGGGAGAAAATTCAGTTTATCTTAATATAAGTACCAAACTCATTATGTATTATTTAGGGCATGTGTTGTTTAAGCCAGAGCTGATACTTGAGACTATCCACCCATAGCTCAAATATCAATACAAATTTCTGTTAATGATATAAACGTTTTAAGAAACAGGATTCTAATAATCCAGAATCTGGATTATTTCTGTTATTTCCTACAAAGACATCATAGACCTAAATCACATTTGACCTATAAAATCAACAAGATACTTCAAACAGAATAATGAACTAAATATCAAGTGAAACCTATTTCTGTGACTTTTAAAGCACTGGGAGAGGAAAAGCCTTCCTAGGAGACCAGAGCTGTCAGCCAAGTGACCTTAGTCTAAGAGACCAAATGTGAGCAGAGGACACACCATCTTTATTTCTAAACTTCTGCCTTGACAAAATTCCCTAGAGAAGCAGCTACGGCCTATCTATTTTTAAAGAGGCAATGAGAAGGAGAAAAAAAGTCATTTTCCATCACTTCTAACAAAAATAGTGAAACTGAGAATGAATCAAACACCCATCAATATTAAGAAAAGAACCTGAGAAAACAGAAAGGTGATACAGTCTTCTAGGAAACATAGAGGTCATTTAATGTAACAAAGGCAAAAATGACAAACAGAGATCATATAACACCTCTGCCAAAAATTACAATTATATCAAAAGAGTCCAACACACTGTAATACGGTATAAAAGAGCTCAACTTGAAAATATTTAACTTAAATCTCAAGTTTCTCAAATTTTAGTAGTTGAATCGGACACTTCAGTCCTAGAAAGACCTAAAAAGGCAAACAGTCTTTATTAATGATGTTGAAATATAATATTGTTTATACCTGTAGATTCTTAAAATTCAGTTTCAAAGCTTTAACAAAGATAATCTCATTAATGTAAGCTGTCAAAATACCAAATCAGGCAAATGACCCAAACTTAGTGCTAGAATCATTAAAAACATACAACCACTTAACACATAATTTGGAAAAAGAGTCAAAAATTTTTAAATTCTTATATTGTCAACAACAAAAAATTCTGCAACAACTAAATGTACTGGCATATCTGTTATGATAAGCTGTATTAACTCCACCATATTTAAATATTTCAAAACTACTAATTCGTAAAAATAGAACTTGAAAAATGCACATACCAACTACTCCTTATAAATTTCAAAATAAGGTCCATTAAGTGATGAACAGTGTTCCTTTGAAATTACAGTGTTTTCTTTGAAAATCACAGGAAAAAAGTGAGCTTTTTAAATCACAAATGTCAAAACAGTCCTTCAACTCTCTTTGAATTAAAGGGCTCTTGAGAGAAGAGATTTTGGTACACAATTCCTGAAAGCTATGGCTTTCAAACTTTGCTCCTAAGACCTATAAGCTTATCAAGAGAGAGATATAAACTTCTTTCTCTCTCCCATGTATCAGAAAGCACGGGAAAAATGGTTCTGCTTAAATAAGATACCAACAAGGCAATCTCAAAATTAAGTCTATTAATTCATGCCAAAAAATAATAAGAGATTTTGCTTTTTGTAAATGACTGTAATATTGCAAGATACCAGTTGTTGAGAACATCGGACTGGCATTATCCTTATCACTAAAGAAGAGAACTGACCCTACGAACATGCCTGCCAGAAACTTCATAATTAGAAGTAATATCATTAGAGATGTCATAATTTAAAGAAGTCCATCTAAAGAGGCCAGTTAGTCCTTCAGATTTTTTGAAACTGTAGAAAATGTCAAGTATACAAAAGGATATTTGGAAGAAAATAAATTTAAAAACTTATACCATATTCAAAATTAAAGTCAAGATGTGTTAATGGCATAAGTGTAAAAAACAAATCTATAAAAAAGAAACTTTCCAGAAAAATCTAAGAAACTACAACAAACTCATAAGCCCTAAGGGTTTTATTTTTTTTAATGGTATTGTTAATAAACAAAAAATCTTTAAAAATCACAGGCAGAGGGCAGAAACCATTGTGATAGAAAGAACTACTGCATATTTATAAAAGGAGGACAAAGGATGCAAATTCATTTTTTAAAAGGCTTTCAAGTAGCGATTTCCAAACCATTTGAACGTCACAGGTTTCTGTGATAATATGATTAAAACTATGAAGTCTCTCCCTACAACGGTGTTTTTTTTATTTTTTATTTTTATTTTTTGCGGTACGCAGGCCTCCCTCTGTTGTGGCCTCCCCCGCTGCGGAGCACAGGCTCCAGACACGCAGGCTCAGCGGCCACGGCTCACGGGCCCAGCCGCTGTGCGGCACGTGGGATCTTCCCGGACCGGGGCACGAACCCGTGTCCCCTGCATCGGCAGGCAGACTCTCAACTACTGCACCGCCAAGAAAGCCCTCAAAGGTGTTTATTTATACGAAGAAAATTTTGCACAGAATTTTGATTGTTTCTCAGACCACCGAATTCCCCAAGCCCATTCATGCCGTCCTTTCATATATATATGGAATCATACAATATATGGACTTATTTTTCCTGGCTTCTTTCACTTAGCATGTTTTTAAGATTCATGGACCTCAGCATAAGAACCACTGTTTTTTAGGTCAAATTCTGATTTCTAATTTACCATATTTGATAACATATTTTAAAAGTTCCAACTAATTATACATCATTGTATTTGTGTTAGCATATTTTAGTAAGTATAACCAGTTAGAAAAAAATTTTGAAGCATTTTAAAGAGAAAGTCTCCTGGCTCACATTTGTATCTCAATTCATTACCAGAGGAAGTTAGTTGAAAAGGAGACTGAGAAATGCATTTCCAATCCTTTAACCACTTTCCTGAGTAACTGAAGTCAATGTATGAGGTTGGGATGTAATAAATTAGGTCCTCTCTGATGACATTCTCATAAATAAACCTCACACTGGGGCTCCCTAGCTTCCCTGTCC
Source organism: Pseudorca crassidens (assembly GCF_039906515.1). Classification (NCBI taxonomy): domain Eukaryota; kingdom Metazoa; phylum Chordata; class Mammalia; order Artiodactyla; family Delphinidae; genus Pseudorca; species Pseudorca crassidens. Next base: position 71,481,683 of record NC_090308.1, on the reverse strand, counting down.
CATCAGGTGCCACCGCAGCCAACATGTCCATTGATCAACACTACCTACCCTGTCCCACAGTTTAAGTCCTTTGCCAATGTGGATGGAAAAGTGCTTATGATGCATGAAGTACAAAGCAATGGAGTAAGACTTCTTCTTTTATTATTTCCTAGACCTGGTATATTTCCTAGACCTGGTATAACAAACAGGTTATCTTCATTTCTCAATTCAAATCGGTTGGCAGTGACCGTGTTGAGATGTTCAGCGAAAACACATTTGGTCTCAGCAGAGAAGAGAGAGATGATCTATCGGAGCTGTATCAGCCCGTGGCTTCAGAAGGGGTGTTTCCTGGTGGTTTGCACCATCCACCCCTCCTCTCCCCTGCCTTTACTGAATACCATCATCTTCAGCATCCCTGGCTACTCTTTATAACTCTCCCTAAGTCCACTCTCAGATGGCCTTCTCTTGAAAATCCAGACACTCTTCCTTCACGAGAGGGCAGCTGGCCATGGTGTAACTCATTTAGATGAATCAGGCCTGGCCAATCTTGGTATCCCAGCTATTAGTAACTGGACTGCATGACCCTACATCACAAGTGGCTCTCTCTGATTCATCAGAAGATACATCCTGATGACTAAAAATTCTGTCCCTCTATGAGGAGAGATGAGAATCCAAATGCCAAGATCACTAACTTACACATGTCAAAGTAACTCTGGTAACGTGAAAGCCCAGATGGCCACACCCATTTCAGGTAAGGTCAGAGAATCAATTTCCAAGTTATCTTGCATAGAGAAAATTCACTTCTACCAACTTAAATTCAATTCCCCCGTAACAATTTGACTCTTCTGTACCTTAATAAAATGAATATAAACCATAAGATCTACCAGGTCAGGCCACAGAGTCTCCTAAATTTTATATCTATCATTTACCCATTAGCGGACCCTAAAGAGATGTGATTATGGAAACTGGCAAGTATACTCCAAAGTTCTATTCAACGGTTTTATGGATTAAGAAGTATCCCCTAGGTGAGCACCTCGAGTCAAAGAGGGAAATGTTTGACTAAATTTTTCCAAGGCAGAAAGAAATCTTGTTAAATGAAAGCTTTTGGAACCTGAGAGCAATTTCACTGAAACCCCCAAAGGCCACAATTTTTGTTTAATTATTAAATATATAGTTTCCCTTTCCTTGCCACCATACGCTTCAAATGAGCTATCTCTGATAACTGGCTTTCACTATTTTACATTCTGTTCATTTTGGAGAGGCTATTTTCAATATCTGGGACCAAAGTATGAAAAAGACACTGAAAATGTGGGTAATCATCCCTGCATAAATGTGTGTGTAAGTGGGGGTGGGAATGGGGTATTAAATATGGGATACTCAAGAAATCAGTATTCTAGAAAGGCTTTCCAGTTATTCTCAGGAGCTGATGAAAGGCAGTTAAGCACCTGAATTTACTGACATTAGGGGAGCTACAAAAGCTAACTTGTCTTTTTTTTTAACAGCAATACAACACAATGTGAATAGAAAAACGTTGCCACCCTATGAACACATTTATACTGTAATAAGAAATTATCTGTGAATGTTAAAATGAGGAAAGCTTGCATTTTGTAGCCTAAGAAATAGGAAGACAGCAACACAATGCTTCTTGATGGTCCAACCAGAAAAGCTTTTGTTTAGTACTTTACTTTAAAATAACAAAAATATTTCATTTATAACCAAAGTTTTTTTGTTAAATTATTATTACTTTTTACTTACTTTTTATTTTATATTGGGGTATAGCTGATTTACAATGTTGTATTAGTTTCAGGTGTACAGCAAAGTGGCTCAGTTATGCATATACTTACATTCATTCTTTTTCAGATTCTTTTCCCATTTAGGTTATTACAGAATACTGAGTAGAGTTCCCTGTGCTATACAGTTGTTGATTGTCTATTTTGTATATAGTAGTGTGTATATGTTAAACGCAAACTCCTATTTATCCCTCCCCACAACCTTTCTCCTTTGGTAACCATAAGTTTGTTTTCTACATATTTTCTGTGAGTCCGTTTCTGTTTTGTAAATAAGTTCATTTGTATCATCTTTTTAGATTCCACATATAAGTGATATCATATGATATTTGTCTCTTCTCTGTCTTACTTCACTTAGTATGATAATCTCTAAGTCCATCCATGTTGCTGCAAATGGCATTATTTCATTCTTTTCAATGGCTGAGTAATATTCTATTGTATATATGCACCACATCTTCTTTATCCACTCCTCTGTCAATGGACATTTAGGTTGCTTCCATGTCCTGGCTATTGTAAATAGTGCTGTTATTACATTGGGGTGCATGTGTCTTTTTGAATTAGTGTTTTTGTTTTTTCTGGATACATACCCAGGAGCAGAATTGCTGGATCATATGGTAGTTCTATTTTTAGTTTTTTTTGGAAACCTCCATACTGTTCTCCATAGTGGCTGAACCAATTTATATTCCCACCAACAGTGCAGGAGGGTTCCCTTTTCTCCACACAGTCTCTGGCATTTATTGTTTGTAGACTTTTTGATGATGGTCATTCAGACCGGGGTGAAGTGATACCTCACTGTAGTTTTGATTTGCATTTCTCTAATAATTAGTGATGTTGAGCATCTTTTCATATGCCTCTTGGCCACCTATATGTCGTCTCTGGAGAAATGTCTATTTAGATCTTCTGCTCATTTTTTTTTTTTACAACTTTATTGGAGTATAATTGCTTTACAATGGTGTGTTAGTTTCAGCTTTATAACAAAGTTATACATATACATATGTTCCCATATCTCTTTCCTCTTACGTCTCCCTCCCTCCCACCCTCCCTATCCCACCCCTCTAGGTGGTCACAAAGCACGGAGCTGATCTCCCTGTGCTATGCGGCTACTTCCCACTAGCTATCTATTTTACGTTTGGTAGTGTATATATGTCCATGCCACTCTTTCACTTTGTCACACCTTCCCCTTCCTCTTCCCCATATCCTCAAGTCCATTCTCTAGTAGATCTGTGTCTTTACTACTGTCTTACCACTAGGTTCTTCATGACATATTTTTTTCTTAAATTCCATATATATGTGTTAGCATACGGTATTTGTCTTTCTCTTTCTGACTTACTTCACTCTGTATGACAGACTTTAGGTCTATCCACCTCATTACAAATAGCTCAATTACGTTTCTTTTTATGGCTGAGTAATATTCCATTGGAATTTGGAATGATTCGTTGTCTATTCATGTATTCTACAGATGCAGAGTACATCAAGTTGATTGTGGAGCTTTAATCTGCTGCTCCTGAGGCTGCTGGGAGAGATTTCCCTTTCTGTTCTTTGTTCTCATAGCTCCCAAGGCTCAGCTTTGTATTTGGCCCCGCCTCTGCATGTAGGTCACCGGAGGGCGTCTGTTCTTCGCTGAGACAGGACAGGGTTAAAGGAGCAGCTGCTTCGGGGGCTCTGGCTCACTCAGGCCGGGGGGAGGGAGAGGTGCGGATGCAGGGTGAGCCTGCAGCAGCAGAGGCCAGTGGGACGTTGCACCAGCCTGAGGCACGCCATGCGTTCTCCTGGGGAAGTTGTCCCTGGATCCCGGGACCCTGGCAGTGACGGGCTGCACAGGCTCCCCGGAAGGAAGGTGTGGATAGTGACCTGTGCTTGCACACAGGTTTCCTGGTGGCTGCAGCAGCAGCCTTAGCGTCTCATGCCCGTCTCTGGGGTCCGCGCTGTTAGCCGTGGCTCGCGCCCATTTCTGGAGCTCCTTTAAGCAGCACTCTTAATACCCTCTCCTCGCGCACCAGGAAACAAAGAGGGGAGAAAAAGTCTCTTGCCTCTTCGTCAGTTCCAGACTTTTCTCCGGACTCCCTCCTGGCTAGCCATGGTGCACTAACCCCCTGCAGGCTGTGTTCACGCCGCCAACCCCAGTCCTCTCCCTGCGATCCAACCGAAGCCTGAGCCTCAGCTCCCAGCCCCACCCACCCAGGCGGGTAAGCAGACAAGCCTCTCAGGCTGGTGAGTGCAGGTCGGCACTGATCCTCTGTGCGGGAATCTCTCCACTTTTCCCTCCGCACCCTGTTGCTGCGCTCTCCTCCGCGACTCCAAAACTTCCCCCTCCGCCACCCGCAGTCTCCACCCGCGAAGAGGCTTCTAGCGTGTGGAAACCTTTCCTCCTTCACAGCTCCCTCCCACTGGTGCAGGTCCCGTCCCTATTCTTTTGTCTCTGTTTATTCTTTTTTCTTTTGCTCTACCCAGGTACGTGGGGAGTTTCTTGCCTTTTGGGAGGTCTGAGGTCTTCTGCCAGCGTTCAGTAGGTGTTCTGTAGGAGTTGTTCCACGTGTAGATGTATTTCTGGTGTATCTGTGGGGAGGAAGGTGATCTCCGCGTTTTACTCTTCCACCATCTTCCCCTGTCCATTGTTTGATTGAGTTGTTTGTTTGATATTGAACTGCATGAGCTATTCGTGTATTTTGGAGATTAATCCCTTGTCAGTCACTTTGTTTGCAAATATTTTCTCCTATCCTGTGGGTTGTGTTTTCACTTTGTTTATGGTTTCCTTTGCTGTGCAAAAGCCTTTAAGTTTAATTAGGTCCCATTTGTTTATTTTAGGGTTTTTTGTTAACTTATTCATACAAACTTTCGAAACCTGTAAACTTGCTTTAGTTAGTGAAAGAAACATATATTTTCAGTGAAAGTATACTTTTGATACCTAAGTTTATCTCTTATTAACATCCCAAGCATCATCTTCAAATCTGCTTTCTAATTACTTACAACATTGAAATTTAGAAACTAGCAAAAATAAGTCACTACTTCAAAATATGAAACCCCCAAAAATGAAGACCTAAATGATGACTGCAGATCTACACTGACATGGAAAGATAGTCACACTATTTTGACAAGTTAAAAACAAAGCAAAAGAAGAATAAAGAACAATAATATAGCTTAAATTAATTTATATAAAACTAAATCTTCTAACCATATCTTTTTGTGTAATGTACATAAAGAGGTATATACAAGGAAGAGTGCCAAAATGTTAATAGCAGTTTCCTATGGGGACTGAAATTATAAGAATTCTGCTTGCTCTCTTATACTATATTTTCCTGTATTGTTTCAAATGTTTACAATGAATGTGACTATTTTGGTGATCATATAAAAAGTCAAGCTATTTTCATTTTGAAAATATATGAAATGAAACCTATCTTTGAATGTTTAAAATATATATTAACATTACATAAAGTAAAATTAGTTTTTATGCAAGAAATCAACCAAATCATCTTACAAGTACTTTAAACCTTTAACTTAAAAATTTACTGAAACTAACCTTATCAGCCATCTTTTCCATGAAAAAAAGTACTTGAGATGGTAAATTTGGAATCCAAGATTTTCATCACTGTCAGTGATGTCATTCAAGTTGCTCTAGACATTAAAAATCTGTTGCCTGCAAATTGACAAACTTGTTGGTTGCTATTAACAGCATTTTTTGCTTAGAAAACAAAGAATACAAAATAAATATACAAATGACTGACTGCTTGAGGTGACTTGAGCAGGTATATTATGTATTATTAGGAGATGTGAATAAAACTAGGGAGACAGGGCTTCCCTGGTGGTGCAGTGGTTGAGAGTCCGCCTGCCGATGCAGGGGACATGGGTTCGTGCCCCGGTCTGGGAAGGTCCCACATGCCGCGGAGCAGCTGGGCTCGTGAGCCGTGGCCACTGAGCCTGCGCGTCCAGAGCCTGTGCTCCGCAACGCAAGAGGCCACAACAGTGACAGGTCTGCGTACTGCAAAAAAAAAAAAAAAAAAAAAAGAAAAAACTAGGGAGACTTTTTTTTTAAGTGCCAGGAACAAAAAGCTTGCATCCAAGGAACATAAGGCAAAATTATTTCAGGTAATTTCCATGAACTTGGAACTTGGAAGGTAAAAGCCCATGATAGTTGCTTTTGCACTTTGCCAAAATAAACGAGAGTGTGGTTTCTTCGGAAAGTCAGTGTCCGACCTCGCAATCAACCTAGCATCCGTTCGTCTTTTTGTTATGTCCAATAAAATCACAGTAACAGCCAATCTGCCTGGTGCTATGATCCCACTAGGTTGTGTTACCTAAGCAGAGCCAGCTTAAGTCTAATCAGACCAAACAGCTGTTTTAACAGTTGGGTTTCTCCAAAATTAAAATAGTCTATTCCTGACAGTGCCTAGCAACTCAACTGTTAACACAGCTGCTCAAGTTGAAGAGTTAAAACCAAGTGTACACACAGTCTTCCTCCCACCTGCAACTGCTTTGAGATTCTTCCAGAATAGAAGTTCCTAAACTTAAGTGCATTTTGACATTTCCCCGACCTGTTTAAATTTTCATGCTTGTACTGCCTCTACCTCTGGACTTCAGCCAACATTTCTGCCATCAGCCTCTCTCTTGGTGTTTGCCTTCTGTCACCTCCATACGCTGCACCATAATTGCCAGCTGGTGGTCCTGTGCTTCCCTCCTTAGAAATATCATCTGTGTGTTTCACACCCTTATTCTTCTCTTTATTGTCTCAGAATCAGAGGTGGAAACTCAGAAGTTCCCAGATTCCACTAAGTGATATACTACTTCCAGTGACTTACATTAGTACTATTAAGGTTAATTGTTGAAGAAAGATCCTTAAAGATAATCCAAAATTGCTCACTGGCTACAGGTTTTCATTTGTGGTCAGTTCATACACGTCTTCAAAATTCTGCATTTGTCACCATGCTCTCACTCAGATGTGTCTGTTTGTCCAACTGTTTTTACTCATTCTTTAGCACAGAAACCTATCCACCAACAATCATATTATCAACAATAAGTTTTATCTATCCATCTCTCTACCCTACCTTTCTATCCATGGATTCATCCATTTATCTGCCCACTTTCTCTTCTTAAAATTTCTGCCAACTGGACTGGACACACCCAAGCTAAATTGACTCTGATAAGCTCTTAAAGTCTGCAAAAGATCTTGCCCCTGGTTTTGTAACATTTGCTTTCTCCCCTCACAATGTCCTCATTCCCCATAATTGTACTGCATCACAGATATTTTAAAATCTGAACTCCCAGTGTCTGTCTGAGAACAGATTCACTGCAGTACCCAGACTCATCAAACCAGAAGATACCTACCAAGAAGCTGAGCAAGTTTTACGACTGCAAAGTTTTTCCTGCGGCAGCTTCAGTTCTTCCGCTGGGTTACGTACGAGTGATTTGGGCACATTAACCTTGGAAACAACCTCTCTCCTATGTCCCACTTCTCAGCATGGGAGGGCAGAAGTCAAAGACTTCAACAAGTGCAGATGCCATAAATGAAAAGGGCTCACAGACCTTGTACCAGATGACACTGTCCTGGGGCAACTCAATTCCGATGGAGACAATGGAGTGCTCTGGGACTCTTGGACTCTTGGGCTGGAAGCCATTTCAATAAGTCATATCACACCCTAAATTACCAGCATAGTAGAGCTGAACTTTTTTAGTTAAAGGAGACTTTGAAATACTGGCTCTGCTGTCACTATCCCATTCCCATCACATCAGTGCTGAAGACACTAGCCCCAAAGTTCCTGCACTTTATTTCTGAGTCAGTCTGCAGAACAGGATTCATTCTCCCAGCTTACGGTATTGTTAGGATCAGTTTTGCTTTCCAGGGCTAAACATAGAAAAGTTTTCATTTTTAGTAAGAGCTTAGATAAATAACTCTAAATCCCAAAGGGCCTCATTAAAGCAGCCTCATAAAAGTTTTACACTTGCATATGAGTTAAAAAAAAAAAAAAAAAAACTGTCTACCTAGCGGTTTCAGCTCCCGCTGACTTCTCTAGCCTTGGGGAAGTCATTGTTGAAATTCATGTCTTGCTATTTCAGACGATTTAAAGCAGTCTATTATGATAAGTCACCATGAAATACACCAAATGAAAGATACTGTTCAAACAAAAATCTCAATTTTAAAATACACAAAATACACACAACGCACTCATCCGTATGTTTAAACAGCATTAAGGTTCTGGTACGGTACTCATCTAGCCACATACTTTATCCTCAGAGCCTATGATGCAAAAACGTATTTTGTATGAGGTGATCTGTTTTCCCTTTCTTTTCTTTAGGAGGTCATTTCAACACATTCTGACTCTACCCTGGAGAATTAAAGTCTAGGCAGGAAAGTTCCAACAAAATTGGAAACTCAATCAGTTGGAATAACAAGAACATAAGTAGTGGGCAATGTTAACATTTTATCATCTCTCTTACCAGACCTGGAATGATCCAGACTGACATGGGATACATTTAAAAGGTGAGAGAGTGGTTGGAAACAGAACAGAATCTCATAGGCTCAAACAATGAAACACCAGAAATGGCTCCTAAAAATGCCTGCGTACCTAGCACATGACCTCGCAACATGGTAAGTGTTTAATAAATATTTGCTAAATGATTTTTTAAAAATCATTTTCTGCCATTTTTATTCCATTATAGGACTATCATCCTCAGTACTTCTCAGACCTTGGAATCAGTGATCAGGAATCTTAATCCAATTCTAAAAGTTTGTTATATTTCAACAATAGATCCCCAAGAGTAGAAACCTGAGAGGAATTAAACCCCCCTGCAATATTCCTAACATGTGACTATACGGTCTTGGCTTGAATATCTCCAGTAACAGGGAGACTCACTGCAAAGTTCTTTAAGTGAAATCTCTTCACAACCGGAGCCCTTCAGAAAATATCTGACATCTAACTCTTCCTCCTAACTTTTCTCTAAGCTAAACATTCCCCATTTCCTCGTATCATATAGATGAGTCTCATTACCATTCTAGTTTTTCAACTTGGTGACCATTTATTAAAATAGCCCTACCACGATCTTCGTCTTCAGTGCAGAATGAAAGTTTGCATAGTATCTCTTATGTTATCAGACACTTTCAATATGTTAGTTCATTTAATCTCCATAATAACATTGAAAATGGGGTTTCATTACACTCATTTTACAGACAAGCAGGCTGAAGTTCAAGAGTTTAAATGACAGGCACATGATCTCACAGAAGAAGCAGGACTCAACTCCAGTTCCTCCAACTCCCAAGTGTTTTCCATTACTCTTTTGAGCCTCAGTTTTTCAGCTGTAAAGTAGGGGTAATAATATTGGCCCTTTTAACCTCAAAGGTTTCTTGTGAATATCAAATGAGATAATATATGAAAAAAAGCATAAAAGGCAGGTTTTTATCACTAAGATCATTCATATGTAGATAAATTCTGCTGTTTCAAGTATTTAATTTAAGAATGGGAGAGGTCCAAGTCACAGGTGACGTGAATGTTATTGTTCTTTGTTTCCAAAATTCAAAGCATATGGCAACTAAATGATCCAGGAGTATTACAAGACTCAGTCCTATAAAGATGTAGGAAAGTCACTCATCTTTTGGAGTTCTGAATTCAATTAAGAAGGTATTTCCCTAACAATTAAATATCAAGAATACAAACTACCCAATCAAAAAATGGGCAGAAGACTTGAATAGACATTTCTCCAAAAAAGACATACAGATGAAAATATCTCAAGATCGCTAATTATTAGAGAAATGCAAATCAAAACAACAATGAAGGGAGATGCAAGAGGGAAGAGATATGGGAACATATGTATAACTGATTCACTTTGTTATAAAGCAGAAACACACCATTGTAAAGCAATTATACTCCAATAAAGATGTTTATAAAAAAACCCAATGAGATATCACCTCACACCTGTCAGAATGGCCATCATCTAAAACTCTACAAATAACAAATGTTGGGAGGTGATGTGGAGAAAAGGGAGCCCTCCTACACTGCTGGTGAGAATGTAACTTGGTGCAGCCACTATGGAGAACAGTATGGAGGTTTCAAAAAAAACCTAAAAATAGAATTACCGTATGATCCAGCAATTCTGCTCCTGGGTATGTATCCAGAAAAAACAAAAACACTAATTCAAAAAGACACATGCACCCCAATGTTCACAGCAGCACTATTCACAATAGCCAGGACATGGAAGCAACCCAAGTGCCCATCTACAGCTAAATGAATAAAGAAGATGCAGGGAGTGAGTGAGTGAGTGAGTGAGTGAGTAAGTGAGTGAGTGTGTGTGTGTGTGTGTGTGTGTGTGTGTGTGTGTGTGTGTAATGGAATATTACTCAGCCATAAAAAAGAATGAAACTCTGCCATTTGCAGCAACATGGATGGACCCAGAAAATATTATGCTTAGTGAAATAAGTGAGACAGAGAAACACAAATACTGTATGATATCATTTATATATGCAATGTAAAAAATAATAAAGGTGGGGCTTCCCTGGTGGCGCAGTGGTTGAGAGTCCACCTGCCGATGTAGGGGACGCGGGTTCATGCCCCGGTCCGGGAAGATCCCACATGCTGTGGAGCGGCTGGGCCCGTGAGCCATGGCCACTGAGCCTGCATGTCCGGAGGCTGTGCTCCGCAACGGGAGAGGCCACAACAGTGAGAGGCCCGCGTACCGCAAAAAATAAATTTTAAAAAAATAATAATAATACAGGTGAATGTATATGCAAAACAGAAAGACTCACAGATATAGAAAACAAACTTGTTGTGGTTACCAAAGGGGAAAAGGAAGAGGGAGGGGCAAATTAGGGGATGGGATTAACAGATGCAAACTTCTATGTATAAAATAGATAAGCAACAAGGATATACTGTATAGCACAGGGAATTATAGCCATTATCTTGTAATAACTTATAACAGAATACAAACTACAAAAATACTGAATCACTGTGCTGTACACCTGAAAGTAATATATATTGTAAATGAACATACTTCATACAAAAAAAAAGTGTTTTCCTAGAAAAATGATGTAATTTTTGCCTGTACTGAACCCTTAGTATTCTGTCAGTTTTGCAGATTATACTATATTATGGATTAATAGATTTTTGTGGACTGGACTGGAAACCTATCTGATATTTATAACATTAATTCTGTGAGAAACATACTTCTAGTTCTAAGGAACTGCCTTAGAAAGAAGCTTTTGCAATATACCCATTTATAAGTGAGAAGAGACTTTTTTCACTTTCTTTTGTAAGGCCCATTAATGGTTTTCTAAGGCATGATAGAATATTTTAAAACATTATTTTATTCTCATTTTTCAAGGGGAATAAAGTAGTAGTGTATACTCTAGATCTAGTTGCAGAATGGCAAGCTGATTCTCAATTCAAGTACAGGTTACCCAGTGCTGCTGTGGGAAGACCACATTAAGAACAAGACCTCCTTCACTAATATTGTTTTCTAGAAGGATGGATTGATAAACGAATAGGCAGAAGCCTATGGTAAACGACCTCTGTTTCTCAATGAAAATCATTTCACCTAAATTTAAAAAAAGATTTTTTTTGCCCAAAATTCAAAAGATATACAAAAGTAGAGAGAAGAGTGTAATAAACACCCATACCCCCATCAGCCAGCTTTAACATTACCAATTCATGGCTAATTTTATTTCAGCTATATTCCCCACCAAATACCTTCAGCCCCTGGATTTTTTTAAAGCAAATTTTACAAATGCTATCATATCATCTGTAAATACTTCAATATGTACGCTAAAAGTTAGGAACTCATTTTATACTAGCATAACCATAATATTATCATACCTGAAAAAACCTAACAATAATTTTTCCATCTCATCAAATGGTCACATCTCCTCAACTATTTTTTTAAAGGTTTTTTGATGTGGACCATTTTTAAAGTCTTTATTGAATTTGCTTCTGTTTTATGTTTTTGGTTTTTTGGCCCCGAGGCATGTGGGATCGTAGCTCCCCAACCAGGGATTGAACCTACACTGGAAGGCGAAGTCTTAACCACTGGACCTCCAGGGAAGTCCCTCCTCAACTATTTTAAGATTATTTTTTCAGTTTGTTTAAATTGAGGTCCACATACAGTTCATATATTACAACTGTTTGATAAGTCATATGTTCCTTTTAATCAACAGGTTCTCCCCTCTATTTTTTTTTTTCCTTTGCTAGTTTTTTGTTAAAGAAACCAGGTTGTTTCGCCTTGTAGAGTTTCCCAGTTGGGATTCTTCTGATTACAACCTGAAGATCACTTCATAGGTAGGGTTATATACTTCTATCAGGAGGCATATAATCAACTCCCCTTTTCTGCCTTTCTTCTGGTGATGTTAGTATCCATAGATGACCATTTCCAAGTCCCATTATTTCATGATGGGTCAGGAAATGGTGATACCCCAATTCTATGATTTCTTTTTCATTTATTGGCTGGAATCCTTCTATAAAAAGAAACTTTGCCTCATGATCTATTTGGTTCCATTGAGGTGCAGTTCAGAGAGAAAAGGCAGGATAAATGCTAGATTTTTTTTCCCCCTTTTCAAAGCAATGAGGTGGTTCACTAGCATCTTCCAAAGGCAATGACCAATGAAGTTTCTTTTTGATTATTTTTTTAGTATCATTATGAACTCACGGACCTAAACATATTTATTGTTTTATTCTTATTATTAAGCTATTATCTTTAGTGACTCAGATTGACCCATATTTAGCTAGTGAAGCCTAATTAAGTTGTCTCCTGAGTCCTTTTGACATGGCCCTGATAATACTTGATAACTTCTTTTCTGTTAGAACAAGATATTACAAGTTCTTCCCATTCACTGCCTGTACATACCTGGAATAATCACTTCTGGCTGGAGTCCTGGTTGCTTGTATTGCAAAATGGTACTTAGAGATCAAATACTCTGGGTTTGACGGATGCATTGCCACAGGTTAGTCAATATTTTTAAGACTTTTCAGTGAAAAAAGCTAAAAGGGTTATTTTTTTTGAGATTAAATTAAATCATGGATACCACTTACATGTGCAATCTAAAACATGACACAAATAAACTTATCCATGAAACAGAAACAGACTCACAGACATAGAGAACAGACTTGTAGTTGCCAAGGGAAGGGGGAGGTGGGGGAGGGATGGATTGGGAGTTTGGGATTAGCAGATGCAAACTACTATTCTCTATAGAATGGATAAACACCAAGGTCCTACTGTATAGCACAGGGAACTATATTCAATATCTTATAACAAACCACAATGGAAAAAAATATGAAAAAAAATAACGGAATCACTTTGCTGTACAGCAGAAATTAACACAACATTGTAAATCAACTATACTTCAATAAAATAAATTTTTAAATAAATAAATAAATCGTGTATTCATTTTAATATATTATTTCAAATGCAGGACTACAGAGGTTTTTAACCTCTTCAGTCCTGCATGTATATCTTCTTTCTCCCTTGCCCAAAATCCCAGTTCTCGTGACACCAACGTAATTACTGATTTGACTTATCCTAAAATGCATATAACAACAGCCTCAGTATATCAGCCACGTGATCACCAAGAATACGACCAGTGAAAAGGCTTTAAGATGTTTTTGTAGTTTCTTTTGTCATGAGGATATATCCCAAGAGAGACGTACAGTCCACTTACTGTATTTTAAAGTCACTGGAGCACTTCCTCTTCATGTGTTTATGCTACCAACAGTATATGTGCACTTAGGTGCCCCCCCACCCATGGCTTTTTAGGGATGGCTTTTTAAAATTGTATTTTGTCTTCTAATTATGTAAAATACGTGCACAAAATCTATGAAATCTGGTAGATTTTTAAAAGTCTAACTTCTATCCTTACTCTACGCACCCTCTTCTCTTCCTCCTTTTATATGTTATTTAAGGTTTTTATGTTTTACCCTTTGACTTTTTAAAATATAAGCAAATATATTCATACTCTAACCATTCTTCAATAAATGATAGAATACTATATACAATTTTCTTCACCAGAGCATACTGTACATACTTTTCTTCACCAAAAAGTTTCCTCACATTTTACAGTCGTATGGTTCTTAATTGCAAGAATGCAGAGACCTTCCTGGTGGCGCAGTGGTTAGGAGTCCACCTGCCAATGCAGGGGACACGGGTTTGAGCCCTGGTCCAGGAAGATCCCACGTGCCGCAGAGCAACTAAGCCCGTGCACCACAACTACTGAGCCTGCTCTCTAGAGCCCGCAAGCCACAACTACTGAGCCTGTGCACCACAACTACGGAAGCCTGCGTGCCTAGAGCCCGTGCACCGCAACAAGAGAAGCCACTGCAATGAGAAGCCCGTGCACCACAACGAAGAGGAGCCCCGCTCACCACAACTAGAGAAAGCCCACGTGCAGCAACGAAGACCCAACGCAGCCAAAAATAAACTAATTAAATAAATAAATTTTTTAAAAAAGAATGCATCACATATGGATGGGCATTTAGGTTGTTTCTTTGTTTCTTTATTTCTTTCATTCATTCATTCATGTTACTAACAGTACAAATAGTACTACATTGAATAGTCTTGTGTATATATGTCCTTTCATTCTTGGCCAATGTGTCACTGCAATAAATTTCTAGAAGTGGGATTGCTGCAAAAAAAAGGGAATGCACTTGTAATTTTGTCACATTCTCCTGCATCAGGATTGTACCATTCTGCATTCCAGCATTGTGTGAGATTTCTCATTTCCCCACAGCTTCATCTGGAAAATATGTTGCCAAACTTTTGGATTTTTGCCAATAAATAAAACTCAGAGGAGTTTTATTTTGCATTTATTTTATCAGGAGTGAGACTGAACACCTTTTTATATGTTTAAGAGTTCTTTGCACTTCTGTCCCTATGAAATATGTGTGAATATCTTTAGTCCATTTTTCTATAGGGTTGTTAGCCTTCTTCTCTGTAGATTTTCATACATTAAGGTTGTTAGACTTTGTCTGTGGTTTAATTTACAAAGAGTTTTCATAGTTATTCTTTTTTACCTTACGATGTTCTTTTGTTGTTCAAAAGTTATTTTTGTTAATGTAATCAAATTCATCATTCTTTCTCCTTATTGCTTCTAGATTTTGAGTCATAGAAAAATTTGCCGCACTCCAAGGTGATGGAAGAATTCACTCATATTTTTTTTAAAACCTCTGATCCATTTGGAATGTATATAGTGCAGGATGTGAAGATTAAAATTTTCTCTTTTCCCTTGTATCTGTCCCATTATCCCAACACAAATTATTATAAATTCTGTATTTCCTGATTTGAGAGGCCACCTTTATTATATATATTCTATTTCCATATGAGATCAGGTCTATTTCTACTGAATTCCAATGGTCTGTCCATTCATGGGTCAGTCCCATACTATTTTTCTTTTTTTTTTTTTTTTTGCGGTACGCGGGCCTGTCACTGTTGTGGCCTCTCCCGTTGCGGAGCACAGGCTCCGGACGCGCAGGCTCAGCGGCCATGGCTCACGGGCCTAGCCGCTTCGCGGCATGTAGTCCGACACTATTTTAATTACAGTAGCTTAATACACTTTAATAGCTGATAGGTCTAGTCTCTCCCCTGATTTCTTTTATTTTTCAGGGGTCCCCTGACTAATTTCATTTGTTTCCAAGTGAATTTTGTAAATCAACTTGTCTGGCTGAAAACAAAACAAAATCTGATGGTACTTCTATTATTTTATTTTATTGGGTTTATACATTAATTTAGGGATAACTGGAATTTTTATGATTTTTAGCTTTCTTATCCAAAAGATAAGAAAACTTTTTGTTTATGGCAACTTTTGTGGTCTCTTTCTTTTACAATTTTCCTCATACAAGTTTTGGACATTTCTTGTTACGTTTATGTATTCCCTCTCTCTCTTGCTATTTATTATAAGTGGGGTATTCCCTTTCATAATACATTCTAAGTGATTTTTGATTGTATACTAAAAAACAATAACCTCTACATAACTTGCTAACTTAATAAATTGTTTTATTGTCTGCAGTTGTTTTTTCCTGGATACTTTTGGATTTCCTTGACATTGAATCATATCACCCTCTAAGAATTTTATTTCTTCCTTTCTAATTCTTATGACTGTAATTGCTTTCTCTTGTTTAATTGCATTAGCTAATATCACCAACACAATGTTAAAGTAAAAGTTTGAAAATAAAGTCAGTGCTCAATCACACTAGTAATTAGGAAAGTACTATTTATAATAATGAAATATCAAAACTGGCAAAATTAAAAAGTGTTGACCATGATGTGAAACAACAGGAATGCTTATGATGCTGCTGTGAGTGTAAATTTGAGTAGCTACTTTGGGCAGCTACTTGGAATTAGCTAATAGTACTGAAAACATACTCTAAGACCCAATCATTCCACTTCTTAGTGTAAAGAAGAGAAAAGCTCATGTATATTAATAAGACATATGAATAAGAATGCTCAAAGCTGCATTATTTGTAATGAAAAAAACTGAAAACAACGTAAATGTCCACTGAAAGGATAACAGATAAATAAGTTGTGCTGTATTCTAACAAAG
The DNA here is from genome assembly GCF_039906515.1 of Pseudorca crassidens. Classification (NCBI taxonomy): domain Eukaryota; kingdom Metazoa; phylum Chordata; class Mammalia; order Artiodactyla; family Delphinidae; genus Pseudorca; species Pseudorca crassidens. The sequence continues at coordinate 71,465,414 of NC_090308.1, read as the reverse complement.
GAATATTTTACCATAGTTAAAATAAATGAATATAAGTTTCAACATGGAAAAGCCTTAAAAACACAATGTTAAGTGAAAAAAGCAAGTTGCAAAAGAATACATACAACCTGATACCATTTACATGGCATTTAAAAACACACAAATGAATAGTATTAGTCTTAATATTTATATTTAGTAAAAGTCAAAAAGTACACATATTTTGTAAAAATATGAATGGTGATCAACAGCATATAAGCTTATTTATAAAAGTATGCATGACAGTGGTAAACACCAAATTTCAGAACTCACCTTTTCTCTGGGGAAAATGAAAGAAGGTGGATTCAGAGGAAGCTTCAACTGTATTAATATCTTATTTTCAAAAATTACCTATCTATCTATAACAATATGGCAATGGGAAAGTTTATTAAAAACTGGGAATAAGAAAAAGGAAGTTCATTACATTATTCTCTAACTTTTCTTTTTTTTTTTTTCCAGCCACACCGTGTGGCTTGTGGGATCTTAGTTCCCCAACCAGGGATCGAATCCATGCCCCCTGCATCGGGAGCACAGAGTATTAACCACTGGACCACCAGGGAAGGCCCATCTTTAACTCTTCTATAAATTCAAAACAGTTCGTAACAAAAGGTAATTTATTAGATTATAAGTTTGGTAAGAACTCCTAGGAAATTAGCTAAAGTACTCTGAGAGACTGGCTCCCTCACAGAAGTTTAAGATGTAAGAAAACAAATACTCTTTCACCGGCATAACCAGCCATATAGACAGAACTCTTCAACAACTGGCTTTGAATACAGATGCATGAATCTGGTAACTGCTCTTCCCTGCTAAGGACATTAGCCAGTGTTCGCATGAGGTCAAAGTTAGTACATACAATGGTATGGCAGGTGTCAAGCTGGAGGTAGAGCACCTGGGCGGTCACAGTCAGCAGAAATAAGACAAAAAGACTGTACAAAACGCTGACACAAACTACTGTGTGCCATTTCCTTTTGAGATTTTTTCTAAACTGGATATTATTAAAGCTTGAGAAATGTCTTAGACATTAAAGAATAAACATTTAGCACAGGAAACCAAAAGTACAAAGCAAAACCAGCTGTTTCCAGGAAGTTAACTTCAAGGAAACAGAATCTAACCTGAAGTTCCAGAATAAAGCCCAGTACTAAAGGGAATATCACTTTTATCTGGAAGAATCAATCAGCAACTCTTAGTGACAAGAGAGTTCACGATACTATACAAAACAGAATGGAAATAGTCTAGAATCTAGCCCTCAAGCCTCTTATTTCAAAATAAAGTATGCATCATTTATAGATCATTTATGAAATTTTGGGGGAAAAAAAGAAAGATGTCAAGTCATCGAGATAAATACAGGGGAAGCAAGAGCTTTATAGTAACAAATTACAGCACACTCTCCTACTTATACCCCTTATAGCTAAAGAGCCACTTTGAGCAGTTCAACACCCTGGGGTGTTCACCTCTGATCCAGCATCATTAACCCGTGCCCTCTGTTCTACAAACCTCATTTCTCCAGGAGCCTGTCCAGATAGCCACTTCTTCCTTAGACCAGGATGATAATCACTCCTATGGGGCCCGGAGAGTAGCTGTTAATAGATTACCTACCTGTAACAGAGTCTGCTACATGGCACGCGGTGTGTTCACTCATCAGTTGGAAAGATGCGTCTTAGCTACTACTTTTACCCCACAAGAAAGCCAGCCTCATCTCAGCATTCAAAAGTAAAGATCAGCAAACTTTTTCATAAAGGGTCAGATAATAAATGTTTTAGTCTTGTGGGACATCTGTCACAACAACTCGACTTTGCTCTTATACGGCAAAAGCAGCCTGAGACATTGTTTATACAAATGCACGTAGCTATGCTTCAGTAAAATTTTATTCACAAAAGCAAGGGAGTGGGGGGATCTTGAACTTGACCTGCTGGCTATAGTCTGCCCAGCCCTGATCTACAACAACCAAACACATTTTGAAAGAGAACTGTCCCATGTGACTGTGTAAGTTCTTTCCACTGTTTAAAGCCCAATTCATTCCAGGTTTCCTCAGCAAATACACATCAATTACTTATATATAAGAGATGTTTCCCACAATGAAATCTTTCTATCTATTTCTCTGGGCCCTGCTGCTCTATTTCCTCTGAATAAAAACAGATTTAGAGTCTTTCAGAGATTAAGGACTCCTTTTAGAAACTGATGAAAGCTTTGAATACTTGCCAAGAGAAAGGCACATGCATAATACACACATACTTCTCTATCCAATTTCATGGGGCTCACTGACACCCTGAAATTTGCTGGAGGTGCGAGTAGTAGGTCCCAGGCCTCCAGGTTTCTGTCTTATCCCTGCGGTTAGTCATCTGCTACTGCTTAATGACCACTCCAAAACTTGGTAGCTAAAACAACAAACATCTCACGGTTTCTGTGGGACAGGAATCTGGGAACGACTGAGCTGGCTGGCTCTGGTTCAGGATCTCTCACAAGCTGGTAGCCAAGATGCCAGCAGGGCATCATCTGAAGGTTGGGCTAGGGCCCCAGTGTCCGCAGGCTGGCAGGTGGATTCCCCCAGAGCGAGTGATTGGAGACCCAGAGCAAGGAGGAATCCGCTGTGCCTTTTATAACCTACTCTCAGAATCCCCACTCGGGCACATCCACTTGGTTCTACTCCTGAGAAGTCAGTCAGTAAGTTCAGTTCACACCAAGGGACAAGAGAAATTAAGCTCCACCTCTTAAAAGGAGGAATAAAGAATTGGTGGACATACTTTAAAATCATCACACACCATCAGGTAACCCAAATGATACCAAGAAGGTGGGATTATATTTAATCTGCCAGGAGTAACTCATTTTTCCTAGCACCATGCTTACTAAATGAATACATGGCACTGATTGATTAATATACTGAGTTAGGTAGGGATCAGCTAGTTTTTCATTAACAATCCTGTGAATTGGGTAGCAAACCACTTTTACAAGTATCTAAATAGAACCTTTAGTTGTTTGGCTTTCACAAATGAATTAAACTATACAATGAAGAATGAATGATGATTCCTGAGATGCTCCCAGGGCTTACAAGTTAAATCTGCCTCCGCCCCCGCCCCTCCCCCGCCAATTTTTGCTAAGGAAGATCTTATGTAAGAAGGTAAAACGGATAAATTCTATTGATAAAAAAGATTTATCATTTTGAAGATTTAAAAAAAAAGAACACAAGCATAGCAATCCCTAACTAATTAACATTTACCTTCTAAACTGGCTGAACAAAAACTATCTTCCCGTATTTCCTGAATTCCTAACTTTTGGAATTTTCCCTTAAGGTTTTTCACCAAGCGTCTGATTATCCATAATTCTGCCAAGGACACAGCCTTAGGAGGTAGAACTTCCAGGCATAATCAATATGGTTTCAGAGAATTAGATGTATAAGTCACATTAGCATTAATTAGCGTCGCCTGCAAGAGTTCCAAGTGAATCAATAAAAAAATTAAGATCTTCATGTTAAAAAAAACAGCTGTAAGTTAAAAATTTTTTATTAAATTTTCTTTTGTTTCCATAGATTTCAGCGCAAACACACACAGAGTTTATATAAATATGCTAATATGTCAAATAAGCCCTCCAAAATTTATAGGTCATGTCTCCACGGTAAAGAAATGGGATCTGTAGTTTGTCTCTGTAAAAACATCTTGCATTCTTTAGGGAAAGGACGATAAAGTAGGAGAAACTGGGTTTTCCAACGGAAGTGTGAGTTGGAAGCAGGATGACAGCTTTGGGACTGCTGGTTACCTGTCGACCCTACAGGCCATGGGCACTAGGGTTAGTAACACTGGCCTGGCTCTGTGTGTGTACTCGCAGAACAGACCCAGTAGTTTTAACTCCTCACAGGGTAGTTTACCTGTAGCTACAATCCTGGGAACCCAGCACACTGGACAGGGTCCAATAAGATAGGCTAGTGTGTATAGAGGTACTGTTGGACATATTTTGTATTATAAACCATTCTAGAGATTACTTCTATTTGAGTCCTTTACTAAGAACTGGCTTTGCCTTTTGGGTTTTTTCCATGCAGTCACCAGGTAAGTGGTGATACTCTTCAAAATACATAATACTAGATATAGCTTAGTCCCATTCTTAGACTGTATGTTCTACAAGAGCAGGAGTTTTGTAGCTTTTACTTACTAATGTATACCTATCACCTGACACACCATCTATTAGATGAATTAATGAACAAATAAATAAATAAATAAACCTTCCATCTTATCTGTGTGTACAGTAGGGCAGGGTTCTTGGGAGTGTGTGTGAGCAAAATAAAATTCATTATTTAAGTGGTTTAAAACATATCAACTTTAAAAGTGTAAACAGATATAAATTCTTTTATGAACTGTTTTCCTTCGGTAGACAGGCATTATTGGAAATGACCAACATGTAACTGCCCTCCTTTAATCTATTCCCCTTGCTGGATGTAACCAAGCCATACTTGGCACACACTGACACCTACCGGCTGACAAAAAAATTGGCTTCCGTGTGAACATACACATCCTTCAATCTCTTTCTTCCTTAAACTCTTACTTGCCAACTTTGGTTCAATTAATATCAGGAAATCTCTCTTTCTATATCACTCTGTTCCTCTGATACGTAGGATCTTCTTGTGCAATTTCTCAAAAATATATTCTTTGGACCTAGCATTCCCATGAAAAAGGGTTCCATGATCATGTAAGACTCATAAATGGTAAGTGCTATATGTTCCTCTTAGCAAGTCATATTTACCTTTAGAATATTAAGGTGCTGAGCAGTACAGCAGTTAAAAATATCTACATATACAGTTTCACTGAGCCACTGATTCACAAATTTGTTTAATAACAAAATAGCTGTAATAATAGGCAACAATAATTGCACAGTAAAAATCTCAAATAGTATTATTTGACTTTGGCATCATTTCCTCCCCCCCAAAAGATATCTAGTAATATCTTCTGAAATACATTTTGGGAAATACATCCTGTAATTTTCCACCTTTGCTCAGACTCTCTCCTCTTCAACCATTTGCCCCCATTATCTTTCCATTTCTTCATTCTCAGATCAAATGCTACCCTCTCCATGAAATTTTCCTTAATTAGAAATGATCAGAAAGCCCCTTGTTTCTCTATCATAGGACATAGCTGTGTACCTTCTAAAGCTTTTATGTAATTTACCGTTTCCAAGATTAAACACTGAGACTCTGGAAGCTAAAATTCTGTCTTCTTTATACTTTTAGTTTTTATATCTCTAAGCAGAAAGTTTTACACACAGGAAGCCTAAGTGAATGTCTGTTGAAATGAATCTGAGACTAGGCATTGCATTCACTAAATACTTGTAGCAAGGGAAAATTAAGCCTTCAGTTTATAAGAAAAACTAAACACAATACAGAGCTTGAGGTCACACTCTTTAAAATGCTTATATGTGTCCCAAAGTCGTGGTATTGCAGAATGTTAAAGTATACCCATCCCAAAAGATGAGGAAATTAAGGCCCAGAGAGGACATGTCACTTGTCCTGCCGACGTAGCTAGTCAATGGAAAATCTGGGACTAGATTCCACGTCTGACTCCAATTTCATACTCTTCCCATTGTAAAATGTCAAATGCCCTCCTACAACTTCTAAGCGCCCCAAATGCTTCAGGTCATCTCAATATCAAACATCCTAACAATCACCCCAGCTATAGATGGGGGAATCACTCCTGTGGCCGTCCTACTTCAGAGTGCTGAAGTCCCAAACCAGGTAAGATTATTAAATTTAAGAAATGCATGTCTACAACTGCATCACGAAGCCCCATGCAACTTTTTCAATTAGAACATAGTATCGTTACCTTAATCTTGTTCTAGGTTCATACTACTCTTCTAGAACACATTTGCTGAGTTATTGGTAATAATTTGCATATATCTATAAGCATCTAAAGAACTATTCAGGTAAGAATTTTGCTAAGAACAAAGCACTTCTAAACAATCTCCTATCCTAAAGTTCTGCTTTTGTTGCCGGTGTTTATAAACGCAGACCAAATGGTTTCCTCAAAGAGGTAAAAAGCGGCTGGTAAGCCAAGGTGGATCTGGAGGTTTTACAGTTACTGAGTCAGTTACCCCAATGGGAAAAGGGTGAGTGAATAATATACAAATAGCTATTGGAATTGGGTCCAAAGACCAGGGAAAAGAAATGAAGCAGGAGACCTAAATGAGAGCTCACTGTGGAGAATATTGGAAAAATAAAGTATGTGCAAAGGAGCCCTGCCTGTGCGTCAAATATGGAAAAGAAAGGGAAGGGGGCCAGCCCAAAAAGCACCAAGATGATTTGAAGCCATTAGTGAGTGCATGGTAATGGGGAAGTAAACTAAGATGGGCTCGGGGGCAGCCAATTAGGACTGCTATCTGCAACCAGGAGGGAAAAAAGAGTAGGTATTGAAATAAGGTTTAAAGGCAGTAAGTAGACAAGTTTAGGCTTTATTAGGTAGATAAAAAGAATGGATTAGTTACTCTTACTTGGGGGTTTAAATGAGGTTTGATGGTATAAATCTAGAGTGCTGAGTAAATAAATCCATCTCCACCACTGTTTTTGCTTCACTGGCAGTGGCTTGAGATGCTAGTCCTTTAATACTAATACAAGGACACGTGGCAGACATAGCCCAGGGTTTGGAAGACAGACGTGTTTTTGAATCCTAAGTCTAATACATCTTAGCTGTGCCTCACTGGGCAAGTAACCTTAGTTTCTATAAACAGTGGTAAGCACAACATTTCCACACAGAGGTGATATGAAGGTTCAATGATATAATGTATTAAAAAGCTTAGCACAAGCCTGATGCATAATAAAAGCTCAATCAGTGAGTTATAATTATTATCACTAAAACCATAATATTTATCCTTAAACACTTTAAAGAGGAGGGGATTTATATCAAGCTTACAAAAAAAAAGAGTACAAAATGCACAGAAAACACAAAAATATTAACCCCAAGGAAAAGTGGGAATGGTCGTCCACAGTGTCTATATAAATCTTATTTGAACTTAGAGACAATTCTATTCAGAAAACTCAACTATGCCTGAAAAAGTTTTCAGCGTTAACTGGAACAACCTAGCATATAAAATGTCAGCTATGCCTCCCAATCTCTCCGTTTTGGCCTTATTGATTTAGAGACAAACTCTGTGATAAAATTAGTAAGGTTAAGAAGCCACTTCACTGGTAAAGGCATTATTATTTTATGTTGCTAAAAGGAGAAAAATGATGGAAATAAGAGATGTTAAGGACTTCCTTAAAAATCCAAGAATCCACAGGACCTAGAATAAGCTTCTATATATTTATTTTTATCTAATTCCCTAAGATGTAAAGAAGAGTTTATGAGCCATGGATAACAGAAGAAAAAATTTTTATAGGTTTCTTACTGAAGACCTTACCCATGCAGGACTACTTACAAACAAAGACATCATTTTCCATATCAATCCCTTTCTTATGGAAATATTACAAAAATCACACGTATATTGGTTGAAATGGAAAGCTTAGAGTCCTATGGGTAATTATATACTCTGAACAAACACACTTAACTATATATGACCTGCACAGGTGAATAAATATTTGAGAAGTTGCAGAACTCCATTTTGATTGGACATGACAGAACATGTGACAGGCACAGGAGAAGGCAGGGCCGGGGTGGTGAAATTGGAGCAGGCTGTGGAAGACCCTACATACTAATCCAAGGAGATAAAGACTTCGGGTACATAAAAGAAAGTGGGGGAGTGATATGATGGGGATGACCGGACTGGAGGCAGAATACAGGCTGGACTAGAGAGTTCAAATAGGTTGAAGAAACACTTATAAATGTCACATGATGAGTGACAATGTCTTGAAGTAGGTTAACAGTAATTATAAAGAGAAAAGAAAGAATAGATATGAAGGAGACTTTGAAGGTAGAATGGACATGACTTCACAACTGGTTGGGTGTGCGGGGAGCAGGAAACAATCGAAGGCCAGCTTTAGGGTTTGAGCCTGGCTGGCTAGCAGGATCATAATGCCATTGATAGAGACACAAACAAGAGGAAGCGTATGTTCACCAGGAATGTTCATGAGTTTCTTCTACCTTGGCCATACTGAATATGGGCTATGGGATCAATGAGATCTATGGCAGAGACGACCCAGACAAGATGGAAACATAAGCACAGAATATAAGTGAAAGGGAGCACCGAGAACGAAGACTTGAAAGGTTTTTTTGTTTTGTTTTTTGCGGTACACGGGCCTCTCACTGCTGTGGCCTCTCCCGCTGCGGAGCACAGGCTCCGGACGCGCAGGCTCAGCGGCCATGGCTCACGGGCCCAGCCGCTCCGCGGCATGTGGGATCTTCCCGGACCAGGGCACGAATGCATGTCCCCTGAATCGGCAGGAGGACTCGCAACCACTGCGCCACCAGGGAAGCCCCGACTTGAAAGGTTTTACTCAACAGAAATTAGAGTTTCTACCATGAGAGCAGATGAGCTTCGCAAAGGGGAAGAAGGAGTCGGGGAGAACACTGTTAGCAGGGTATAAGACAAAGCAGATGTGGCAGGAGAAGATGAGAAGAGGTCAAAAGAAAGAGGAAAGGGAAGAGGTCAAAGAGGTCAGAACAAAACCAGGAGAATGCCAAGGCAAACACTTCCAAGAAGGAATGGTGAATAGTGCTGAGTGCTAAAAATTGAGAAAAAGCAAATGATTTTGCTTGGTAGGTGACCACCTGAGGTCCCTGGATCAGCAGTTTCAGTAGATGACTGGAGTAAAAGCATGAATGGCCATGTTAGAAAGAAGATCTCCTTAAGTGTGATACAGAAGCGAAAGCCTTCCAATTCTAATTTTAATTTTGATAGGATCAAAATGTAAACTTCTATGTATCACAAGGCATGATAAATATACATATATCGCAATCTATAAGAACTCCTAATACCAAAGACACACACAAAAACACACAGACTCACAGACACCAGCTTAAGGAGGCAAAGGAATATGAACAGGCTATTCATGGAAGAAGCTCGAATGGCTAGTAAACATAAACAAAGATGTTCAACCACACAGTCAGTGAAACACTCACCTAAAAAAGATATAATTCTGTCAGACTGGCCAAAATTAATACACCTAATATAATCAAGTACTAGAACAGGTATGAGAAGTAAAAGTGCCAGTTAGAATAGCCCCTAGGAGAAAAACTGGGCTTTATCTAAGTATTAATATTTAAAATACTAGCAGTAAGGATCACTTCCATTTCCAACAAAAAGAACCAGGGCTTCTTTTATGGCTGATTCCTGGGCTGGCTTAGGGAGAGTATAAGATGACTCTGGAGCATTTTGTAGTATCAGAAAGTAGGAAGATGATCAAAAATTAAAAGTATGAGGGCATGTCAAAGGACACAGGGAGCCAGCCAAAAAGGGCTCCCAATGTCCAAAGATGAAACAACTTGAGCAACAGAATAAACAGCAAATAAATAAATAAAATAAACATAACATATTGTATAGCACAGGGAATATGGCCAATTTTACAATAACTTTAAATGGAGTATAATATATAAAAATACTGAATCACTATGTTGTACACCTGAAACTAACAGAATATTGTAAATCCACTTTAATTCAATGAAAAACAAATGACTCACAGGGACTTCCCTGGCAGTCCAGTGGTAAAGACCCTGCACTTCGACTGCAGGGGGCACAGGTTCGATCCTTGGCCGGGGAACTAAGATCCCACATGCCACATGGCACACACAGCCAGAAAAGAAATTCACAAAGAAAATAAAATCATTCACGTTGCTGCGCAGATCAGTCATTCATTTCTTTTTCATTGCTCAGTGGTATTCCACTACATGGCTATTACAATATGTTTGTCCATTCATCCTCTAATGGACATGTGAGTTACTTCCAGTTTGGGTTTATTAAAAATAAAACTGCTATGAATATTAAAAAATAAATAGATAACATAGTGTTGGCTTATAACCCAAGGTATGAAATAAAAATACATGAGTACATCAGATAAAAATAACTGAATAAATAAACAGAGGAAAAGAAACAAATCTTCCTTAAGTAAAAATTTCAAATAATATATGTAGATGTTAAGCCCTTCTAGGAGGTGGAGCTTATCTTTCCCCCTCCTCTTTGACTGTGGGCTGGAATTGGTGACTCGATTCCAAAGAAAAGAATATGGAAAGGGAAGAACAGTCACTTCACAGTGAGGAAGCCTGGCCAGCATGACTTCAGCCGGGTGACCAAGCTGAACATTGCCAGTGATGGCTGTGGATTCCACGTACCCCCTGAATATGATGTGATGTGATAGTATTCTTTTCAAAACCTATAACCTCAATCTAATCAAGAGAAAAAAATCAGGCAAACCCAAACTAAGGGACATTCTACAAAATGCTTAACCAGTACTCCTCAAAACAGTCAAGGTCATGAAAAATAGGGGAAGTATGCGGAACTGCTATAGAGCAGAGGAGGCAAAGGAGATGGACCGAATCAATGCAATGTGGTATCATGGACTGGATCCTAGAATAGCAAGAGGACGTTTGGGAGACCTAGTGAAATCCAAATAAAGCCTAGAGTTTAGTTAACAGCAATGTACCAATGTTGGTTTCTTAGTTTTGACAGAGGTGCCATGGAAACGTAAGATAACATCAGGAGAAACTGAAAATGGATGAAAGGTATGTACACAAGAACCATCTGTACTATCTTTGCAACTTTTATGTAAATCTAAAACTACTCCAATAAAAAAGTTTATTAAAAAAATGTAAAATAAATATATTCCAGGAGCAGCAACTCCACTTCTTTCTATTCACTTGAAAGAAGTCCTTGCAGAGGTGCATAAAGAACACGGTCTTCACTGCAGAATTGTTAGGATCAGGGAAAGATTTTTAAATAATTGTAATAGAATGGCTTAAGAAATCATAAAATACCTACATGATGAAATATCAGACTGCAGCTTAAAAAGTGAGATATATCCACACGCACTGAGAACATATAATGTTGAGAGAAAAAATAAACTGCAGAAGGATACTATACGACAAGAAAAAGGAAAAGAGAACACAAAGTATTTCTAAGTATATTTCTGGGGCATACAGACACATATGTGTATGTTTAGATAAAGTCTGGCAAGATACACAGCAACCTGGATACAGTGGTGATTTATGCGGGGGGAGGTGCTGGAATTGGAGATGGTGGCCAAGGAGATGTGAGCTTTACCCTATGATGCTGAAATTATTTCACAAGGACGATAGCTTCATCGTTTACCTGGGGAATGAGTAATGATTTATAAGGTGGGAAGACAATTTTCCTCTAACACAGGAGAGAAAATGGCTAGAGGAGGGTCCTGGCAGTGGACCTGGTGCAGTGGCGTGAAGCCATCCCATGGAGACCAGAAGCATTGTTGGAGGCCCTTGGCCTGAAGCCCTGCCTGGGTTCCTGCTGTCAGGTGGATGTCACAGAAGCAGCCAGCCTTAACAGTGGAGAGGCCAACAATGGAATGTTCAATTTATCTTGGTTTTCAACAGAGGTGCAGGCACCCGGAGGGCTCCTACAGCCATATGGATTAAAAAAAAAAAAAAAAGGCCCCCAAGTGATACTGAAAGAAACTGACTTCTTCCCTCTACTCCAGATGACCTTAGAACCGAAGGTTCATTTATCACTCCCTATGCCTAGAACAAAAGCAGAACCAACCAAGACCATTGCAGTCGCTTTACATGACCACTGTCAAACTAAAACTCTGGCAGACTTGAAAAACTATGCATCTTTTCCTTTATACTTGTCCTCCCATGTTAGGCCAATAGATTTCCTTACAAAGTGGGATTACAAAAATCCTATGGAAAATTTAACTCCTCAGAGCATACATTTAAATAAGTGCCAAAGCTCCATTTTAAAGTATACCGTTTTCCTTAACATATTTTAAAGAGCTCATTTCCCATCAATCTGGTGTGCTTTAAAAGAACACTTTAGAAGCTTTAAATATGTAATTAAAAGTCAATTTCTTCTCTACCACAACTAACTCTCAGTAAATGATTAGAAGCTATGGCCACTTTCCAACCCTTGATCTTCATTAAAACAGGCCATGTAGATTCTGTGCTTTTAATGATACAAGAAGAACACAACACTCTTTGCATTGAGACAACACAATTTTAACCCTGCTGAACCCAACTCTGCTTTCTGAGTTTACACTCAAGTAGATGATATGCTGGAGAAAGTCACACTGAGGGGAAGATTCATATCACCATAAATTCAGGATGGCAAACCTCAAATGGGCAATGAACAATGCCTACTGACCCCTCACCTGCTCTCCAAATGATCATTTTTAATCTTCTTTATCCTCTTCCAACCTCCAACTGTCCGTGACCCCCACCTCTTTCCCTCGTGCCCCTATCGCTATCACGTCTATGTTACAGATAAAACAGAAGCCATCGGAAGATGAGTCTCTCGTCTTTCCAAAACCTAATATGCAAACCTGTCCCATCCTCTTCAGTTCTGATCTCCTTCTGTCCTGTCACAGAAGGGGAACCATCTGTGCTCCTAAGGCTGGCTGATACATCTGAGCCAGAGGTACCAGCCCTATATTGTCAGAATTTAGCTAATCAGGCATCACTTCTTTCTCCTGTCTAGTCAATTCCTTCTCTGGCCTGAGTGAGCCAGAGCCGCCGAATCAGCTGCACCTTTAACGCCGTCCTGTCTGAGCGAAGAATGACGCTCTCCGGCGACCTACACGCAGAGGCGGGGCCAAATCCAAAGCTGAACCCCGGGAACTGTGCGAACAAAGAAGAGAAAGGAAAATCTCTCCCAGCAGCCTCAGAAGCAGCGGATTAAAGCTCCACAATCAACTTGATGTACCTGCATCTGTGGAATACCTGAATAGACAACGAATCATCCCAAACTGAGGAGGTGGAGTTTGAGAGCAAGATTTATTATTTTTTCCCCTTTTTTTCTTTTTGTATGTATGTGTATGCTTCTGCGTGAGATTTTGTCTGTATAGCTTTCCTTTTACCATTTTTCCTAGGGTTCTGTCCATCCGTTTTCTTTTTTGCTTTTTGTTTTTTTTAGTATAGGTTTTAGTGCTTATTATCACTGGTGGATTTGTTTTCTGGTTTGGTTGCTCTCTTCTTTCTTTTCTTTTTTTAATTACTTCTTAATTTTTTTATTTTTAATAATTATTTTTTACTTTAATGACTTTCTTTTTTGTATTTTTTTCGTTCTTTCTTTTTCTCTACCTTTTCTAATGACTGTGTGGCTGTAAAGGTCTTGGTGCTCTGGCTGGGTGTCAGGCCTGTGCCACTAAGGTGGGAGAGCCGAGTTCAGGACATTGGTCCACCAGAGACCTCCCGGTTCCATGTAATATCAAACAGCAAAAGCTCTCCCAGAGATCTCGAACTCAACACTAAGACCCAGCTCCACTCAACGACCAGCAAGCTACAGTGCTGGACACCCTATGCCAAACAACTAGCAAGACAGGAACACAACTCCACCCATTAGCAGAAAGGCTGCGTAAAATCATAACACGGTCATAGACACCCCAACACACCACTGGACGCGGTCCTGCCCACCAGAAAGACAAGATCCAGCCTCATCCACCAGAACACAGGCATTAGTCCCCTCAACCAGGAAGCCTACACAACCCACTGAACCAACTTTAGCCACTGTGGGCAGACACCAAAAACAACGGGAACTACGAACCTGCAACCTGAGAAAAGGAGACCCCAAACACAGTAAGTTAAGCAAAATGAGAAGACAGAGAAATACACAGCAGATGAAGGAGCAAGGTAAAAACCCACCAGACCAAACAAATGAAGAGGAAATAGGGAGTCTACCTGAAAAATAATTCAGAGTAATGGTAGTAAAGATGATCCAAAATCTTGGAAATAGAATGGAGAAAATACAAGAAACGTTTAACAAGGATCTAGAAGAGCTAAAGAGCAAACAAACAATGATGAACAACACAATATATGAAATAAAAAATTCTCTAGAAGGAATCAATAGCAGAATAACTGAGGTAGAAGAACGGATAAGTGACCTGGAAGATAAAATAGTGGAAATAACTACCGCAGAGCACAATAAAGAAAAAAGAATGAAAAGAACTGAGGACAGTCTCAGAGGCCCCTGGCACAACATTAAACACACCAACATTCGAATCATAGGGGTCCCAGAAGAAGAAGAGAAAAAGAAAGGAACTGAGAAAATATTTGAAGAGATTATAATTGAAAACTTCCCTACTATGGGAAAGGAAATAGTCAAGTCCAGGAAGTGCAGAGAGACCCATACAAGATAAATCCAAGGAGAAACACTCCAAGACACATATTAATCAATCTATCAAAAATTAAATACAGGGCTTCCCTGGTGACGCAGTGGTTGAGGGTCCGCCTGCCGATGCAGGGGACACGGGTTCGTGCCCCGGTCCGGGAAGATCCCACATGCCGCGGGGCGGCTGGGACCGTGAGCCATGGCCGCTGAGTTTGCGCGTCCGGAGCCTCTGCTCCGCAACGGGAGAGGCCACAACGGTGAGAGGCCTGCGTACCACCAAAAAAAAAAAAAAAAAAAAAATTAAATACAAAGAAAAAATAGTAAAAGCAGCAAGGGAAAGACAACAAGTAACATACAAGGGAATCCCCATAAGGTTAACAGCTGATCTTTCAGCAGAAACTCTGCAAGCCAGAAGGGAGTGGTAGGACATATTTAAAGTGATGAAAGGGAAAAACGAACAACCAAGATTACTCTACCCAGCAAGGATCTCATTCATATTTGAAGGAGAAATTAAAACCTTTACAGACAAACAAAAGCTAAGAGAATTCAGCTCCACCAAACCAGCTTTACAACAAATGCTAAAGGAACTTCTTTAGGCAGGAAACCAAAGAATAGGAAAAGACCTACAATAACAAACCCAAAACAAATAAGAAAATGCTAATAGGAACATACATATCAAAAATTACCTTAAATGTAAATGGATTAAATGCTCCAACCAAAAGACGTAGACTGGCTGAATGGATACAAAAACAAGACCCGTATATATGCTGTCTACAAGAGGCTCACTTCAAACCTAGGGACACATACAGACTGGAAGTGAGGGGATAGAAAAAGATATTCCATGCAAATGGAAATCAAAAGAAAGCTGGAGTAGCAATTCTCATATCAAACAAAATAGACTTTAAAATAAAGACTACTGCAAGAGACAAAGAAGGACACTCCATAATGATCAAGGGATCAATCCAAGAAGAAGATATAACATTTGTAAATATTTATGCACCTATCATAGGAGCACCTCAAAACATAAGTCAAATGCTAACAGCCATAAAAGGGGACATCGACAGTAACACAGTCATAATAGGGGACTTTAACACCCCACTTTCACCAATGGACAGATCATCCAAAATGAAAATAAATAAGGAAACACAAGCTTTAAATGACACATTAAACAAGATGGACTTAATTGATATTTATAGGATATTCCATCCAAAAACAACAGAATACACTTTCTTCTCAAGTGCTCATGGAACATTCTCCAGGATAGATCACATCTTGGGGCACAAATCAAACCTTGGTATATTTAAGAAAACTGAAATCGTATCAAGTATCTTTTCTGACCACAACGCTATGAGACTAGATATCAATTACAGGAAAGAAATCTGTAAAAACTACAAACACATGGAGGCTAAACAATACACTACTTAATAACCAAGAGATCACTGAAGAAATCAAAGAGGAAATCGAAAAATACCTAGAAACAAATGACAATGAAAACACAATGACGCAAAACCTATGGGATGCAGCAAAAGCAGTTCTAAGAGGGAAGTGTATAGCAATACAATCCTACCTCAAGAAACAAGAAGCATCTCAAATAAACAACCTAATCTTACACATAAAGCAATTACAGAAAGAACAAGAAAACCCCAAAGTTAGCAGAAGGAAAGAAATCATAAAGATGATACCAGAAATAAATGACAAAGAAATGAAGGAAACAATAGCAAAGATCAATAAAACGAAAAGCTGGATCTTTGAGAAGATAAAAAAAATTGATAAACCTTTAGTCAGACTCATCAAAAAAAAAGGGAGAAGACTCAAATCAATAGAATTAGAAATGAAAAAGGAGAAGTAACAACTGAAACTGCAGAGATACAAAGGATCATGAGAGATTACTACAAGCAACTATATGCCAATAAAATGGACAATCTGGAAGTAATGGGCAAATTCGTAGAAAAGCACAACCTTCTGAGACTGAACCAGGAAGAAATAAAAAATATAAACAGACCAATCACAAGCACTGAAATTGACACTGTGATTAAAAATCTTCCAACAAACAAAAGTCTGGGACCACATGGCTTCACAAATGAATTCTATCAAACGTTTGCAGAAGAGATAACGCCTATCCTTCTCAAGCTCTTCCAAAATATAGCAGAGGGAGGAACACTTCCAAACTCATTCTACGAGTTCACCATCACCCTGATACCAAAACCAGACAAAGATGTCACAAAGAAAGAAAACTAGAGGCCAATATCACTAATGAACATAGATGCAAAATCCTCAACAAAATACTAGCAAACAGAATCCAACAGCACATTAAGAAGAT
Organism: Pseudorca crassidens; assembly: GCF_039906515.1. Taxonomy (NCBI): domain Eukaryota; kingdom Metazoa; phylum Chordata; class Mammalia; order Artiodactyla; family Delphinidae; genus Pseudorca; species Pseudorca crassidens. Next base: position 71,448,880 of record NC_090308.1, on the reverse strand, counting down.
CATACACCATGATCAAGTGGGGTTTATCCCAAGAATGCAAGGATTCTCCAATATATGCAAATCAATCGATGTGATACACCATATTAACAAATTGAAGGAGAAAAACCATATGATCATCTCAATAGATGCAGAGAAAGGTTTTGACAAAGTTCAACTGCCATTTATGATAAAAACCCTGCAGAAAGTAGGCATAGAGGGAACTTTCCTCAACATAATAAAGGCCATATATGACAAACCCACAGGTAACATCTTTCTCAATGGGGAAAAACTGAAACCATTTCCTCTTAGACCAGGAAAACAACAGGTTGTCCACCCTCACCACTATTATTCAACATAGTTTTGGAAGTTTTTGCCACAGCAATCAGAGAAGAAAAGGAAATAAAAGGAATCCAAATTGGAAAAGAACAAGTAAAGCTGTCACTGTTTGCAGATGACATGATACTATACATAGAGAATCCTAAAAATGCTACCAGAAAACTACTAGAGCTAATCAATGAATTTGGTAAAGTAGCAGGATACAAAATTAATGCACAGAAATCTCTGGCATTCCTATACACTAATGATGAAAAATCTGAAAGAGAAATTAAGGACACACTCCCATTTACCACTGCAACAAAAAGAATAAAATACCTAGGAATAAACCCACCTAAGGAGACAAAAGACCTGTATGCAGAAAACTATAAGACACTGATGAAAGAAATTAAAGACAATACAAACAGATGGAGAGATATACCATGCACTTGTTTTAGAAGAATCAACACTGTGAAAATGACTCTACTACCCAAAGCAATCTACAGATTCAGTGCAATCCCTATCAAACTACCAATGGCATTTTTCACAGAACTAGAAAAAAATTCCACAATTTGTATGGAAACACAAAAGACCCCAAATAGCCAAAGCAATCTTGAGAAAGAAAAACGGACCTGGAGGAATCAGGCTCCCGGATTTCAGACTATACTACAAAGCTACAGTAATCAAGACAATATGGTACTGGCACAAAAACAGAAATATAGATCAATGGAACAGGACAGAAAGCCCAGAGATAAGCTCACACACATATGGTCACCTTATCTTTGATAAAGGAGGCAAGAATATACAATGGAGAAAAGACAGCCTCTTCAATAAGTGGTGCTGGGAAAACTGGACAGCTATATGTAAAAGAATGAAATTAGAACACTCCCTAACACCATACACAAAAATAAACTCAAAATGGATTAAAGACCTAAATGTAAGGTCAGAAACTATAAAACTCTTAATGGAAAACATAGGCAGAACACTCTATGATGTAAATCACAGCAAGATCCTTTCTGACCCATATCCTAGAGAATTGGAAATAAAAACGAAAATAGACAAATGGGACCTAATGAAACTTAAAAGCTTTTGCACAGCAAAGGAAACCATAAACAAGATGAAAAGACAACCCTCGGAATGGGAGAAAATGTTTGCAAATGAAGCAACAGACAAAGGACTAATCTCCAAAATTTATAAGCAGCTCATGCAGGTCAATATCAAAAAGAGAAACAACCCAATCTAAAAATGCGCAGAAGACCTAAATAGACAGTTCTCCAGAGATGATATACAGATTGCCAATAAACACGTGAAAGGATGCTGAACATCACTAATCATTAGAGAAATGCAAATCAAAACTACAGTGAGGTATCACCTCACACCAGTCAGAATGGCCATCATCAAAAAATCTAGAAACAATAAATGCTGGAGAGGGTGTGGAGAAAAGGGAACACTCTTGCACTGTTGGTGGGAATGTGAATTGATACAGCCACTATGGAGAACAGTATGGAGGTTCCTTAAAAAACTAAAAATGAAACTACCATAGGACCCAGCAGTCCCACTACTGGGCATATACCCTTAGAAACCATAATTCAGAAAGACTCATGTATCACAATGTTCACTGCAGCTCTATTTACAATAGCCAGTACATGGATCACCGTAAGTGTCCATTGACAGATGAATAGATAAAGAAGATGTGGCACATATATACAATGGTATATTACTCAGCCATAAAGAGAAACAAAACTGAGTTATTTGTAGTGAGGTGGACGGACCTAGAGTTTGTCATACAGACTGAAGTAAGTCAGAAAGAGAAAAAAAAATACCGTATGCTAACACATATATATGGAATCTAAAAAAAAAAAAAAAATGGTTCTGAAGAACCTAGGGGCAGGACAGGAATAAAGACGCAGACGTAGAGAATGGACTTGAGGACACGGGGAGTGGGAAGGGTAAGCTGGGATGAAGTGAGAGAGTGGCATGGACATATATACACTACCAAATGTAAAAACAGTTGCTCGTGGGAAGTATCCGCACAGCACAGGGAAATCAGCTTGGTGCCTTGTGACCACCTAGAGGGGTGGGATAGGGAGGGTGGGAGGGAGACGCAAGAGGGAGGAGATACGGGGATACATGTATATGTATAGCTGATTCACTTTGTTATACAGCAGAAACTAACACACCATTGTAAAGCAATGATACTCCAATAAAGATGTTAAAAGAAAAAAAAAACAAAAGATGGTCACAGGAAAGGGGACCAAGTAAAAAAAGAGACTGCACAAGAAAAGGAAAGCTTGAAACCATTCCATCTGAGGATGTCTAGCTTGGAGATGACAAAATCTAGGAATGAGTGCCAGATTATCTGAAATATCTGAAGAGCTGCCATGTTCAAGAGACAGCAGATTAATTTCTGGTAGTTCCGGATGAGAGTTTCTGGGAAGCAGAGTTCAGCCTAACAAAAGGAAGACCACTCTAACCCTCAGAACTATTTCGGTAGGATCTTTCTAAGGAGTGGCTTTGCCAGGAGCCAATGAAGCACAGTCTGGGGAAACGCATAGCACAGGGAACAGTTGTTCTCAAACATTTTTGTATCAGCTCTGGAAGCTTTTCTTCACACAGAAGCTTTTGAGGCAACCCTGATAGGCGAAGCAAGTACATGGGAGCGTCTCTGTGGGCAGATGACTGCCTGTCCCACCGCAGCACCTCTGTGAGCCAGCGACACCCCATCAGCAGCAGCCACTGAGCTCCCAAGAACCCACCACATTCGCAGCTCAGCCCTTTTCAGATCTTACTGGGGTGGGGTGGACTGGAGGAGAGCACTTCCTAACTTTTCCCCCTTTTTCTTCAATTCAGCTAGTGAATACTGTTTTCTATGAAAAGCTGTTCCTCAGTATATACGTAGATTTTGGTTTTCTGAAAGAATTTTTTTGGGGGGGCGGGGGGGGACATTTACCACGTAGCCTTAACTTTACTGCAAGTTCCTTTATGGTACAAGTCTTTGTGTTCTTACTGTGGTATCACATAAAATACCAAGCACAGTAGGAAGTAATAAAAGGAAAAAGAAAAACCCAAAACTGTTCAGACATGAAAGTTTAAGATAATTACCTCAGACCTGACTTATAAAGATACCCAACACATGATTAGAAAGCATAGAAAAGAGAAGAAACAATTTCACATACACATTCCCCTCCTTTGCTTTATCCAATCCCTGTCACCCCACCTCCCCCTTTACCACCACAGGTCAGGACAATACTTATCTCACGTTCTTTCAGAAGAAAGAAACCGGATTGTCCCCCGAGAAAGCAATCCCAAGAGATGAACTGCTTCTCATAGGAAACCTGCTTGATTGGAATCTCTAGGAAAAAACGCTCACTCTTATTATAAGTCATGGTCTTATTTCCTGTATCTTCTTTAATGATTATAAATGAATTTGTGGATAATACAGGAATTCCAAATAAAATAGGCTTGAATTTAGGCCACTGTACTTAACACAGTCCACTCAGAAGAGGAATTTTTCCAATTACAGATCAAAGAAGTGTGTGCTCAACTTGCTTCATCATGAAGAGTGGTCTCTCGATGGGTAAGTCTTGGTGATAATATGGTATTAGCAGATAAAATGTGTGAAAAGTCCTTTCCAAAGAAGCATTTATATTTTCCTAGAGGTACCTGATTATTTTCCTGTATTTTCAGATTAACTTTCTTTCAATGGATTCCTGTTCTAAGAAGCTAAGGTGACGGACTTCTGAAAAAAATCACTCATAGGAGTGATTGTCCTTAAGGAGTGTTGTCCTTAAGGAGATTGTCCTTAAGGAGATTGTCCTTAAGGAGTGTCCTTAAATTCTGACCTGTACGATCAGATATGAACAAAATATAAATCAGAAGTTTCTGCTACCGAAGTTACATATTAATATGTATAAATATTCACTGAGTATAATAGAGTAAGCAGTATACTTTGAGGCATAATCAAAATGCTGACACATTCTAAACTACCACAGCGACAGTCCTTGAGAAAGAGTACACATTTATAGTGACATTTTCAGGTCCCCTAAAAGGGACTACAGGATATAATGACAAAGCACTGGATTTGGAATCATAACAACGTGGCTCTAATTGTGGCTTTATAACCGACTAACAAACTGACTAACTGTAGTCGTTTCTCTTACTGCTCCTCCGTTTCCTCACTTATAAAATATAACAAGTGTACATTCATTTCTCAAGTGTAAGTTTCTCCTACTCTGTAAAGTCAGTGTCCCTAATTGCAGTGCATGGACAATGTCACCATGTGACTCCTATGTGGGGAAGCAGAAGACGCTCACTTGAGATGGTTTAATAAAGTACTCTTGAGGGCCTGGTGACACGTATCAATTCATTCATTCACTTGTTCATTCATGCATTCATTCTAGCATCGTATTCACACACTATCCACATAAGCTCATATGAAGTGTTTCAGCAGGTTATGCAATTAGTAATTAACAGGTCCTGGATGTTTTGTTGGATATAAAATTAGCATAAATTAACATTTGATTTATGTTTTTATCAATCAAAAGGACAAATTCCTCTAAATCTCAAAATCGCTTATTTTTATCTCTAAATTATTTCAGGCAATGGTAGACTCTGGCGCATCAGGTATAGAGCTTCAAAACTAAGCAAAGTTTGGCAATGATTTCTTAGCTATGACACCAAAACCACAGGCAACGAAAGTGAAAATAGACAGATGGAACTGTATCAAACTTAAAACTTTTGTGCATCAAAAAACACAGTCAGTGGAATAAAAAGGCAACCTATGGAATAAGAAAAAATATTTGCAGATCACATGTCTGATGAGCGGTTAATATCAAAATACATAAAGAAACCCTACAATTCAACAACAAAAAAATCAAATAACTACATTAAAAAATGGGCAAAGAACTTGAACAGACATTTCTCCAAAGAAGATATTCAAATGGCCAAAAAAGATGCTCAATATCACTAATCATCAGAGAAATGCAAATCAAAACCACAATAAGATACCACCTCATATCCATTAGAATGGCTACTATAAAAAAAAACAAAACAGAAAATAGCAAAACATCCAAAAGAATTGAAAGCAGGGTCTCAGCTATTTGCACATCCAAGTTCACAGCAGAACTACTCATAATACCCAAGAGGTGGAAGCAACCCAAATGCCCGTAGAGGAATGAATGGATAAACAAAAAGTGGTATATACATACAGTGGAATAGTACTCAGCCTTAAAAAGGAAGGCAATCTTGTTACATGCTACAACATGGATGAACCTTGAGGACATTATGCTAAGTGAAATAAGTCAGTTACAGAAAGACAAATACTATATGATTCCACTTACATGAAGTATCTAACGTAGTCAATGTGATGAACTGAATTGTGGCTCCCCCAAAATTCATGTGCTGGATATGAATACAGGTAGGGCTCTAACCACCAATGTGACTGTATTTGGAGATAGGGCCTTTAAGGAAGTCCTTAAGTTAAATGAGGTCGTTAAGAATGGGGCCTTATCAGTCCTTATCAGAAGAAGAGACACGGAGATTTTTCTCTCTCTCTGTGCATGCGCAAAGAGAACAGGTCATGTGAGGACACAGCAAGATGGTAACCATTTACAAGCCAGGAAGAGAAACCAATCCTGATGGCACTTTGATCTTGGACTTCTAGCCTCCAGAACTATAAGAAGATACATTTCTGTTGTTTAAACCACACAGTCTGTGGCATTTTGTTAATGGCAGCCCTAGCAGATGAATGTAGTCAAACCCATAAACACAGAAAACAGAATGGTGCTTACCACAGGCTGGGGGAAGGGGAAAACGGGTACAGTTTCAGATTTGCAAGATGAAAAACTTCTGGAGACCTGTTTCACAACAATGTGAATATAAAGTTGACCCCTGAACAACATGAGTTTGAACTGCGTGGGTCCACTTACATGCGGATTTTTTTCAACAGTAAGTACTACAGTACTACGCGATACTTGGTTGGTTGAATCCGTGAATGTGGATACAGAGGAACCTCAAACACAGGGGGCTGATTATAAATTACAAGTGGATTTTTGACTGCACAGTCGGTTTTGTTCAAACGGCAACTGCATTTAACATTTCTGAATTGTACACTGAAAACTGATTAAGGTGCTAAATTTTATGTATATGTGATTTTTACCACAATAAAGAAAAATTAAGCCGAATTTCAAATTTCCTTCTGAAATAAAGAGGAAAAAGAGATTAAAAAATACTACTTCACAAATAGAAACAACTAGTAATACTATTTTATGCATAGGAAATGTATACGTGTGCGGTTTATATGTGTTTTTATTTCATTAGAAAAAGCAGTAATGATGACTACCTTAAGGCAAAAACAATACTTCTGTTTTAGAACCAATATTTAGCCAACACAGACAAACCTACTTAGTTTATAAAATTTAATTGCTAAATTCTACTAAAGTTAGGGGTGAATACAACATATCACCAGCATTTCCCTCAACACCTTCTGCAAGAAAATGCTGCTGTTAACAGTAGAATATAGAACAGTTCTTATCAGTTCAAATTTTCCAGATTCCTAAATCAGATATTGTATCTTTTGAAAAAGGTGGAAAGAACCACTACCAATGTTAGGACTTACATAACTTATACAAAAGAGAATTCAGTTTAGCTTTAAAAAAAAAAAACAAAAAACCCACTTATTTGCACTTAATGAATGCATTCCCCTAAGATCTCTTCTCTTAAAAATATGAGAACAAAGGACTTGATATCTATGAAATCCTTTGTCATTGTTTAACAAAAATACATCCATTCTTCACGTTTGCCCCCCCATTTCAAAAAAGAGAGAAGTGTAGCAATAGTTACACTATATTTTACCACTTATCCTGTTTTATTCTAACCAAAGTTAACATGTGGGATTATAGATACTTTAACTCATGACACAGTAAAATTTCCCTTATTTGCTGGTCTAAATACCATTTCAAGAAAAGTGTGGGTTGTGACCCCCCGAGGGAAAAGGTAGACACAGGCTGATTTCAGGAGATAATCTAGAACAGGGTATCTCAACTTTGGCACTACTGGCATTTGGGGCTGGACGATTCTTTGTTGTAAGGGCGGCAGTGCACTGCAGGATGTTTAACAGTATACCCAGCTCTATCTCCTACTAGATGCCAGTGGTCCCTCAAGTTGTGACAACCAAAAATATCTCCAGACATTACCAAATGTCCCTTGAGGGGCAAAATTACCCCCAATCTAGAGACTATGAGTCCACAGGTGAATTACTGAATTAGCAGAATTAAACTGCAGAAGTGAACTTAAAAGAGTCCAAAGCTAGAAAGTTAATATTTAGGATCTAAACTTTGATATGCAAACTAAAGAATGTGAGTTGTAAGATAACTCTGGCTGGGGGTGGGTAGGGTGAGGGGGATTAAATAAAAGACAATAGACTTCAAAATGTTGAGACATGTGTCTATTGCTAGAAAGAACATTCTAAGAATATTACATGCCACATTTTTGTATGTGCTCAAGGAAATAAAACCATAGTTACATTTGCTATTTTCCTCTTTTAGACTGCCATCTGGCAATCCACACTTCCACTAGGAAAAGAATTCTAGCCGATTGGACTAAAATAGTTAATATACCACCCCATGTGCCAAAAATATGCCAGGGAGTCTATGGTTTGCTCTGTCATGCCCCAAAAGAAAGAAATGAATGTCCTTAAAAGACAAAAGTAAATAACTAACACGATGCTTACTCAACCTGAGAAATTTCCTCCCCACCTTTGGAGGACCCAGAGGCAAACAGTAGGAGGAGGAAAAGCACAACAGAAGTAGGTTTATAGAACAGGCAAACTGAAGTAATAAATTCATTTACTGGATGTCAACTCATCCCCAAGACACATGGAGTTAAAAAAAGTCCACTAATAAACACAGCAGAATACAATGGACTATATATTTATATATATATATTTATAGTCCATTACATCCCAGTGTCACAGGGATTTGTTAAAAATACATGAAATGATGGGACAGGTGCACTGCTTCCTTGTTAACACTCCTGAAGAAAGGCAGTACAAAGATCCTTCACAATAATGAATACAAGGTTCACCACCATAACTAAAGCTACAATCACTTCCTTTTTCATGATACCCAAAAGTTGTCCAAAAACGGGCACATCCAGACTAGTAACTCCTTTGGGTTCTCATTCACCAGTCTGTAAAGGCAAGCTATGGTAACAAGAACAAACAGTCACCAATAGATGAACATTACTTATCAAATACAAGGACAAGCAGAAAACTATGTGTGATTCACTTCACAAATGTTTCATAGACGTAAACATAAATTGCACGTTTTGAGCACTTCTACGAGCACTCATCTAGATGGAGTGATGAGTAAGACCATCAAGGTCCTGGCTCACCTGGAGTTTACAGCCCGGTGCAGGAATTCCAGTAAAATCATCAAACATTTGGGAAAAGCAACACCATGAAAGGCAGTACCAAACACAATGCTTTTTTTTTTCTTTTTTTTCCAAAAGAGAAGAGTTAATATCCAAGGAACAAGAGTTAATAGAAAAAACAGAAGACTTTTAAGTATAATTATGATTCTCACAGAGACTGAGGACAGATTATGACATTAGAGAAAATCTTGAATAAACACTTACATTTAGACACCTCTGAAAGAAATCTTAGAAATCAAGGATAAAGAGAGAATCCTTAAGGTTTTCAGAGAGACAAAATAGGTACAAGACATTTCCAGATATTCAAGGATTGACTACAGTCCAAGTTTAAAAGAGCTATTGGACTTTATCAAATCAAACAATTGGAACAAAGAATCATGAGTTTAAAAAATTGTAAAAATATACATACAATGTAATACTATTTGTAAATATTTTTAAAACCATCAAGCAATCCTGTATGTTTTTATGGAAACAGACTTACACAATAAAAACATTTATGGTCATAATGCACGAGTATAAGTAAGAAGTAAGCAAAAGGGGTAGAGCTTTGGCTTGATACTTCTTTAAGAAGAGACAACCACCATCATCAGAATCAGAAAGGGAGAGAGTGCATTCGGGAGGGAGCAAGAGAGTGAATGTGAAACTCTGTTAAGAGTCGTTTCTTGTTTTGGTGAAGACAATGGATACTAGATAAATCTAGATATTGACAGCTTTGAAAAAAAAGTATAAGGATATATATTAAAAATTTAAGGGCTTCCCTGGTGGCACAGTGGTTGAGAGTCTGCCTGCCGATGCAGGGGACATGGGTTCATGCCCCGGTCCGGGAGGATCCCACCTGCCGCGGAGCGGCTGGGCCCGTGAGCCATGGCCGCTGAGCCTGCGCGTCCGGAGCCTGTGCTCCGCAACGGGAGAGGCCACAACACTGAGAGGCCCGCATACCGCAAAAAAAAAAAAAAAAAAAAAAAAAAAAATTTAAGGTTAACCATTAAAAATCATTTTGAAATAGATTTTTTTTTTTACATTCAAATCATTACAGGAAAGAAATGACACAGAGAAGCCAACCAATGTAAAAGTTAGCAGACTAAGTTCAACTACCTCAGTAATCACAATAAATGTAAATTAATTAAGTTTACTATTAAAATAAACAGACTGTCACATTGGAGTTTTAAAATATCCAGCTACATGTTGTTTACAAGGTTAATGTTAATAAGATATATACCTAAGATAAAATAACACACAACTGAAAAAACACAATTGGAAAAAGATCAATAATTTTTTAAAAAGGAAAGTAAATATAGCAATAATAACGTCAAATTAGAATTAAAGAAAAATAACATAAAATGAAAGGAGAGAAAAATCTTATCGATGAAATACACAATTAGTCAAGTCGTTATGGCACAAACCTTTCATGTACCTAATTACATAGCTTCAAAATATATACTGCAAAAACAGGCAACAAAACCAGAAGAAAATGACTTTTCCATTATCACAGCATGAGATTTAACATACCCTTCTCAAAATATCCACGTTTCAAATAAATTAAAAAGAGGAATAAAATGTTTTAATAAATTTGACTATATAAATCTAAGTACATAAAGGTATACACCACGCACATACACCCCTCAACAAAGTCCCCAGAACATCAAATACATAAGCCATATTCTCTGATCATGCTTCAATAAAACACAAGGAGAGTCAACTGAATCTGTTTCATTTAGACTGGCATCAGATGGGCAAAAATCTACGTAGCAGCTTGGGTGAGGGTGTAGGGAAATGGGCATTTATAGAAACTTTATGTGGGAGTATAAATTTGCAATGCCTTTTTGCAAAATAATTTGATATTACCTATTAAATTTTAAATGTTACACCCTTTGACTTAGTGATTCTACTTTTAGAAATACCTCATTAAAAAGTACACATAATTGCAAAACAAATATACAACATACAGTGCAATACTAATTATAGCAGCAAAAAAGTAATAACCCAAATATCCAGCAACAGAAAAATGGTTAAATTACTTACAGTACATCCATTTCATAAAATGTCAAGCACTGACATGGAAAGCATCTCCAAGACACAGTGTGTTGTTGTTTTGTTTTTTGTTTTTTTTAAGTATAAAAAAATACACATGCATCCTGCAAATTATGTTAAGATGCAAAATGGAAAAAAAGTGGAAAAATTCACAACATACTTTTTTCTTCTGGAGAGAGACATGATGGAGAACTTTCACAGTTTACTTTATGTAAGTCTCTACTGTTTGAATATTTTATAACTCGAACTGCTTGCATAATTCAAAGAAAAGAAAAGACAAGCAATAATTTTTAAAAATTTCTTATTTACTTCCCAGAAGAAGACTGGGATCTTTCTGTTCTTAGTACAAATTTGATCAAACCCATCAGAGAGTACAGGACAAGTATAAACTTCCAATCTGTTTAAATAAGAACATTTTCTGTTCCCTCTGCCAAGAATGCTCTTCCTCAGATATGGCTCACTCCCTCACTGCCTTCAAGTTTTCCACTTAAATATCATTTTATCTGAGGAACCTTCTTTGACTTTTCAGTACAAAATGCCAACCTCCTACACCCTACTAACTTGCTTTACGTTTCACACCTGTGTCTCAGTGTCTTTGTCTTTAAAATGGGGTGATAAGTGTACCTACCCCACAGGGTTGTTGTTGGGCTTAAAGGAGCGAGAAGCCCTCAGATGAGCTCCTGACTTACAGGAAGAGCCATATCAGTTTTTGATGTTTTGTCTGTTTTGTTTATGGCCTGCTTTCTTTCTCCCTATGAGGATGACAACCCCAGGAGGCAGGGGCTGCGTTTTGTTCACAGCTGTATCCCAGTGCCTGGAAAGTGTTTATCAGTAAATAGTCATAGCTGTTGAAGCCTGATTTAGTCCTGCAGTCATATGTACAGACAGCTGAGATTACAAAAAAAAAAAAAAAAAAAAAAAAGACCCAATTATTTTCAGTAAAAGCAAGCTTTCTGCACATGAGCATGAACAACCTGTAATGATTCAACCCATTTTTAAAGCACAATGGGTAGCAGTATGATTGCCAGAGCATCAAGTAGGGAAGTGGTACAGTCCCATTTAATTCCTTAATGTCTTAACACCAATGTGGCAACAGAAACGAAAACAAATGTGGAGGGAGAAAACAAAAGGATGACTTACTCTGCATTCCTGCCTTTGATGCATGGCTGGTAGAGGACCTTAACAGCATTCCAGGCAGAACTGGAATCGGCCTTCAATAAGTCTTCCAACAGAGGGAATTTTTTGATACTTGTGGAACTTTCCAAAGCTTCAATCACCAAAGTGTCTGAGTTTAAAAGCCATAGCTAAAGACACGGAGGGAAAAGTCCAAGTACAAGAATATCACAACCCTATTCATACCTCATACCACCACTCAAAAAAACAAAAACAAAACCATAAAAAAAAGACAAAACTATACAACACCAGAAAAAATATCACATATATAACTTTTAAGTAGGGTAAGACTTTCAAAGTATAACCTTTGGTAGAGCCACTGACATCATAAAGTTTTTAAAGAAAAGACAACTGATTAAGAGAAAATATTTAATACATACAAAGTTATGATCCATAATATATAGAGCTCCTAGCAATCAATAAGAGAAAAAAAAAAAAAAGCCCAAGAGAAATACAGGCGAAGAATATGAACAGAACTGAACAGAATATAAACAGAAAAAATAAGTGATAAATATAAAAAATGTTAACATAACTAGTAATAAGGAAATGCAAAATTCTGTGCCACCACTTTTCACTTATCAGATTGGCAAATACAAAATGATTGATAACAGTCAGCTCAGAAGAGGGGTTTGGAGCAGGTATTCCCACATGTTGCTCACGGAAGACTGTTTTGGGATTTGGACACAGGTGATTCACTGAGGAAATACTCTCAGGAGAAAGGGAGAGAGGGCAAGAAGATAAGGCAGGGTAGCCAACAATGTGGACTCAGCCTGATCTCACAGGGAGCTCTGAAGCCTGAATTCCACCTACAGAGTCTGTCCCATCTTGAGACAGGAGATGGCAGGTTTTGTAGCCCAGGGTCGGGTCATCGGCCGTGGGCTGAGTAGGGCAGGGGTGGGGGACGGCGGAGGACAGGAAACTCCCGGGCCAGGCAGCATCTGTCAGGATGGGACAAGTCTCTGGAGAAGAGAGCGACCATGAGCCGTGAGCAGGCAACATTCTCAGCAATGGGAAAGGGGGGGGACCAGCCGAGGAGAGGGGACCTGGGGGGAGGGGGGGCACCAAGAATGTCTATAAGGGGGGCTTCCCTGGTGGCGCAGTGGTTGAGAGTCCGCCTGCCGATGCAGGGGACACGGGTTCGTGCACTGGTCCGGGAAGATCCCACATGCTGCGGAGCGGCTGGGCCCGTGAGCCATGGCCACTGAGCCTGCACGTCCGGAGCCTGTGCTCCGCAATGCGAGAGGTCACGACAGTGAGAGGCCCGCGTACCGCAAAAAAAAAAAAAAAGAAGGTCTATAAGGGATAAAGGATGTTCACAAGGGATAAATTAGTCCAACTTTTTAGAGGTGACAATTATCAGAGTTTAAAATACACAAATTCCAATACTGCATAAGATGAGAAAGATCTGTTTCTGAAGTACTAAAATACATGTGCAAAGAGGATTTTCCCCGCAGCACTGTCTTTACCGGCCATACAGTGGAATTCTACTCATTAGGAAAAGTCCAATCCATATTTACACTAACAAGAAACAAGCCTCACGATACCTGGTTGTGTGAAGAATGCATGTTGAAGAACAATGCTAATCACATCATCATGTTATTTTTACAAATACCTGTGGGCGTATGTACATAGAACTGTAAACAGGGAAAAGAATGATGAAGTATGCATGTCAGACTGTTAATGATTACCTCCGGATGGTATGACACAGCGGGGCAGAAGAGGGGACAGGACAGGGGAACTACCACTTCTTTTATGTTCTTCACGTTGTCAGAATGTGTTTCAAGACTGTATTACTTTTATAAAAAAAAAATTTTTTTAATTTAAATATACATTAGTAGTAAGTTTAGAAAGTTCCTACTCCTGATTTTCAACTTGAAAACTTTGCAATAAAAGGAAATTAAGGGAATTCCCTGGTGGCCCAGTGGCTAGGACTCCGCACTTCCACGTGCAGAGGGCACGGGTTTGATCCCTGGTCAGGGAACTAAGACCCCGCAAGGTGCGCGGTACGGCCGAAAAAAAAGGTGAAAAAAAAAAATAAGACTGATTTCAGACTAGGACTATGAGGTATACTTAGCATCAACCTGAGTTAGAAAATATTTTAGCTTTGAATAGAAATTATCTGGAATTAGAGAAGCATGGGGTCCCTGTGCTGGATGGACAGCCACAAAGCAACACCTAATAATCACGTCAATCCCTCTCTCCTTTTAGCTACCATGCTCCCTTATTAGCTTGCGAGGTCCTCAAAGGCATTTTTGGTTCTATCTTGAGCACCCAGGACAGTGTCTTTCAAATAAGAAGTACTCAATATATGTTTACTGGTTGAATAAAGCAGGCGTGGAGGCAGAGAAGAGACGGAGGCCCTCGATCTTGGATTTTCACATTATGTCCCCAATTGTTTTCTGCAGAACGTTATTTTTGACAGGAGCAGTTTAATATTAAGTGCTTGTGGTACATGTAGGGGATGATTCTGCTAACTGCAGAGGCTTTTCTCCAAAACTTGCTACTACTTCTCAAACATCCAAGTGCTGAAATCAGGATCTCAAAGAGATCTCTGCACTCCCCATGTTCGCTGCAGCACTGTTTACAATAGCCAAGATGCAGAAACAACCTAACTGTCCACCAGTGATGAATGGATGAAGAAAATGTGGTACATACACCCTATGGAATATTATTTAGCCTCTGAAAAGAAAGAAATCTTGTAATATGCAACAGTACAGATGAACCTCAAGGACATTATGATAAATAAGACAAGTCAGACACAGCAGGATAATAATACATGATTCCACTTACACGAGGAATCTAAAATAGTCTATCTCATAGAAGCAGAAAGCAGAATGCTGGTTGCCAGGCGCTGGAGGGAGGGAAGAATGGGGAGTTGTTAATCAAAGGGTATAAAGTTTTAGTTGGGCAAGGTGAGTAAGTTCTAGAGACCGGTTCTACAACACTGCGCCTATAACTAACAATGCTGTATTGTGCATTGAAAAATCTGTAAAGAGGGTAGATCACGTTAGGTGTTCTTACCACACACACACAAAACAATAAAAACAAAAACAGGAGCAACAGAACGTATTTTAACCATAAGAGTATCAAATGGGGAAAAAAGTGAGAAAGACAGAATTGTGTTACGCTGACCAAGAAAGCCATTAAAAACTAAGAGTAGAAAAACTTCACCTTGTGGCATGAGCTTCTACCGAGGAATCAGGTTGTAGTTGTCTCTAAATCCCTAGTACCTAGCACGCAGAGACACTTAAATCACTTGTTCAATTAAGGGGATTTGATTTGTGAATTAAACTGAGGTTAAAAACTCAATTTTTCATCATTTATTTTCTAGACCCGAGAATTAAGAAAAAAGAATGACAAAAACCAAAGAATTTCTGAGACCCTGGATTACTAGGCTACAAAAAGCTGGGTGAAATCATTTCTTACCAAGATGTACACTTTGCCGTCGTGTCCTTGAAGAGTGAATCTAAAAGTGCTTCTAGCAGAGGAGAGTTCCACCAGGCACTGGGCAATAATGCTCTGTACAAACTGAGACCTGTTTGAACACAAACCAGTTTTCACAATGTGCCTCTCGTAATAAGTCTAAATACCCACAGGGCACCTATAAGGCAGGGGTGGGTGCATGCTGGACTTTTCTATATGCTGCCCATCCCCTCACAACCTGTGCTAATTTTAATCGACTGTAATGTATTTGTGCTTGCCCCAGTCTTTCTATAACCCATTCTTTGATCCTTAATACATTTTCCACCCCAAACCTAACTAATCCTCCCACTAAATAAAAAAATACTGTTAGACAAGTCAATAATCCATTTGTGCTGCGGCACATTCAACAGTGAATAACTAAGTTAAAAAAGAAGGTAAGAGGGCTTCCCTGGTGGCGCAGTGGTTGAGAGTCTGCCTGCTGATGCAGGGGACACGGGTTCATGCCCCGGTCCGGGAGGATCCCACATGCAGTGGAGCGGCTGGGCCCGTGAGCTATGGCCTCTGAGCCTGTGCGTCCGGAGCCTGTGCTCCGCAACGGGAGAGGCCACACAACAGTGAGAGGCCCACGTACAGAAAAAAAAAAAAAAGAAGGTAAGAAATTTCCTCCCAAACATTAGACAGTATTATCGCCAATGTTTTCCATTTGTATCCCCTCAGAGTGTCAGATCTGAGGTACAGAATCAAAGTATTTATAGGAGGATAAAGTTCAAGGTTATATTCAGAGAGCCATAATTTTTAGACATCAATAAATTAGCTGAGATAAAGACATACTACAGTTAACTTTCATTTGCAAGACTAAAAAGATTCTAAGAAAAGAAACACTAACGGATTGAGTAGCTAAGTAACATTCTTTTTAAAAACACACAAGTCATTTGAAAACTAACCCATGTTTCAAGTAAGTTAAATTAATACCAGAAATAATTATTCAAAAACCTATTGATGATTATATCATAAAACCTTGGGTATCTAGCACATAAAAAGAAACACAGGGCTTCCCTAGTGGCACAGTGGTTGAGAGTCCGCCTGCCGATGCAGGGGACACAGGTTCGTGCCCTGGTCAGGGAAGATCCCACATGCCGCGGAGCGGCTGGGCCCGTGAGCCATGGCCGCTGAGCCTGTGTGTCCAGAGCCTGTGCTCCGCAATGGGAGAGGCCACAACAGTGAGAGGTCTGCGTACCACAAAGAAAAAAAAAAAAAGAAACACAAAAAACTTTCAGAACTAGAAGATTTATAAAAGCACATCTGTCTATACCATTATGCAAGCAAACCATCAATAAATCCTCAAATCTTTCATATCTGTGGTTTGGTTCCACTACCTAAAAACCTTTCCAAAGCCTTTTATTTTTCCTTTCCAAACGAAGAGGGGTATAAATAAAAATGAATTCCCAAATAATCACTTACAATAAATAATTATAATAAATAATTATAATTAATAATTCCCAAATACCTATCTTTCCTTACATGTGAAATTACAGAACACACTTAATTAGCTATTTGTACCTTGGTATGATGGGAAAATTTCTTTCAGATGGCTGAATAATTATCTCTGTCATATAAAACTTAGTGGTTTCTAGAAACAAAAAATAAGAATATTAAAAGATCTCCCCAATACATTAATATTTCTACTGTGGACATGCTGGTTTCAAATTAAGACATTCCAAACCAAATATTCGTTATACTGGTACAATTACTATTTAGTAAAACTTTTCCAAAAATGACTTGTGTCAGAAGACAAAGCAATGATGGCTACAAGGAGACAGTCTGAGACTTCAGGTAACTCGGTGTTGTTTTAGAAGAGCACGTGGCCAGGTGAGCCTGGTACAGCAAGACTCTGCTCACACGTATGCAAGGTCATAATAACTAGTCACATCACAGCCAAAGCCCACTCACCTAAAAATTAGTCATTTGGTTTCCTCATTTCTACAGAGTAGCCACAAAACTAGGAGTCACTGAAAAAGGCTTTTTAATCACAGTATTCTAAAGCCCATGAACAGAAGCTGTGAACCTCACGTTGATATTTACCCAGAATCTCACTGAGTCGATTAATGTACAACTGTTACCAAATCTGGTTACCTGAGTCCTTCATTTACAGAAAAATTTAAACAGTAAACTAAATATTTAATAGAACTGAATATAAACATAACCATTTTGGATTTTTTTAAAAATCCATGAAAAATGTTCACTCACTAGTAATGAAATGGAAATTAAAATATTTTTCAGCATCAAATAAATAAAATATTTCTGAATGATAAAGTGCAGCAGCAATGAAGATATGGAGAACTGGATACACTTACATTCTGCTGTCAGGAGTGCAAATAATAAATTTCTGGAAAGCCATTTGGTGAAGGCCTTAAAAATGTTTATATATTTTGACACCATAATTAAATGCCTAAAAATTTATCTCAAAGAAATACTCACAGATATCTGTAACATTTATCTATTAAGAGGCTTATAATATTAATAGAAAAATACTGAAATTTCTAAAAATTGAGGATGGTTGGATTAAATAAAGAACTATACATTTAGGCAAGAGAATTATATACAGTCATTAAAAATGGTGTGCTAACAATTTTTTAATTGTTTTAATAAGATGGCAAGTTGTTCCTTGTAGAGTTTCTATAAATGTTTACAACTGCTCAGTATAACACACAGAAAAAGGCAAAAAAACAAATTTAGAAGTTTAACAGATTATTATATATCTCGAGTTATGATGATGAAGTTATACATTTCCCCTTGAAGTCCAATTTTTCACTTTACTATTTTGAAGTCATGTTATTAGATACAGAATTGAACCTTTTAACATTATAAAGTGATCCCTTTTGTCCCAGCTGTTGTTAAACTATAATTTAATTCCATAATTTTAATCCCACAAGGTATTATTGATTTACACAGTTAACATTCATTTAGTGTCACCCACATATTTACCACTTTCTTCCCAATCCTTCTTGAACTTAGACTTTCTATCTGGGATCGTTTTCTTTTACTTAATATACAGGTAAAATTTCTTTTCATATGAAACCAAACCATTAGAATTGAATTATCCTAGCTTTTGTTTGACAGAGAATATATTTATCTTTGTCTTGATTCTTTCGTATTAGGACATTTTCTCCTGATATAAAATCCTAGGTTAGCAGTTTTTTTAAGCTACTCTTTTTTTTTTTTTTCTGTACGCGGGCCTCTCACTGTTGTGGCCTCTCCCGTTGCACAGCACAGGCTCCGGGCACGCAGGTTCAGCGGCCATGGCTCACGGGCCCAGCCGCTCCGCGGCATGTGGGATCTTCCCGGACCGGGGCACGAACCCGTGTTCCCTGCATCGGCACGCGGACTCCCAACCACTGCGCCACCAGGGAAGCCCCCTAGGTTAGCAGTTTTTAACCTTTGTGTACACTATCATTCCACTGTCTTCAAACCTCTATTTCTGCTATTCCTTTGAAGGTGATGTCATTTTTCCTTGGTTACTTTTAAGATTTTCTTTTCTTTTTTTAATTTTTCTGCCATATCACTGATGTGTCTAGCTATAGACTTCTTTTTATTTCTCTTGCTTGGGCCTCATCTAAGTAGAATTCACTGGACTTCAAACTACAAACTGTTGTTCATCATTTTTGCAAAATTCTCAGCAATTATCTCTTCAAATACTGCCTATGCTCTATTCTATTTCTCTTTTCCTTCTAGAAGTCTGATTAAACATACATTAGATCTCCTCTGTGTTTTATGTCTCCTACCCTCTCTTCTATATTTTTTACCTTCTTGTGTCTTTGTGCTGGATTACAGATTTTTCTTCTCATCTATCTTCTGTTCATTAACTCGTTCTCCATGCTGTACCTAACCTGCTGTTAAACTACCCACTGAGTTTTCAATTTCAATTATATTTTTCAGAATTTTTTTAGAATTTTTTAGAAATTCTTTTCCAAATATGCTTAGTGTTATAGTTTCCTTTTCCTTTTGATATCTTCAAACCTGTCTTTTGTATTGTTAAAAACAGTAAGCATGGTTGTTTTACAGTTTACATCTGATAATTCCAATAACATAAGCCTGTTTCTATTGTTTGCTATTTTTGTTAGTTCTTGTGGATGGATGTTGTTTACTTGTGTGCTTATTTATGTTTGGTTGTATGGTAAACACTGTACTTGCCAAATTATTTGTGGGAATAATATGAGTTTTATAAGGAAAGTATTTTCCTCCAGAGGTGATTTGCATTTGATTTTCCCAGGCTCATGGCATTATGTCTAGGCCAACGCAGACTAAGTTAAAGATTTGAAATTCCTAATGTCCCAAAGAACTGATACCTGTCTGTAATTCCACAGGCTTGTTTCACTTCTGATTCACCTTTACTGTGTGAAGGTGAATGGTACAGCCATTCAGGCTCTCGTATTTTTGTACAGTCACCTACTAGGTTCTTACTTTGTGTAGTCTTTGACTTCTGTCCTTACTTCTCAAAGCAATCAAAAGTTCTACTTTTAAAGAACTGGAAAATGGCAGGGAAAAGGTGTTTTTCCATTTTATGCTAACCTCTTTTGAGTTTGCTTTTGTGCTAATTAACCCACATATTTTCCATTTATCTTGCTCTTCATTCCTTCCTATGGATCCCAATTACCATAGCTTTCCTTAGCACTGTCAGCCTGAAGAACTTTCCTTAGCATTGTCCGCTAGTAATGCATTATTTCCATCTGTTTATAGAAAAATGTCTTTATTTTTGCCTTCATTTTTGAAGCAGAGCTTTGCTGGATATAGATTAGATGAAAGGTGTTTTTGTTTGTTTTCCCCCCCGCATTTTTTTTTAATAAATTTATTTATTTTATTTATTTATTTTTGGCTGTGTGGGGTTTTCGTTGCTGCACATGGGCTTTCTCTAGTTGCAGCAAGAGGGGGCTTCTCTTTGTTGTGGGGGGTGGGCCTCTCATTGTCGTGGCTTCTTTTGTTGTGGAGCACGAGCTCCAGGCATGCGGGCTTCAGTAGTTGTGGCACGCGGGCTCAGTAGTTGTGGCTCACGGGCTCTAGAGCGCAAGCTCAGTAGTTGTGGCACATGGGCTTCGTTGCTCCGTGGCATGTGGGATCTTCCTGGACCAGGGCTCGAACCCGTGTCCCCTGCATTGGCAGGCAGATTCTTAACCACTGCGCTACCAGGGAAGCCCCTCCCGCAGCATTTTGAATATCTCATTTTAGTGTATTCTGGCCGTCATTACTTCTATAAGAAGTTGGCCTTAATGCTTAATGAAATCCCTATATGTGATGCTTTGTTTTCTCTTGCTACTTTCAAGATTCTCTCTTTACCTCTGGCTTTTATCATTTTGACCACAACGTGCCTGGGTGAAATGCTCTTTGTGTTTATCCTACTTGAGATTCACTGCAGTTCTTGGACCCAAAAGTTAAAATGTTTCACCGAATTTGACAAGATTTCAGCCATTTTTTTTCCTACATTTTTTCCTTGACCCTTTCTTTTTCTTCTCACCTTCTAAAGCTTCACTTACACATTTATTGAAACAGTTAATATTTTTCCACAAATCTGACATTCTCTCCATTTTGAGATTTTTTTTCTCTGTTCTTTGGATTGGTTAGTTTCTATTCATCTATCTTCAAGTTCAACATTTTTTTTCTTCTGTCACCTCAAATATGAGGTTTTAGTAATCTAGTGAATTTTTCTTTTGTTACTGTACTTTTCAGCTCTGTAATTACCAACTGGTTCTTTCTCTGAAGTTTCCAATTCGTTGAGATTTGCTATTAGTTCACTCAAGAGGTTTTCTGTTTTAATTCTTTGCCATATTTATAATTAGCTACTTCAACATCTTTGTCTCCTAATTTAATATTTGTGCTTACTCAGCACCTATTTATTGAGTCGTGCTTTTTCCTTGAGTATGAGTCACTCCTTTTTCTTTCTCTGCATGGCTAATAATTTCTGTAAGAAAGTAGGACATTGTATGTAATACATTGTACCAATTCTGGATTTTGTTTTGTCCTTTTTTTTTTAATTTATTTTTATTTATTTATTTTTGGCTGTGTTGGGTCTTCATTGCTGCACACGGGCTTTCTCTAGCTGTGTCAAGTGGGGGCTACTGTTCGTTGCGGCGCACGGGCTTCTCATTGCAGTGGCTTCTCTTGTTGCAGAGCACAGGCTCTAGGGTGTGTGGGCTTCAATAGCTGTGGCACGCGGGCTCAGTAGCTGTGGCTCGTGGGCTCTAGAGTGCAGGCTCAGTAGTTACGGTGCACGGGCTTAGGTGCTCCATGGCATGTGGGATGGTCCTGGACTAGGGCTCGAACCTGTGTCCGAACCCGTGTCCCCTTCACTGGCAGGCAGATTCTTAACCACTGGGCCACCAGGGAAGTCCCTTGCTTTGTCCTTTTAAGGGTAATTGGTTTCTGGTCAATTACCAAGCTTGGACTTAAACCGAGAAATATGTCTTCCCACAGTGTGTAGTCACTAATGTCTCTGCTCAGTTCTGTTTTGTTTAGCCTGACTCCCTAGAGAGCATTCACTATCTCTGCACAGTTTGGTTGACCGCAGATTTGGGGAGAGGTTCTGCTCAAATGCCTCAAGCCATTAAGGCTTCCATCTTCTGCTGCCCAAGTTGTGTGTGAATTGAGGAATGCAATCAAAGGCACAGCAAATTTTCTGGTCTCCCCAAGCTTTCAATTCTTATTGGACTCCCTGGCATCTACTGTATGCATGTATAGTTTTGCAATCAGCCAGAGCTGGGTTAAGAAGTTATCAGCTCAGCCCCTCCATGGCCCTCTTGCTTCCAAAATATCCCTCTTAAATTTCTACTTTCTCCTTTGCCTACCCTGAACCAAACCTACCACCTATAGATAATAAAGCTGTGTTTTTTTTTCCTGCCCAAGTCTGGGGGGGGGCGTGTGAAGTATGTCAATGATCCCAAGCAATAAAAGGTCACAAATTTGCCATTCTAACCCAAGGCAGTAGCAGTTTTTGATAACTACACCTCTCAAATCATTGCTTCATTTTGGTTATTTTCTAGTAGCTGTTCTTCTGAACTTGTACAGTTCGGTACTTGTTTCCTACAGAGTAGAACTATCCATTCTCTTTATGCCACCATTTTTGGGATTAGAGTCCTACTAATTTACTTTTAGAGTAGATGTGGATATAGCTCTCTTACATCACCCCACACACATATTCACATACAATGACCTCCTAATATACTTATATATTACATCATAAAGATTTTTGGTTAAATTGATAATCAGTGTTCACATTATTGTGACCATAATGATACCATGGAAGTGCTTCCTTTTTTGTTCAATCTTCTGTTTTCCTGTAGCACGTAACTGCTTTCTTTTTTCGTGTGTTTAGTTTTTCCAAACACCTTTAGTTAATTCTTCCCATATGATGAAATGGCTTGTCTCAAGATTATTTGTTACATGTAGTCAAACAACTCAACAAATTTACCAGTTTCAGTGTATAACTGAAAAGGTCTTTATTACAGTTTCCCTCCCCTTGCTTCAATCCAGGCTGTAATGCCTGCTGTACATCCCTCACCCTGGGACTTCCTTACCTCATTCTCCTGTGTTGGACAGTCTGTTTCCCCAAATCCCACACTTTCTCTTTTGAGGTTAGATTCCTAGTTTTGGTGATGCATACCCTATGGTAGATTCCTAAGGAAAATGTAACTTTGAGGTCCATGTTTTGAGACCCTGTATTTCCAAATATGTATTTATAATCTTCATACCTGACTGGCAGTTGGACTGTCTATTGAATTATTCTGGGTTGAACATCTTTTTCCTTCTAAATTATGAGGGCATTCTTCATTGTCTTCTAGCTATTAAGAAGTTCAGCACCATTGTAATTCCTAATCCTTTGTACATTACCTGCTTTTTTCTCTCTAGAAACTTCACCCTTGGCGTTTGGAAATCACTCAATTACGTGGCTTTAAGTAGCTTCCCTGTCACCCCTCCATTAATTATATGAGACACTTAGTGGGCTCTTTCAGTTGAGAAACTTAAGCCCTAGCTCTGGGAAATACCTTTCTAATGTGTTTTTGGTATTTCTGTTCTTTGATAATTTCCCCCACCCTGTTGTCTCTATTCTCTCTTTCTAGAATTTCTCCTAGCTAGATGTTGGATGCCCTAAAAGGCTCAATTCATTCACTCATTCAACAAATATTTACTGGGTACCCACTATGTGCCAGATATTGGTCTAAGTGCTGTGGTTATCATGATAAATGAGTTAGACAATATTCCTATCCTCAGGAAACTTACATGATCTTTTTTTTGAAATTTCCTTTCCAATTTTCAACCTCTGTCTTTTGGTCCTGATTTCTGAAATAGTTCCTTAATTTCATTTTCCAGTCCTTTGGCTAGTTTTTTCAAGCTATTACATCTTTAATTCGACATTCTCCGAATTATAGAGATAATATTATTTCATTTCTCCAAGGACATTTATTATGGTTTTTTAAAAGATTTTCTTCTGTTTTATACATAATTTGTTTCTCCTCAATGCGTCTACTCTGTTTACTTGATTATTTATTTGCTTTGGACTCTTTTTACTATTTACTGATTCTCAGCAATCTATTCAGATTTAAGTGTAAGGTAGTAAAATGCTGAGAGGGAGCTCTTGTGTGTAGATATAAGGCTTGTTGAGAGCAGGATGGCTGAATATAAGCTCATCTTTTTGTTGTTACATGACCCCTGAGAATCAGTGTCTGCAGATCTTTTCTCTGGTTAGTACACTTCCATTCCCTTATTCCAAGAAAGGCTGCTCCAATCTCCTACCTTGAGAGCATAAGCAAGTTGCAAGTGGAGAAAGAGTCTTAGGAATCTTATGGCTCCACATACAAACTTTGCATTAATCATCCTGCTTTCAGTCCCTTGTCCCTCTTACCTGCTACCTCTAAACTCTGGCCAGTTCTGGGGATCTACAGTGAGAACTGGCTCACTCCTTATCTAAATGGTCTTCTGCAGACACCAAGGTTGCAGCTTCCTCCACACTGCCAAGTGTGTTCCTACCCGTCTCAGCTCTACAGCTTCCAAAAGAAGTTTGCTTACACCTCTAGTTCACATCACTGTTGCCTCCTCCCCATTTCTCTTTGTCTCTGTGGATGTCCTTTTTTTTTATTCCTTAACTGACATTTTAACTGGGCTTCAGAGAGGAGAGAAAAGCATGAAAAAAATCAATCCACCCTTATTTAAACCGGAAGCCTTAAGATTTTCTAAGTCATTGCTTAAGGGACTTGTTTTCATTCTCCAAAAATGACATTGAGGGCGGCATCCTTTACTACTACTCATTCTTCCTTTTCTGTTCTCTCAGAGCAAGTTATGAGACTCTGATGATCTTAAAAAACAAACAAAAAAAAATGCCACCATCTGCCTTCCCTTGAGTACAATAGTTTCACTAAACTCACATCTTCTAATTAATTCTATTAAAAACAATTATTCTTCACCCACAAAGCTAACACAGCATGCTGTAGCTCTCTAGACATTTTCAAACCATATCTTTAAAGAGTGATGCATTTTAATTATCAGGATTTCATTATTATATTGGAAAGTCATATAACATAGGCTCTATGTAAAATGTAATTAACACTATTGGAAAAAAGAACAAGGAAGAGAGTATAAAACTCAAAATGTATCAACAGGTTCTCTGCACCCCCAACCTCCAAGCCTCAAAACACAGCCCTGAGGCACACAACAGCCAGCATCTCCTCCATCATCTCTGGCAACCAATTCTTCTGAATGAGGAGCTGTATTAAGAGAAAAGCTCCAATCTTCTTTAAGATAGACCCAAGTACAAGCTTTATACTATTGCTTTATATCTACAAAGAAGATATGAAATACTGAAAATGACCCGACTTCTTAATGCTTAAAACTCAGTACTATGTACTTACAAAGGTCAAAATACACAAACTTCCTGGCATACTGGATGATATATTAGTTGATTTCTATTTTTAAAAGCATCAATTCTACAACATGTATTAGTCATCTATCTTTCCTATATATTTCCTATAAAAATCTCCTTCTACTGTTTTTTTTTTTTAACAAGAAGGCAATCATTTTGGCTTTTTTATTATGAAATTCTTACCTGATGACACAGTCTCTCCCAACATTACCTTGCAACGCTTACAAATTACTTTGGTATTTGCCTTTGGTTTCTGTAGAACAGAAAAATGTCATTTAAATGTCATTCAGCTTTTCTTAAAAGGAATATATAATTTTAACACGGTCTCTAGAGTATACATTGAACTTTACATTTTATTTTGCCATCTACTAAATACTGGGAATACATTTAGCTTGTATGCATAATTCACGTGCACAGAGATCACTTTTTCCAAGTCTAAACACAAAATGAACAGAATGATTTTTCCAAACTAGTCAGCTCCTGATAATCTACACGTTGCCAAGTAATTTGAACAAGAAGCATCTTACATTTCTAAAAAGCACCTCCAAACATCATTTAGAATAGGCAGGTGCTGGGCAACAAAGGTAGAGAGGGTAGGTGACTTGCCCCAACTCATGTGTCTAGAAAACAGAAGAATTAGAACTTGAACCTATATTATTATTATTATTTTTTCTTTTTCTTTGGTTCGCGGGCCTCTCACTGCTTCGGCCCCTCCCGTTGCTGAGCACAGGCTCCGGACGCGCAGGCTCAGCGGCCATGGCTCACGGGCCCAGCCGCTCCGCGGCATGTGCGATCTTCCCGGACCGGGGCACGAACCCGTGTCCCCCGCATCGGCAGGCGGACTCTCAACCACTGCGCCACCAGGGAAGCCCGAATCTATATTATTTTGACTCCTAGTCCAGTGCAACTTATGTAAAAGTAATCTATAATTCATAATCACCACTGGAAGTTAAAAATACCTAACCCATTCATATAATTCTATTTTTCCATTTAAGATATGCATTGTACCTGGAAAGATAGTATTCTGGAACAAATTCCTGAAACACTGTTAAACTTTGAAAATCCAACTTTATCATTGGGGATACAGATTAAAACAGCTAGCAGTCACCTAATTATTAAGAAAACAAAAGACTAATCTTTTAGACATACAGAACAGAGGTTGGCAGGGGTGGGCAAAAATTAGTGAAGGTGGTCGAAGGGTACAAACTAATTATAAAACAAGTCATGGGGATGTAACGTACAGTATGGCAACTATAGTTAACCATACTGTATTGCATACTTGAGAGTTGCCTCAGTAAATCTTACAAGTTCTCATCACAAGAAAAAAAAG
Organism: Pseudorca crassidens; assembly: GCF_039906515.1. Lineage (NCBI taxonomy): Eukaryota > Metazoa > Chordata > Mammalia > Artiodactyla > Delphinidae > Pseudorca > Pseudorca crassidens. Next base: position 71,422,298 of record NC_090308.1, on the reverse strand, counting down.
TTCTGTAACAAAGTACAGTGATGGATATTAACTAAACTTATTGTCATGATCCTTTTGAAGTACATACAAATACTGAATCGCTATGTTATATACCTAAAAGTAGTAAAATGTCAATTACACCTTAATAAAAAAAATCTTACTGACTTATAATTTGTTATAAGAGATGATATTATAATTAATATCATGGTAGTTAAGAGCCTGGAGTCTGGGGCCAGACTTCCTAAGTTCAAATCCCAGCTCTGTTACTTACTAGACGTGTGACCATGGGCAAGTTAATTAACCTGCTTTGGTTTCTTCATCTGTAAGATGAAAGCGACAGTAGTGTTAACTCATAGAGCTGTTTATTAGGATCTAAAACGGAGTGCTGTAAAACACTGTCCCTGGCACATGGGTAACCGCTAGGCAGATGTTACGTAAATAAAATACACTTTTGGCACATGTCATTCAAGAAATGGGCAGAAAACCCATACCTTCCCACAAAGGTATAGATTTTTTTGTCTGGATGTGCTGCGAGTAACTAATAGAGCTGATATTTAAATCCAGTAACTAATAGAGCTGATATTTAAATAGATGCTACAGCTTATGCTTCCTAAGCACTATGCCAAGTGTTTTCCAAACTAATTCATAGAATCAATTCAGTGGGTGACACCCTGAATTTTTAAAGAAATACGAAATAGAATGGAACAGAAAATATCACCGTGCTTCAAACATAGGGTAAGTAGTTCTTTAAGAAACATCTACTTGAGGTGCATCTGTGTCTCTGTGTGTGCATTATCAGATCTTAATGTAAAAAAAATTATTATACAGTTCTTACTTTAGTTAGAGGTCAAAAAAATAAAAAAGTCAAAAGCCACAGACATAGAAACCAAGGCAGGTGCCAATTTGTTTAGGCCCAGGCAAGGTTACAGGAAGACGACAGCTTAGAAACCAAGCATGCTCAACTGCAAAGTTTCACATTTTGGCAGTTCCATGCTTTCTTACAATAAAAGCTATCTGTATGGCTCCAAATTGGTACTAAAGACACTTTTTAAAGGATCCTATTTCGTACAAGTTAAATCAGACCATCCTCATTAAATCTTACCAAATACTAAGGGCTTTACTAAAAACTAATACAGGTTATTGGAGTAGTAATGCTTTAGAAGAAGGGATTTTTTTATTCGAAGCAAAAAATTTTTTGTCAGGTGCTGTTATGTATTTCATTTATCATTGCTCTTATAGCACATTTTGCGTTGTCTTTCAATGAAGCAGAAAAAGTGGGTTTTGTTGGTTGGTTTTTAAAATAAAATTCTACCTTTTCAACACATGGGTAATTGGGATTTTAAAATCTGATCAATAAAACAATAAATTACCTCAAACAACCAAATGTGTGAATTTTGATTCAAACAAATTTTAATGACATCAGAAGATACTTCTAATAAAATTTGTAAAATGTGTATATGGCCTGGTATTGTACCATCAAGTGTTCATTTTGTCTGCTGTGAAAATGACACTGTGTTCATGTGAAAAAGAACAATCCATATGGGTGAAATGATATAATGTCTGGGATTAGCTTTAAAGCACTTCAACGAAAAACTAAAAATAAAATGGGCAGATGAAGCATACTTTATGAATCAAGGTGACTGTTATACGGAAGTTCATACTTCGATTTTTTACGTTTGGGAATGTTTACAAAGTTCAACACGTTATTCTAAGAAAAAAAAAAAGAGAGACCCTCATGGATTTAACAAGACAAACAAATAACGAAAAAAAAGGTAAAACTGCTAGTCATACTCGCCAGCTAAAATACCAATGTTTAATTTCATTTGTTCTTTAAAATATAGGTTGAAGTCATCAGTGTGGCTGTACTTTCGTCTAGAATAATAATATGAATCTTATAAAAGACTGAGGTGCCACCTTTATCAACCTGTTGTAAGACGCAAAATTTTTATTATGGTGAAATGAAAAATATTGTGAAATAACAAATATTCAATAGATGTCTTTTGAAAAGCAAAGATATATATTGTCACGTTCACAGAGGCACAAATAACACACTGTACACATACGGGGTTATTCAGGGAAAGGAATAAGTGTTGGACTTTGTTTATGCTGTTCTTCTGTCATTTATGAATATTTTAGTTCAAGAGATATGCTTTGGAGTAATTAATTGTCAAATACTCCTTAAGCAGAATTAAATATACATTTCTCATGGTGAGGTGAGTTATCTCTTAAAATCCTTTTCCACAATTAAAATAGATTTTTATAATCTCTCACAAGCAGAGGCAGAAATTACTCCTACCAAACACTCAGAGTACACACAGAATGCACCATTAATGTCTGATAAGCTAAACAGTCTTGACCCTTTAAATTAACATATTACAATGCTTTTAATTCTGGTAAAGAGAAACTCTGCTTTGCAGTGCATTTTTCTTGACCTATGCTTAAAGGAAATAATAAAGCGAATTGCGCAAAGCAGCAGCCTAGCAGTGTAGGGACTCTACAGAGCAAACATGAAAGACAGACATTGTTGTGGACTAATTAAATCAATATATCTGCGACACGGCACCGCTGCTCAGAGAGGTGAATCAGCCTCCTGTCCTCGTTTTTATTTTCCTTTGTGTTGCTTCCATTTCTAAGGACCCTTGATATTGTCTCGCCAAAAAAATGTTTCCCAAAAGATACCATTAGGATGCTGTGTCACCATGTGACATTTCAAAACCCTGCTAGATGGCTAGACTGCGTGATATGAGAAACAGGTTTTCAATAGCACAGAGAAGCCTTGTTCCCACAAGACCCTTGAGAGTACTGTTTAAGGAGTCCCTCCAAATTTACGTTACTATTTTGGTCACAGGTATATTCTTTCAACTGCAGTAATATGCAATTAAAGTGAAACTTTCATCTAGGCTACCTTGAAAACAATCTTGTTAACAGCAGCTTGTCATGATGGTAATTTCCCACAGTCTCCTTGATACTTAAAAAACTGTAATGTCTCAATAGGAAGGGTCTTCCTTTAACACGTGGGATGGCCACGCACAATTAAGAGGAATTATTATAAATGGCATCATATAATTGATAAAGACATAAACGTGAGGAATCTACTTCCATACAGAATGCAGAGTTCATCTGAAAGAAGGAAACTCATGGTTTTTCTTATTTAATCTTTCCCACTCGTCTTCTCGTATCTTCCAAACATTTAAAAAATTTATAGCTTAATCATAAAAATGAAAGTCAAAATACATAAAACATAAAGTACTAGTATAGAAATTTAGATTAAAATATAATTTTAGGGCTTCCTGGTGGCACAGTGGTTAAAAGTCCACCTGCCGATGCAGGGGACGCGGGTTCGTGCCCCGGTCCGGGAAGATCCCACATGCCGCGGAGCGGCTAGGCCCGTGAGCCATGGCCGCTGAGCCTGCGCGTCCGGAGCCTGTGCTCCGCAACGGGAGAGGCCACAACGGTGAGAGGTCCGCGTACCGCAAAAAAAAAAAAAAAAAAAAAAAAAATATATATATATATATAAAATTTTACTTTAACCATATTAAATATACTTATACCATAGATTTATATTATGTGCTTACCATTTATCTTTTAAAAATATAGAAGGCTATAGCACTAGAATTTGAGGGGGATTCTTATACATATTTATATATACACATTAGAACATATACATACATTTTATCTAATATATATTATCTAATACACACACACATATACACACTGAAAAGCAGTGGAGATCAAAGGAAATATGAATGGTTATGATTTTACTAAAGGTAAAGATACATACAGAGAAAGAGTTGGGGGAGAGGAGGACAGCTAGAGACAGTAAAGTACTATAATTTTAAATAAACCTAAAGGTAAAGGGATTTGTGTTTACGGTGAAAGATGAGATACTTACATAATTTAAACAGATAACAGCTTAACCTCGATATTTGACAAACCTCCTTAATCTCCCGCAAGTTAGAAAATAGTTCCATAAACTAGCTGACAACCTAAGGGCTGCGGACTGCTGCGTGTTTCCTAGAGTGGCTCAGTTCTCATTACAAAAATTAAATGAGTTCTAAATGAAATTTAACACACAATGCTTTTGTTCCTACCAATAATCAGATGTTAAAATGAAGGTTCTCTGGCAATGATTTTCTTAACTTTTTAAATCACATCAGTATTGACTTGCCATCCAGGGAATGATTTCTCACAAGGGCCAAGTCAATGGCACTGACTTTCTTTTAAAATAAGGTAAACCACCTGTTCTCCGCAGTGAGAGGAAAGGGCCTTCCCCCTCCAGCAACTTTGAGCTCAGGAGCTGCCTGACCTCGCTCGTTAAGCATCAACTTGGAACCTGCAGCCAGAGCTTTATTTCCGCGCTTGGGCTCCTCCAGTCCCCCTTTTGCCTTGATGGCATCTGACTGTATGACACCAGCAGAAGTCTAGACTATGGGCAGATACAGGAAAATACCTGGACCTATCAGGACAGTACGTATCCTGAAGGCAAAGAACCCATTTAACGTAAATCAGACTGTGGGGATAAAATGTACATGGATTATGGAATATTGTCCTAAAAGCAAGGAAGGAGGGCATTTTGGTTTGTAAAACGGTAACACTCCCAAGTCTACGCGGGAAGAAGTCCTCTTCCCCTTCTTCCTCCCGCCACCTCGCCCCTCCACCCCCGCAGCTGTTTTGGTTTAAGGCCCCACATGCTTTTTCCATAACAAAAGAGCAGAGCTGGATGATTAAGGCAACTGAAAATCATGGATTTTGGTCTTTAGAACTGTCTGTCACATGCCCTGAATGAAGGAAAGATGGGAGAAAGCAGTTTCTAAACCGACCTCTAAATGAGCATTTAATTTGAAAGATATATTACCATTTTTAAATGGTTCTCGGAAGAAAGACAGCGCGTCTCCACTGGGGCTACTTCAGGTCTCGGCTGCTGTAAATCACGTCTTAAATTCACCAAGAAGAAACAGTCTCCAGTGAAACAGTCATTCTCTTGTGGATGAAGTGGCTTATTAGCAAAGGGGTTGGGGTGACAGCACCACTCGTCAACCAGAGCACCCCAGTTTTCGTGTGGCAGGGGGAGCACCCTGAGGAGCTTCCTAGTGGAGAGAGGAAAACAATGTTTTACAGGACAAAATGGAACTGTGACATGCTCTTAATTAAATCAGCACAAAGGATGAGAGAAACTCATTAACCCCATTACTTGCAGTGTTATTTTTTCCCCTGATGGCACCAGTAACATATACTCACTATAGACAATTTTGAAAACGCAGGGAGGTATAGAGCAAATAAAAACCATCCTTGGATACACCTAGAGAGAAGTAAGTCAGACTTACTTCACTTATTCCTAAGACAAATATCATATGATATCACTTATATGTGGAATCTAAAAAAAAGGTCACAGGGCTTCCCTGGTGGCACAGTGGTTGAGAGTCTGCCTGCCGATGCAGGGGACACGGGTTCGTGCCCCGGTCTGGGAAGATCCCACATGCCGCGGAGCGGCTGGGCCCGTGAGCCATGGCCGCTGAGCCTGCGCGTCTGGAGCCTGTGCTCCGCAACGGGAAAGGCCACAGCAGTGAGAGGCCTGCGTACCGCAAAAATAAATAAATAAATAAATAAATAAATTTTAAAAAGGGCACAAATGAACTTATTTACAAAACAGAAGTAGATGTAGAAAACAAACTTATGGTTATCATAAGGGGGGGAGGGATAAATTGGGAGACTAGGACTGACATACACACACTACTACATATAAAACAGATAACTAACAAGGACCTACTGTATAGCACAGGGAACTCCACTCAATACTCTGTAATGGCCTATATGGGAAAAGATTCTAAAAAAAGAGTGGATATATGTATATGTATAACTGATTCACCTTGCTGTACACCTGAAACTAACACAACACTGTAAATCAACTATACTCCAATAAAATTTTTTTAAAAAATCCTTTCTTTACCACCCAAGGTCAGGTAGCTATTTTTTTACATGACTGTATTTTTTTGCCAGCCTTTCAAGAGAGACAGCTGTACACAGGCACACAGTCTGGGATCAGAGGAAATACACAAACTGTATCTTGCTTTCATTGTTTTATTTATCTATGTCATGATACTTAATAACTCCATTCTATTCCATAGGTATGCCAAAACTTTTTAGGTCATTCCCTCACTGTTAGATATTTGGGTTTTGAGTATTTCATTATCAACAACCCTGTGATGAACAGTCCTAGAAAATTTGTATACAGATCTGATTATTTCCTTGGGAAAGAAATCTTATAAGTGTGATATTACAAGCACAAATGATGCGCATTTTTAAAAATTAATTTATTTTTGGCTGTGTTGGTTCTTCACTGGTTCTTTGTTGCTACGCGCGGGCTTTCTCTAGTTGCGGTGAGCAGGGGCTACTCTTCATTGTGGTGCACGGGCTTCTCACCGCGGCGGCTTCTCTTGTTGCAGAGGACGGGCTCTAGGAGTGCGGGCTTCAGTAGCTGTGGCATGCGGGCTCAGTAGTTGTGGCGCATGGGCTTAGTTGCTCCACGGCATGTGGGATCCTCCCGGACCAGGGCTCGAACCCGTGTCCCCTGCATTGGCAGGCAGATTCTTAACCACTGCGCCACGAGGGAAGTCCCAATGTGCATCTTTTTAAAACTCAATTCCTATATTGACAAACTGCTTTCCAGAAAGGCTGTACCAATCTATAATTCTTCCACTTACTTTTTTCAGAATTGAATACTATCATTTTTCCATGTAATTGGTGAAAATGTTCTCAATACTGCTGTAACTGGCAATTCCTTAATTACTGGTGAGATTGAACTGGCTGTCATATTTATTTGCCACTGTGTTTCTTCTGTGAATTATGATCAATGGCCATTTTCCAGTGAGATGTTAGTATGTTCTTATTAAATTGTACAAGTATATTCTATATTAAGAATATCAGTCCTTTGTCTAAAATCTGTGACAAATATTTTTCCAGTGTTATTGCCTCTAATTTGATTAACGTGTCTTAAATTTCAAATCATCCAACCCTTTCTTCTGTGATTTCTCTCATTACTATTTTCTATAAACTTTCTATTTTGGTGTAATTTTACGTTTACAGAAAAGTTACAAAGGTGGTACAGATAGTTTTCATATATACTTCACCCAGCTTTCCCTAATGTTAACATCTTACATAACCAGTGAGGATTTGTCAAAACTACTTTCCACTAAAGTCCTCTTTTTCTGTTCCAGGATCCAATTCACAACACACTGCATTTAGTCATCATGTTTCCCTCATCTCCTCTGCTCTGTGGCAGTCTTTCCTTGTTTTTCAGGACCTTGAGGTTTTTGAAAAGCACTGGCCAGGTATTTTACAGAATATCCCTCACTTGAGTTTGTCTGGTATTTTCTCAAGATTAGACTGAGACTATGGGTTTGGGGGATGTCTACCACTGAGGTGACTTCTCATCACACCAAACCCAGAGAGGACACTGTATCAATATGACTTATTCCTGGGGATGTCAACCTTGATCACTCGGTTAAGGTGGCATCTGCAAGGTTCCTCCACTAGCAGAGCTCCTATTTCTGCCTTTGCACACTCTATTGTTTGGAATTGAGTCATTAAATCCAGGCCACACTCAAGGGAAGAGAAATTAAGCTCCACTCTGTCATTATTATTTATGCTTAGAACATCCTTACAATTAAGTAGCCCCTTATATTTGCTCCCAGCTTTTGTTTTAATGGTTTCATTTTTTTCCTGTAGAAATATAGACACCTGAGACGTTTCCATGGTTTACCTCTATTTTAATCTAAATTGGGAAGATTTAATCTAAATTTACCTCTATTTTAATCTAAATTGGTCTAAGGGGAGAAGAAATGTGGGCAGGATGATGAGGATATTTCAAAATAATTTATCCCCCCCCAAAAAAAAACAACCAGAATACAAACATGCTTCTGGTCTTCCTAATGCCTTTGAATCTCATGAAAGCTTAAAGCACCCTGAGTACTTGCTCACTTCTGCTCCAGTCGACTGGACCATTTGCCTGCTAAGGATCAACTGTATTTGATCACAGACCTGTGTATGCCACTTATGCATGTTTTTTTTAGTTACATAATTTAATCAAACACGTTAGTTTGTTACATGTTATTTTAGTTACATAATTTAATCAAACATGTAAACCAAGGATATATGAGTTGCTATTCCTCTGAAAACTAAACATTTCAGAGCAGAGGAAAGTCAGTTATTAAAAAACAAAATCACTGGTGGAATGTGGGAGATACAACTATAAAAAAAAACTGAGGCGAGGGAAAAAGAATAAAAATCTAGAAGAATTCTGCAATCAGACTGCTTCAGTGTCTAACTTCTCATTCCACTTTAAAGAAACCTAAACTGGAAACTCTGGATAATGAATTTAGGATGGCATAAGTGAAGAAAGCTAAGTCCACAGCAGCAGACTCATATTCAACAAAAAGATATTAGTTCCATCCTAAAATACTAGTACGTTAATGTACATTTGCCATGTTTTAAATGAAAATATTTAAGATGCAAATGTATCATTTTTAAATGATTCCCTCCCATGAACCCTTTTTCTTTGATTTCCCCAATCAACTCTGAGTCTCATAAAAGGGCAATTACAACATGGAAGAGGGTAGACATTTAATTTTAACTCCAGAGGACAGAAGTACAAACAAGAAAGGCTGATTTCAGTTTACTAGAAGCAAGAACATTCCCTTTTAAATTACGAAATGCTGTACCACTAGCATCATTCAAATTGCTGAGTCTATTGAGAGATTAAGAATCGATTCTTTCAACATATACTTTCTAAAAGTCTACTACTAGGAGTCAGGCGTTCTGCTGACACAAAATGTTAGTACATACAGTCCCTTTGTCAAGGTATTCACATTCTAGTGGGAAACATACATCTATGAACAAATACCAAAACCAGAATATAACAAATGCTCATAACAGAGCAGCAGTTCTAAATGCTTGGGAGTTGAGGGGGGAAAGGGAGGCGATGGCTCAGACCCCTTTGAAAATCCGATGAAAGTGTTAGCCCCTTTCTTCAAACATACATTCCCACCTGCACACAAAATCTGCATATTACTTTAGGGGATTCGTGGACTCGCAAAACCAATCCATGAATTCAGGGCAACATGTACAAAGTGCTAGGGAAGTAGAGTGCCGCTGGACTTCAGAGAAGAGGTAACATCTGAGCAGACCTTTGAAGGATGAACAGGAGTTCTCCAGGCATTGAAAGGAACTAAGGGCATCACAGGTGCAGGAAACAATATGAAGACAGGCACCATATATGTTTAACTTGCCACTGGAGTCCCAGTGTCAGGCACAGTGCCTGACTCATAGTGTAAGCTCTTAAATAAACGAGCGTTGATAACTATAACATGTGAGGCCCCTGGTTGGGTCTGCAGCATACTCGGATGAAAGGGTTAACAAATATTTTCCTTTGCTTGAGAATCCGACCTTCGGTTTAACCACCTAGACCTGTTACCCTGGAAGCCAGGTAGATGGTAGGCATTGATTACATTGCTAGGCAACACTGACTATGGTAAAAATGATCCTTGATTGGTCTATTGCATCTGGACTAGGAAGACGTTTGAATGAGCTGTAAATATTAGATGAGGATGCTGTGCTTTAAACTTCCCTGAATGTAGGTCTTCGTGGGGAACACTAGAAACCATGCCAAAGGATTATCACAAGAGCTACTGGCTGTTTAGGGCATGAGGCTTCTTCTCAGGGTAGCTCCTGCACCTGCCAGATATGAATCTTGCACTTTGTACCTGGAACCGTGTCACATGGGGAGACAAGAGTCCCCAGAGGGGTATGTGACCTGTCATTTGCTTGAACTGCTGCAGGTCCTCTGCTGAGGGGAACTCCTGCCACTGCCCCGAAGGCGAGAAACGTGGCCGGTGGTAGTGCTGTGAGTCTGCACGTTTAGTTGAACTTAAGAAAACCTCAGGTGGGCACCACCCACACTTTATTCCATGTAATGCTTACTACAACTTTGTGAGATGAGAATTTCCATTCCCCTGTCACAGAGAAGGAAAGGGAGGCTCAGAAATGTTAAATAATCTCTACAAGTTCACAGAGTCAGAGCTGATGAAAAAAGGCAGGATCATAGCCCAGGTCTTCCAGACTCCAAACTAACTCTCTCCCTTGGAATATATTCCCTCTCCTGGTAACACAGAACGTCAGTAAAGGGGACAGGGAAGGTGGGATGGTACAGACGACATGGGGTGTGACACGTCAACCTAAGGGGCGGGAACCTGCTTCTACAGATAGTTGGGGAGCATCACAGAATTTAAGGTGCGGGAGTGATAGGTCGGATTTGAATTTTTACAAAGATTAGGAGGAAGACAAACAAAGGTGCCTGTTTAGAGTAAGAGTTGGGCCTAAACAGGCTCCTAGATCTTCTCCATCACTAAGATTCTCTGTCCCTTGACATTCTGCACGTAGTGCCAATAAACAGATGCTCAATACAGTGTCAAAGGCAGCAATGTCAAACCCTCATACGTGATCAGAAATGAAACTGCGCTGAGACTTAGAGAGATCTGGGAGCATTGATGTACATTCGCACACAACGTGATACTGCAGACTTAACTTGACCCTGTATCCCTGTGAATAAAAGCTATACTCTACCCCATAGCTATCTACGTAAGACATCGAGCAAGAAAGAGCCTAATTCACAAGTCATTGCAAAGATAAAAGTGTTTTTACAGCCGAAAGAAATTTTCTGATGTTTTGAAAAAACATAAAACCTTTAAGAACAAAAGATGTATTTTAATCACAGCTCTCCTGAAAGTGTATCTATCGAAAACCCTGAAACTTTGATATGATCTACTTCCCAAGAGAACTTTCAAAAGAAAAGAGATACCACATTTTTTTCAAGGTAGTTTTTACGTAAAAACCTGCTGAAGCTCAGAGAAAGAGTGAAATGATTTCTTGAACATTCTCTCAGCTTAAGATTCTACGATGAACAGCAACACATGCTTTAAATTAATTAAAATGTTTTAGTTATTTTTAACGTATCTTAAGCATAAGCTCTGGGGGAAAAAAACTTAAAATGCACAATTTTATTTTATTTATTTTTTTAAACTTGGTCAATGAGTATAAACAATTTTTAGTCTTTTAGTTCGTATTGCCAAATTGCCTTCAGAAAAAAAAATGATCAATTTAAAGATCTACCACTAATGTTGAAGAGTATCCATTTTACTACATTTTAAAATGCACAACTTTAATAAGTGTTATTGATTGATGGTGTTTATTTAAAACTTAAACACAGACAAGAAAATGAAATGCCTTAACTTTAAAATCAACCATTAATCAGTGATATTAACAACGGTAATACAGAGATTTCACATTGGATTAGAACCAAGTGGGCAATAAGAATTTTAAGAAAAAGATCAAATATCTAAAGCTCAAAATATAGCCACTAGAATATAGATAAGCTGGCATTATTATTTATTCCAAAAGTTTGTACAATGTTACCAATAATTCAGTGTGTGCCTATCCTCTCTTTTCACCTCTTTGTTCTCTTTCACAGAAAAGTGACTATGCACAGGAGTAGTTGTTTTCAGACTACGATAATAGCTGGTCTGTCAAATGGACCAACCAACTAGTTGGATATTCTGACATCTCTTATGTTTCCGTTAAGTCCATTCTGCTTGTTACCTGCTAGAGTTTCAATGCTCTCATAGTTGCTGGGCTGACACCCAGCTCTGCCGGTGCAGGTGGAACCGGGAGGGCCTTTCCAGAGACCTTGGGAGACCTCTCAAACGACTGAAAATCAGGCTGATGTTTCAAAGCCTGGCCAATCGATATAATTCAAGTCTGACATGAATTTATTTCTAAAAGACATAACAAATTCCAAACACAACGACCATTTAGCTGTTTCTGAGACTGATCACAACGAACTAAATTTTATTATTATTGTTGCCTGATATTAGGGACTGTTAACAAGAGAATGATCAAAAATTGTATATGTTTGGACAATTTTTACAGAAAAACTCTGCTGAACTGGTAAGAATGCAAATTGGAGAATTTTATTGTAAAGAAACAAGGCATTATTTTCAAACAACCAAACAAATGGCTAGGAACGTGTGATTCTGAATGAAGGAAAAAAGACTGCTGTAATTAGCAGATTTCATGCACCCCGGTGCTAGTAAGTATTAAAAGCCATTAATGAGTCTTAATAGGTTAAACAGTCTTCTGCACCTATAATTTGCTTGACAAGAATCTTTTTCATTTAAAAAAAAAAAAAGTAACAAGCATTAGTCTTGCACTATCCAAATAATCATGATTCACAGAACTCAAGGTGCAACTTTTTGAGGTTGACCAAGCACGGAATTTTCATGCTGGCAGGACTCTTACAGGTCTATCTAATTGAACCTCCGAATTTTGCAGATGAGGAAACTGAGAATCAAAGTGACTTGTTCCCAGACAGAAAGGCTGGCTGGTAAGCAGATCTTAACTCGGCTCCATTGCTCCCAATACAAGAGCTCCTGCTAAGACAGACCACCATATTCCAAGATGCCTTCCTGAAAAGGACGCCGACAATGAGTTGATTACAGCACATACAAGCCTCCTTTGAAATACCTTTGGTTTTACTTTCTACTCAACAAGCACAGATGTCCTTACCACCTGCGTGGCACAGGTAACTGAGGGAGAAATGAGAAGACCACTGGGCTTGATGCAAACAGTCAGCATGACATCCTTCTGCAGACACAGGAGGAAGCATGTCTTTCCATCAAACAGAGAGCCACGGGGCCTGCTGCCTAAGAGTGAAATGGAAGCAAAGCCTTCCGTCGCCTACTAAGGATTTCTCCGCATTGCTCAAGAGGCCCCCAGGTGCCAGGCGCACATGTGTGATAGGCAAAGGCGTCCAGGGAAGCCTTGTGAAGTGAGCAAGGCCTAAGTCACGTCCACTGTGGACCTTCTCGCAAAGAAAAAGGGAGAGAGGGGGTCATTTCCCTGGCACTCCTCAAAAATAAGGAGTCCTGAATCAAAAAGGCCTGAAACACTGTACTAGATAATCTGCTAGCTTGCCAATAAGGCCAATTATGGAAAAGGGGGTGGAAGGAGGCTGTGGAACCAACTAAAAAGAGCTTGTCGAGTATTTACTATTATATATGTTACAGCCTTAAAGGTAAGAGCGTTTATCCTCTTCACAAGTTAGGAAACTAGGCCGTCTTAACATCTACATAAGAAGAAGCTGAGGTGACGTGGACAAAGTTCCCCAGTGACGGTAAAGCTGGAGTTCAAACCCAGGTCCCGTTCTCCCGCTCTGCCTCTCACCCCACGGCCTCCCGAAGGTCGGGATTCGGGAGAGTGCGTACAGCCTTCCAGTGTCAGCCTTTATGCCCTCCGAGCTCTCAAGTCCAGGGTCGTAAACAGGACTGACACCAAACAGAAGATGCAGTATCAGCCAATGATGAACGAGCACATCCTTCAGTCCAAACACACCAGGGAAGTCCGTTACTCTAGTAAACTCGCTCCTCTGTGACTTCCAGGTCTCTCGCTGCTGTAGAGGCACACATGTTTCAGAAACTGCGTCTGAGAGTTAAACTAAAGCCAGAAATAGACTGAGAGAAGGAAAACTGTCCTGGTTAAACTCCAGGGTAACCTGGGATGCTCTGGACCTTCCAGGCTCAAGCAGGCCTATCCCTGACAGTGTGGCCACCTCAGCCTTAGGGAACCTGAGTGAGGACGTTCTCCCTCCCCTGCAGATTCAGAGTCACCCCGTGGCTTCCCCAAGATAATCACTCAGAGGGTGCCCTGCTCACAAGCCCCCCACTTACACCAGCATAACTTTCCACGATCTCATCTACCCGGGATGCTGCCAGGAATCAGAGAGCAAGCAAGAGAGGCTGATGGGGCTTCCCTGGAGGCGCAGTGGTTGAGAGTCCGCCCGCCGATGCAGGGGACACAGGTTCGTGCCCCGGTCCGGGAAGATCCCACATGCCGCGGAGCGGCTGGGCCCGTGAGCCATGGCCGCTGAGCCTGCACGTCCGGAGCCTGTGCTAAGCACCCTAACGTTTACTCGAGTCAACCCGGCAAGAATTTATAGAGAATGCACTCTTCCTCGGGCAGCGAGCCTGCTGCTGGGGGCGGTGATGATGAAGATAGTGATAAGAGTAAGAATTACAGCAGGAAATATCACATACTGAATGCTTACCAGTTACACTCATTCGCTCCTCCCCCAAACCCTATGGGGGTAGCTCTTACTGTTATCTATATTTTTGTAATAATAAAAAAAAAAAATGAAGGCACAGAGTGGTTAAGTAACTTCCCCAGGGTCACAGCTAGTAACTGGTGGACACAGACACAGACAGGCTGGCTTCCGGGTCTGTACTACCAGCCACTACACAACACTGCACCCTAAATACGAGTGAGGAGTAATATGCGTAGGACTATCCCGCACCCGAAGCCTACAGTTTAAGCGGGAAGACAGGCGAATAAACCTCCAAGGAGCACATAAGCCAGCCCAGGGTTCAGGAAAGGCTCCCAGCAGAGATCTGCTGAATCCCTCCATGGAGACCTGGAACACTGGAAGAGGAGGGGTCTCATGTACGTCTCCAAGGAAACCCGTCCAACAAAGAGCTCGAAATTCTTCCTTTAAATATTGTCAACAGGGACTTCCCTGGTGGCACAGTGGTTGAGAGTCCGCCTGCCGATGCAGAGGACACGGGTTCAAGCCCTGGTCTGGGAAGATCCCACATACCACGGAGCAACTAAGCCCATATGCCACAACTACTGAGCCGGCGTGCCACAACTACTGAGCCTGCGTTCTAGAGCCTGTGAGCCACAACTACTGAAGGCTGTGCGCACCTAGAGCCCATGTTCCACAACAAGAGAAGCCACCGCAATGAAAAGCCCGTGCACTGCAACGAAGAGCAACCCTTGCTCGCCGCAACTAGAGGAAGCCTGCGAGCAGCAACAGAGACCCAACTCAGCCAAAAACACATAAAGTAAAAAAAATATGGTTAACGATAATAAGGGTTTGCTCTGTCTTTCCAGCCTATGAGTGATTAGAAAATTCAGAGAGCAGGGTTTGTGCCCAGGAAACAAAGAGGCTGACAGGAGGAGAGGATGGAAAAATAATTAAAAGAGACAACATGGGGATACAAAGAATACAGCAAAGGGCCCTTCCCCTCTCAATGGGGTAATCACAGCACACCTCGAAGGCAGGTGACAGCATTAACCTAAGCATCAAGAGAAGGTTGATTTGTGCTTTATATGCTGTTTTAATAAGCAGGGAAACCGGAAATGGATTTTAGAAAGGCACTAATAGAAATAGTTCAAGTACAAAATTGTGCTGCAAAAGCTTCTGTTATTTAGAAAATTCACTTAATGTGGCAGAAGTTTATTCACCAGAATGATGGCTAAAACGTGTGACAGATGCCGTGTCTGTTTTCAGAGGAGAGGGGCCTATCTCTACCGGCTATTCCACCAAGATAAGCCTTCCTCCCTCAAAGCCAGCATCCTATTTTTCCCCTTTGTCAGCTGGAGAAAATCTAGCTGCTCCGTGATTGCTGGAGCGTTTGGGGGCTGGTCTGGTTCAAAGTGACATTGAGTCTGTGGCTCTCATTTGAAGGCCACAGACTGCTCCCTTGGCAGTTCCTTCAAAAATTCTGATAGAAAAAGAGAAAAGCCATTGCCAGGCACAGGATGAACCAGTGTTGACTGTGTTCCTTACCTGTTCCTCATGATGATTTCACCGCAGGACTGGCAATAAAACGTGCAACATTCTTGGGCTTGGGAGCTTTGATTAAACACTGAGATCAGTTCTAGAGGAAATCAAGGAAACAGCAAATCTTAGCGGTTTGGGACAAATCCATTACCATACTTAAGAGTTTAAGAGCCGCAATAAATTACCACCAATAAGCACTGTTTATGATCTACCCAGAAGTACCCATTTAGTTAGTATTTTCTGATGACTCAAGCAGAAGCAAATATTGGGAAGCGTTTTCAAAAACAGATTTTGCTACATGTTTCAGTTAGGTATTGCCCTAAATGATCTGTGTCACATAGATAACTCGTTATTTCTCTCATTCTGCAAATACCAACATTAAGGATGAGAGAAAAGGAGCTATTTCCTCTGCTATGCTTAGGGACAGTTTTTCATCACTGTGACTGCTGGTAAACAGACTTCTTAAATTTAATTCGATTGAAACGAGGTTGATGTCCGCTCTGGCATCCTACCAGTACGTACAAACAAAATCAATCTTGAAATTGGTCTTTATTGGGCAGGTCCCGGGGAATGAAACGGCTCCTAAGAAGAGTTCCATCTTCCAAGAGTGAAACTCAATTTCTGATTAAAGCTGTGGGAAAACATATATGTCCCATAGTATATGAAAGAGCAGTATAAGACAGTATGTTTCTTTAGTTTCCATTATTTCATTCATGAAGGAAACTTTCATTTCCAAAAAAGCCCGAAAAACAAAATCCAAACCTACAAAAATATTTGTCTATTAAAAAAAAGTCTGAAGAAATGAGGTTATATCCATTAGAATCAAGCAATTTGTATTTGGCTTATGTTACTTTATATTCTAAGATTAAAAAAAAATTGATGTGAGAAAAGTTTAAGCCTTAGAGTTAAAAATTCTTCTGTTTAATTTCTAGGACTGCCCTGTAGCACTAAAGTGAAACAAACAGTATTCTTTAGCTCTGAGCAGATAATAAGTAGACCTGGGTAAGACATCCAAAATGTTCTTTTCAGAACCAATAAACAAATTTTCAGTGACACACTGCCCTCTGCTGCTCACCCAGCATGATGCAGGCTCAGGTTCAAGTCAGAACCTTCTGATCCAGGGGCATCCTGGGAAGCGCTGCCACCTGGGGATGAATCCAATGCTGGTACTACATCAGATTTTACTGCAGCCAGTTCTGGGTCAAAGGTCACGTCTGACCTATGCATTCAAAACAGTGTAACAATATGTCTACTGTAGTCCTTAAAAGAGCATTCTTATAGTTGAAAAGTCAACTTTGTAAAAACCCTGAAACACAGATTGAATGCTATAAATGTTAAGACTCGCTTCCTACCACAGATTTTGATTCCAGTTTACATCGGTATGCACCTATTTGATATTTATTCATTCGGCAAATATTTATTCACCACCTATTATGCGGAAAGCACGAAAGCAATTAAATACTGAGGAATCTATTTTGCATACCCCTTCATGCACTGCAGAACAGGGGTTTGAATGTTTTTCCTTTTCAGACTGTTGAGTAAAATATGTGTTAAAAATGTAAAGAAATTGGAGACCCATGAATGCCAACAACAGATGCAAACCAACACACAGCAATTTATTTTTTCCAACAGTTAAAACTAGACGGTAATGTTTGCTGATTTAAATTTTTAAAAATGGCTCAAGCTTTGCTATTTAGCTGTTATAGGATATGGGTAGGCAACATACCAATGCTGTCTCTGGAAGGTCTCCGTACCTCCTCATTATAGGACCTAAAATCATGGTCCCAGAAAACTAGCAGAAGATCTGAAAACGCTCCACTGTGGCTTTCACGCCTGCCTTTCTCCAGTTTCCTGATGTGACCCAAGATTCCTGCTCTGGGTACTGTTCAGCATCGCTAAAGACAGGTGATGACATCACAGGAGCCAGACTCCCAAGGCTTCTTCCCTGAAACAACACTTCCCCTGCCCATCATGTGGTACCCTCAGAGCGTCTATCTCCCATCTTGATGGCCCCATTCTTCTTTCCATGGTTATTCCAACAGTCATTCTTAGGTTTATCCTATGCCACTTCAGCCCCAGGACATTTCTTTCCTCAAACCAACCCTGATCAACTCAGACTAGTTATTCACTAATCCAGCACTTAAGCACAATCATTCTCCAACAAAAAAGGAATGGAGCTCCCTCTACTTCTCTTTCCTTTCAAAAGCCAGGATAGAGATGCGAGGGAACACCTGACAACTCCTAAACAGCTCTTCAGTACAATCCTGTTGACCGCCCTTGGGGCTGCATGGAGAAATGCAGATGAAAGCCTTCGCATCCATGAGGCAACAGGGAAATCAAGTGCATCTATAAGAACTATAATCCTTCTCCGAGAACGAGTATCACATCCAGCTGTTACAGCCTCCGTTTCCCCTTTTTACATCATTTTTAATCCTCTGAAGCATATCATTCACATGGCAAAGAGGCAATGAACCAGTGAGGTCATTCGATAAATTACTGCGAGAAACATTTCTACTGCCTTTCTGAATCAATGTGCCAACAACAAAATATTGGAAGTATCACAGGCATAGCAACAATCAAAGTCGAATGATGCATCAAACTCAATTTCAGAATCTGTATGTACTGCTCCCTCTAGTTAGAAATGTCCCGGACATCCCTGGTGGCGTGGTGGTTAATAATCTGCCTGCCAATTCAGGGGACACGGGTTCGAACCCTGGTCCGGGAAGATCCCACATGCCGCGGAGCAACTAACCCCGTGTGCCACAACTACTCAACCCACGCGCCTAGAGCCCGTGCTCCGCAACAAGAGAAGCCACGACAATGAGAAGCCCATGTACCACAACGAAGAATAGCCCCCGCTAGCCGCAACTAGAGAAAGCCCGCGCTCAGCAATGAAGACCCAACGCAGCCAAAAATAAATAAATTAAATTAATTAATTAAATGTCCCTAATGGATGCGATCATTTCCATCATTCAGTTCTCCGGTCAAACAATGCTTTCTCAGAGTGGCCTTCCCTGACCCTCATCTGCCCCTAGTCACGCCCTATCCCATTACTCTGCTTTACTTTGCCCACAGCACTTACCTCTGTATCCAAATAACTTGTGTGTTCATTACCTGTTCCCACTGATTAGAATCTTAAGCCCCATGAGGGCAGAGACCTTCCTAGCTTGCCCACTTCTGTACCCCAGCACCTAGATCAATGAGCTAATATTTGTTGAATGAATGAATCTCTATGTAATGCTTTAATATCAACCAGGTCTTGCACGATTGCCATCTGATTTCATCTTCCTATCAACTCTGTGAGCCAGGTTTTTTACAATTAAAGAAACAAAGCAGGGAGTATGTGGGAAATCTCTGTACCTTCTGCTCAATTTTGCTGTGAACCTCAAACTGCTCTAAAAAAAAAAGTGCAGGCTATTAGGAAAACAAAATAAAACACTTAAAAAAAACCCCAAAGAAACAAAGCCTCAGAAAGGTTAAGTAACATGTTCAATTACATGCAGCTAATAATGGGCAGAGCTGGCAAAAAACACATCTTCTGGACCCCCAGCTCATTCTATGCAGCTGATGAGCAGTGATTTTCACCTGGGAAAAGTTCAACCTTTCAAAGGAAAAAAAAAAATCACCTTTGATTTATAATGAAAAAACAAATGCAGAAACAGGACCGCCAGCACTACTCACTTGTGCAGAATTCCGCCCGCGCCTGCAGCCGCAGGTGCAGCCCGTCCCCGGCCACGTGCCGCAGCCCACGGCAGGAGGACGGGACAAGCCTGACCCCTGCTGGCAGCCAGAGCTCGGTGCAGCCGCCAGGGCTTTTCATCTGGAGCGAGGTCGGCGTTATGCAAACATCCATGGGCAGACCTCCTTCGTCTGGAACGCTGGGAATTAAAAATAACACACAAGAAATTATTTCTCATTGATGAAAGCCACATTATGAAAGAAACAAAAACGTCCAAGGAGCTCTCTGTTCCTCTTCAATAAGGGCCCTGAATTTAGTCACTGCCGTGGAAAAACAGCAGTGAACTGGTCGTAAAGGAAACTAATCTACACTAGGTTTAGATGAGGTCAGAGAGTACTTTTCGCTGTCACCGTTAACATGAAAGTTCAGAGACATATTTTTCATTCTTGCTTCTTCTTTTTTATGGTAACGATGCATTTTTAAGCGTGTACTCTTTCTCACTGCCAATGATCCTGAGTGCCGGCTCTCTCCTCTACCTCAGTGCTTCCTCCATCTACTCCAGCCCGGACCTCCCCCTGGGCTGCTCCAGGATCTGCCGCACAGCCTGCCACTTCGCTTCCCCACCCCGACTCGTCCCTCCCACCAGTCTCCCTGACTTCAGCTTCTGCAAACCAGCACAATGGAATGCTAGTCTGTCATGCACCACGCACTTGCTTATCAAAGTTTTTTTTTTTTTTTTGCGGTACCCGGGCCTCTCACTGTTGTGGCCTCTCCCGTTGCGGAGCACAGGCTCCGGACGCGCAGGCTCAGCGGCCATGGCTCACGGGCCCAGCCGCTCCGCGGCATGTGGGATCCTCCCGGACCGGGGCACGTGTCCCTGCATCGGTGGGCGGGCTCTCAACCACTGCGCCGCCAGGGAAGCCCCATCAAAGTATTTTTGGCCAGAGAATTCAACAAGACAGCGTAAGACGGTGGCTTATTCACCTTTTCGTCCCTTGATCCTAGCATGATTTCGACCTTCATTCACTCACTCAACACACCTTTTTTGAGTTCTACCATGTGCCAGGTACTGGGAATACAATGATTAACAAGATATTTCCTCTGCACCCCACACCCCCAAGCAGGGGACAGGCTAGTAAACAGGAATGATCAAGGGAGCATTAAAAGTACGTTGCACTTATTCATAATACAGGGGACTATGGAAGCACGTGGAGGGGGGCAGCGACTCTCCTAGGCCAAGCACTAAGTAAATGTTACGTGAATAATGAATGGATGAGTTAGTGACATATTCTTGCTTCTGAGACCAGCATTTCAATGTTTTACTTTACTTACAGTAAATTAGAGTAAAGCATTGGTATTTGATATACAGGATTTTGATAAGGAAGCCAGGATTACGTAAAACAAAAGGTACAGGAGAAAAAACTTTGTCGATTTTAAGAATAAACAAATAATGAAGAAAACAATCTAGTGATGTATGAATACTAGGCATGAAAGGACTTACTAACCCAGTCCACGACAAACACAAATCACTTGGTGCAGGCAACAGAGTAAAACACAGTTGCTGTCCACCAGGCACCAAAAGTACAGAAGGGTATGAAGACATATAGAGATGATACTCCTATGAAGTTGAAATATGCTCAGCACTGCACCAGAGGAGCAAAGCACCTGGATCCCCCTCTTAAGTGCTGACAGCAAGAGCAGGCCATCCACTCAGTGTCACTGAAGTGCAGAAGGTGGGCCATCCACTTGCATGTCATCCAAGTAGAGAGGTCATATCGTGTGTTCAGGTGTGAATCTTGGTCAGGTCTCCTCTTTTTGCCTTAGAAAATTTTAAAACTACTTTCTGGCTAGTTCCTATTAGAAGAGTGTAGATCTGCACTTAATTGGCGATACAGAATATCAAGAACGTGAGTCTTGGGACTTCCCTGGCGGTCCAGTGGTTAGGACTCCACGCTTTCACTGCTGAGGGCATGGGTTCGATCCCTGGTCAGGGAACTAAGTGTGCAACGTGGTCAAAAAATTTTTTTTTATTTAAATTTTTTTGACGTGGACCACTTTTAAAGTCTTTATTGAATTTGTTATAATATTGCTTCTGTTTTATGTTTTGGTTTTTTGGCAGCAAGGCATGTGGGATCTTAGCTCCCCAATGACCAGGGATCAAACCCACACCCCTTGCATTGGAAGCTGAAGTCCTGACCACTGGACTTCCAGGGAAGTCCTCCAAAATTAAAAACTAAATTAAATTTTAAAAAAGAAATTATTAAAAAAACAAAACAAAACAAAACCTGAGTCTTTTCCAGGGAAGACAGACTCAAACTCTTGAGTCAAAAGTCTAGTCTTCAGAAATGATGTTTAAGAAATAATAATCCTCTAAAGTAGATGTCAGAAAACTTCTTATATAAGAGGTCAGATGGTAAACATTTCAGGTTTTATAGACCATATATGGTCTCTGAGGCATAGTCTACTTTTTTTTCTTCCTAATGACCCTTTGAAAAATATAAAATCCATTCTTAGCTCATAGACTGTAACAAAACAGGCCGTAGCTTAGATCTGGCCCCTAGGCTGTAGTTTGCCAACCACTGCTCTAAAGATACACAATTTGTTCAGTTTGGTACTTCAGTGATTTTCAAACTAGACTGTGCACTTGGCACTTGGAAGCGTCTCAAGGGAAACCACTGGGTTCCTAAGTCCCCTGCCTGCCCACCTCTGCCATACCACCCTTTCCTCTCTTCCTCTTCCTGAAAAATGCAGCCAATTACATACGGCAAAGCAAGATAGGTATCTTCGAAAGGGTGGAAGAACCACTGAAGCCTGGGGTAGATATGAGAAACCCAGCAGGGTGAGGAGGGCCACCAAGCAAGGACGTCAGTTTCCAAGAGGAGAAAGGAGGAAATGTGAGCAGCAGGTGGGGGTCGGCTCAGCATGGAGTTTCAGAGCCTGTCTTAGTCTGCTCAGTTGCCTATAACAAAACACCACACAATGGGTGGCTTAAACAATGGACATTTATTTCTCCTAGTTCTGGAGGCTGGGAAGTCCAAGATCAAGATGCTAGCAGTTCTTGGGGAGGACTCCCTTCCTGGCTTGCAGATGGCTGCCTTCTCACTGTATCCTCACATGGCAGAGAGAGGAAGCCCTGGTGTCTCTTCCCATAAGGACACTAATCCCATCATAGTGGCTCCACACTCATGACCTCATTGAAACTTAATTATCTCCCAAAGCCCCATCTCCTAATACCACCACGGGGTAGAACTTTAACATATGATTTTTTTTTTTTTTTTAGCGGTACGCAGGCCTCTCACTGTTGTGGCCTCTCCTGTTGCGGAGCACAGGCTCCGGATGCGCAGGCTCAGCGGCCATGGCTCACGGGCCCAGCCGCTCCGCGGCATGTGGGATCCTCCCGGACCGGGGCACGAACCCGCGTCCCCTGGATCAGCGGGCGGACTCTCAACCACTGCGCCACCAGGGAAGCCCTAACATATGAATTTTGAGGGAAAAGAAACATTCAGTCCGTAACAGAGCCCAAGCACGTGAGGAGAGTGTCGACACTGAGAGGAGGGAAGGGTAGTGGCAAAGGATGCCAGAGGAAGATTAATTGCATAGAGTGGAGCTGACCAAGTAAATACATGTCATGAGGATAATGGAATCCAGGATTCTCACCGTGGGAGAACAGCTACAAAGAGGGAAAGGGAGAAAACCAGAATGGATCCTATGGTGGTAGACTAGAATCTAAAATACCTGGATGAAGTCATGGTTTCCAATGCATATAAATGGATACAGTAATATATAGAGATATATGTATGTATATTATGATATATTTAGAAGCACACACATATACATGCATACATAAACACAATACGTATGTCATACACACACACTCTAGTTCTGTCTACTAGTGGGTCTAGGAGAAGTGACACGCCAATAGTAATGAGTACACTCTGTGCCCAGATCTTGGTTTCTAAAGGTCATTTTCCACTTAAAAACAAAATGAACAAAAATGAAACAAAACACGGTTCCTTGGAAAAATAACTACATCCAGGGCTGGGACAGGAAAAGAATGAGATGAGCCTGAGCCTGGTATATCTTGCTGTGCAACTAAGTAAAGAAGAAATCAAAGAATGTCAAAACAAACAAACAAAAAACCAAAAAAACACAGAAATCATCTTGAAGGGACTCCCCCTGGCCACATCTGGTTATAATTTGAGAAAAAAAGTAACCCACTGAATGAAACAGAGCTATGGGTCCATACTGACATGAATAAATGAATGACTATACTTCAATTTAAAATAATAATAAATAAATGAGTAAAAGGAAAGTATGATGAGGAACAGGGCATTTACACAGTCTCAATTAATACTTATTGATAATGAAAAGAATTATTAATACAATTAATACTTTTTTTTTTAGATTTTCTTTTTTTTTTTTTATTGGAGTATAATTGCTTTACAATGCTTATTGTTAATGAAAATAAAGGGCAATTTACGGTGGAGAAGCCTGGCAGATACCACCCTATTTAAGTTCTCAAAGTTAACATGAACTTGAATGGAACAAATCAAAATCATGGGCCACCTGAGAGGATGCGATGAGAACACAGCATCAATTTTGTGATATTCCTGCCAAAGATGTGTAACCTGAACGTAATCTTGAGGAGACATAAGACAAAACCAAATGGAGGAATATTCTACAAAATAACTGGGCTGTAATCTTCGAAAGTGTCAGTCAAGGAAACTGAGGACCTCTTCCAGATTGAAAAACGAAGGACACATGAGGATGCAATGCATGATTCTGAGCTGGATTCCTTTGTATTACAGATGTTAAGTAGACAACTGGAGACACTTGAATAAGGTCTGAGTATAAGATGGCAGTAACATATTTCCCAATTTTGAGTGTTGCATGCTGGTTTTGTAGGAGAACGTCTTTATTTGTAGGAAATCCACAGTAACGTATTCAGGAGTGACAGCAACTTACTCTCAAGTTTGAGATTATTCCAAAACAAAGTTTTTGAGACCCTAAGTGCCCACACTTTTTATATGTGAGGCTTTTGTCACTATTCTCTTGTAATCTTTCAGGTGGCACACCCTGCTCGGAACTATCTAATAACCTCACATCTCAACTCTGAGTCCGAGCTAAGGTCCTTTCAATGGTCTCTAAGACCCAGTAATATACTAGAGGCAATTGTTAACATTCCAGGCATTTTGCAAGCCAGTTGACCTCACTTTGGTAGTTTGATATCATCTGTGGTGAAAGTATTCCCACCACAGGAATCAGTAAGTGCTGCAAATCAGGAAGAATGTTTTTGTGTGTCTGGTTTTCCTGGAGAGCAGGTCATTGAACATTTTCCAGCACACCACTGCAAGACCCTTTACTATGTGCTTCACCAGCCCACCTGCATCTCTCTGAACTAGGCACCACCTCATACTTTCTGTTCTCTCACAGGGCAACAGTCTTTCACTGGGAATAATACAGTCCCAGACCTCACCCCTTTCAGTTTATTGCTCCACTGTTGCTTTCTCATTCAGAATAAGGGGTTGGAATTTTTTTTCCCTACCCCCTTTTCTGTCTTATTTTCTGCTAGGTACATATCTCTATTCACTATAACATATAAATATGTTATAAATATGTATAAATATTTGTGTATTCACTATAACATATAAATATGTTATAAATATGTATAAATATTTGTGTATTTTCTGCCTCCCTCTTGCCACCATTAAACTGTAAACTCAATGAAAGCAAGTATTTTTGTCTTTGCTTTGTTGGTGGTGTTCACAGCCATATAATCAGCACCTAGAATCTGAGTTTTGGGCCCTAGAATAGGAACTCAGTAAACGTCTGTGAATTTAATAAATGAATGGCCAAGGTTTATCCCAGGAATGCTAAGATGGCTTAATATAAATAGACTGTTTCTAATGCAATTCACAGAAGTAGAGACTAAAGGAAAAAATATGACCATCACAATACAGGTAGAAATCATTAAGGAAAACACAGTATCTATTCATGATGAAAACCCTTAGTAAACTAGGAATAGAAAGGAACTATGAGGCTTCCCTGGTGGCACAGTGGTTAGGAGTCTGCCTGCCAATGCAAGGTACGTGGGTTCAAGCCCTGGTCCGGGAGGATCCCACATGCTGTGGAGCAACTGGGCCCGTGCGCCACAACTACTGAGCCTGCACTCTAGAGCCCGCAAGCCACAACTGCTGAGCCCACGAGCCACAACTGCTGAAGCCTGCGCGCCTAGAGCCCGAGCTCCACAACAAGAGAAGCCACCACAGTGAGAAGCCCACACACCACAGGGAAGAGTAGCCCCTGCTCGCCGCAACCAGAGAAAGCTGTGAGCAGCAACGAAGACCCAACGCAGCCAAAAATAAATAATTTATTAAAACAAAAAGAAAGGAACTATGCAGTCTACCAAACAGATTTGCCAAAAGTCAACATCATCACACCCAATGATGAAATGCTAGAAGCAGTTCTTTTAAGATTAGGGAAAGAGGGCTTCCCTGGCGGTGCAGTGCTTGAGAGTCCGCCTGCCGATGCAGGGGACACAGGTTCGTGCCCGGGTCCGGGAAGATCCCACATGCCGCGGAGCGGCTGGGCCCATGAGCCATGGCCGCTGAGCCTGCACGTCCGGAGCCTGTGCTCCGCAACGGGAGAGGCCAGAACAGTGAGAGGCCCAAGTACCACAAAAACAAACAAACAAACGAAGATTAGGGAAAGAATAAAAATCATATCATTTACATGAACTGCAAATAGACTAAAAATTCTAATTAAAATGCAGAGATTCTCAAAATGGATTTTAAAAAACTCCGCTCAGTACATGCTTTTAAAATTTTACATATAAAGACACAAGTTGAGAGTAAAAGGGTAGAAAAAGGCATACCATGCAAACAGTATAGTCAGCTGATTTCTGACAAAGACATTGAGTTATATCAGCGGAAGAAATGGCAGCCTTTTGTTTGTTTTTGTTTTTTTTTGTGTGTGTTACGCCCGGGCCTCTCACTGTTGTGGCCTCTCCCGTTGCGGAGCACAGGCTCCGGACGTGCAGGCTTAGCGGCCATGGCTCATGGGCCCAGCCGCTCCGCGGCATGTGGGATCCTCCCGGACCGGGGCACGAACCCGCGTCCCCTGCATCGGCAGGCGGACTCTCAACCACTGCGCCACCAGGGAAGCCCCGAAATGGCAGCCTTTTAAATAATGGTGATGGGACAACTGGGCATCCTTATAGAAAAGCAATGAACTTTGACCCCTACCGCATGCCAAATACAAAAACTAATTTGACATAATCACAGACCTAAATGTAAAAGCTAAAACTATGTAACTCCTAGAAAATAAACATAGGAAAAAAATCTCACAAGCTGGAGGTAGGCAAAGATTTCTTAAGGACACGAAAAACACTAATCATTAAGGGAAAAAATGCAATAAACTGGATTTCATAATAATTAAGATTTTCTGTTCATCAAAAGACACAATTAAGAAAATGAAAAGTTACAGATTGGGAGAAAAATATTCACATACTCACAGGCATAAATGAAAAAGGTCTTGTTTCCAGACTATATAAAAAACTATTTAAATTCAACAATAAGACAAACAGCTTGATATTAGAAAGGAACATATATGAATGACCAAAAAGCAAATGAAAAGGTACTCAACATTATTAATCAGGGAAATACAAATTAAAATGACAATGAGATACTACTGTATACCACCAGAATAGCTAAATCGAAGACTGACAACACTAAATGCAGACGAGAATGTGAAGCCATTAGAATTCATTTTTTTCTGGTTAGAGTGTAAACTGGTACAATCACTTTGGAGAACTGTTCAATGGTTTCTCATAAAGTAAAGCCCCCGTCTACCCTATGACCCAGCAAAAATACTTACACAAAAATGTATGGCAGCTTTGGGAATTCCCTGGCAGTCCAGTGGTTAGGACTCCACGCTCACACTGCCGAGGGCCCCGGGCTCAATCCCCGGTGGGGGAACTAAGATCCAGCAAGCCGCACAGTGTGGCCAAAGAAAAAAAAAAAAAAGTATGGCAGCTTTATTCATAACAAGCAAGCTCTAGAAACACACAAAATATCCAGCAATAGATGAATGGATAAATGTATTGTCGTATATGCATACAGTGGAAAACTACTCAGCGGGAAAAAAAGAATGGCCTATTGATATATGCGATGACATAGATGAAACGTGAATCTCGCAAACACTGTTGAAGGAAAGCAGCCGGAAACAAACAAGTACATATTGTATGACTCCATTTATACATAGTTCAAGAACTGGCAAGCTAATCGTTGTTGAATGAAAGCAGAACAGTGGTTGCTTTTAGGGTTGGGGAAATTGACTGGTGGTGAAGTTCAACAGCCAAAGACCACCAGGGACAAAACAGGAGTCCAGCAAAGTTAGGTTTCTTAACTTGCTGAAAAGGGAGAGTTATCCAGGGGCACCATGAAGGGCCCCTTTGACGAGAGAAAGGAGGGAGGTTGTCTTGTTTCGTTTTGTGTAAGGTGTGGGCTCCAAATAACCTCACAAGGTGAATTTGAGTTGGACGTGCAGCACTTATTGGAACTCATGATTTGAGAAAGGGCGGGGGAGGACACAGGGGAGAAAGAGAAAGAAGAGTAATAAACATCGTCCCCATTTTACAATTGAAAACATTCAAATTAAAGGATTCTACTCTGGTGAAGAAGCTAGGATTGAATCCAGTTCTCAGGTCAAATCCAAAACTGCCACACCAGACATCCGGCTGGTTTCAGGAAAAGAGAAGGCTAAGCATTAGTCTATCTCAGAGTGGTGCTGTGTAACAAAACGTTCAGGATTTTAACGTCTAATTTACTCTGTTTGAAACAGTGGTCACAAGGGAACAGTCGAGGTCCCATATACTACCAAACCAAAAAAAGAGAACACTTTTCCTAACAGTTTCTTGTTCGTGTAATGAATAGCAAGTTAAACGCGTGCAGACTTCTCACTGGAACTCCGAATATGAATAAAAGAATGAGCTCCAATAAGAAGTCTGCAACCTTGGTTAGTAGTTCACTGAATATACGTTTACTGAACCAGTGTGTCGGTTCCTTTGAATAGAGAACAGTTTGGGGAGGAAAAAATAACACCGGAGTTTATTTACAAAACAGGAAGCTCTCACATTGGAACAGATTTCTTACAACGAGGATCCCAAAGAGGCAATCAAAACATTTTTTGCACTCTTTTGTTGGAAACTCAGGGCACTGTCAACGGTGTGGTACATTAGGTATCCTCAAACTTTATTGTGCATCTGAATCCCGGGAAACGTGTTAAAATCTAAGTTCTGATTCAGTAGTGCCGATGTGGAGCTAAGACAACGCATTTCTAAAAAGTTCCCAGGTGATGCTGAGATTGCCAGCCGAGGGGAGACTGGGGGCGCGCGCGGGGGCGAGCAACTCCACTTTGAGTAACCCAGAAGCTCTAAGCAACTGGAAAAAAGAAATTCAAAAACCCGTCCTTCCGAGGGAGGCGGAGCCTGCCCGGGCAGCCGAAAAGCGAGCTAGGCTGCGCCTGGAAGCCCGCACTCCACCGCCCGCCTTACCCCAGGATCAGCAGCGCACTCTGCAGCCGTCTCCGCACTTCCAGGAACACGCGCGCCTCCGCCGCAGCCGCCGCCATGGCGGGCACCCAGTCAGGGGCTCCAGCGACCTCGGGCACCAGGGCCGGAAAGGGGCTGCACGTGCGACCCGAGCCGGAGCAGGAGCGGCAGCGGCGGCGGTGTGGGCAGCGCGGGTCTCCAGGACCCGGAGGTCGGCTGCCCGCCAGCCCACAGCGCCACCTGCCGGGAGAAGAGCGCGCCGCCGCGAGGACTCCATCTGAGGGGCGTGGCAGTGTCAAATCCCGGCTTTGGGTCTGAGTGCGGAGAAAGATGGGCGGGGGGGGGGGGGACCAGAAGTGTCCTCCCACGGTGCCACCTGATGCATCCGGCTCCCTGGAAATGACCTTCAAAGTCAGACCCCCCAGTGCAGTGCTTTGGGTAGCGTGGGTAGGGAGGAGACTGGACGAGAGGGAGATGATGGAGAGGGGTCGGTATAGCCGGGCACTGTCCCCAGGAAGCCAGAGAGCCGAACTCCCCACCCCAAACACACTGTATCTTGGATTTGTTTTTGTTTTTGTTTTAATGAACTACGGTTGGGTTTTGTTTTTTTTTTGTTTTTTAATGAACGCTAGTCGGCCGTTTGGTAGCTCTGTCTGAGGCAACAAATGTCCAGCACTGACGTGGCGTTGCTTCTCAATTTAGACCCAGTCGCTCCAGGATGGAAACGGTTGCAAAAATGTGAGAAGTTTTCTGTTATCTATGCAGAAGAGAGTGTGGTTAAATCCAGTATCATGAAGCACAGGATCAAGCATTCCCATAACTTTTGAAAAGAGGAAGATGAGAATGACTCCATATGTACATTTCCGCTCTTCACTTTTGCAAAAGTAAAAACTGACTCAGGGAAGTTGTACTATCATTGCTACTAGAAGATGTTTTTGGAAAGTTTGACCCGGTAAAGAAAAGGATCTAATACAATGTAAGTACTTATCATGGGAATATATTAAAATATAAGGCCATGGTGGTATTATAATGAAAATTCTTTTCAAACAAGAGGCTTTAAAAAAATAGAAACAATGATTGCTTGTATGTAGAAAATCGTGTTTATTGATTTTCTACTTTATCATTTCAACGTCACAATTATCACACACCAAACGTATTAATTTGAAGATTTTCCAAATAAATAATAAAGCCATGTCCCTAGAGATACTAGTTTAAGACAGTTTTTCTAAAATCTATATTTGGAGTTTTTAAAGTTTATTGTTTTGCCTCACAAATTCCTGTATCCATCAGAAAAATTAAAAATCATGGCTGGAGGTAACACAATTAAAAGAATTAAGTTGACTGCTATTTCATCTCAATGGTGATGAAGCGTGATGGTTTTGATGGAAGAAATTTTCACATATTAAGATATAGGAAAGTCATTCTGGCTTATGCAAGGTTTAACTTGAACTTTAGGATAACCAAAACAGCCTATTTGTGGCCTATTAAGTATGCATTGAGGACTTCCCTGGCGGTCCAGTCGTTAAGACTCTGTGCTTCCACTGCAGGGGACGTGGGTTCAATCCCTGGTCTAGGAACTAAGATACTTTATGCCACCTGGCACGGACAAAAAAAAAAAAAAAAATGCATCGTGCATCTACTTTAACCATTAAAGAAAACATGCATTAAAAAAAAATGGAGTAACTGTGGTTCAGACATTCCAAATGGAGCCAAGGTGGTCATTGTGACATAGACACGTTCTTGTATTACTGAGAACTTAAAATTTCTGAACTGTGTCAGACTCAAGGACACCACCAGCCATTCTCAGAACAATATCTGCTAGCAGCTGCCAGCTGCAAACTTATAGCCTCAAGGTCTCCCCTTGTAACTCTGCAACCGTTTCAGACCCCAACCAATCCTTACGTAACAAGCACCCATACTTCCTGCCAGCTCCAATCCTAATGCTTGACAAATAATTTATGTAATTTTGGGCCTTTTGTCTTTATAAGCTGCCCCCATTTTGTAGTCCAGTGGAACACAATTCAAGTGCTTCTTCAATCTGTGTCTCCCAGGCTATAGTCCTCAATTTGGCTTAAATAAAACTCTTTTTTTCTTCCTAATATATATGATATATTGGTTTATTGATTATTTCCCTCCACAATTTCGACTCCTTATGCCTTCCACCTTTAATTCTCAAAGCTATTAAGTGCCTAAATACTGACACATTATATTGAAATATAACTTTTTTTTTTTCTTTGTTGGCCACTCGTCTTGCAAGATCTTAGTTCCCCGACCAGGGATTGAATGTGGGCCACGGCAGTGGAAGCATGCAGTCCTAACCACTGGACCATCCGGGAACTCCCTATATACCATTCTTAACACAGCATGCTCTTCATAATTGATGTTTCATTATTTTTAAGAATTGTTATATTTTATGTATTCATGTATTTCACATTCGCAAAAGAAATCAACCAATTTTTTCACCCTACATTTTAGGCAAAAGGGTGCAATTCTTGTAACAACATGATTCTAGGGTTCTAGAATGAAAATATCTCCTTATGTGATAACAACTATTTGTCTCCTAACTTCACAAATCTTTTAACCTCTCTGTGCTTGGGGTTCCTTAATATTGAGGAATTAAACAATTGGTTAAACAATTTAAACAAATACTTAAATAATATTTAAAAGCTATTTTCAACTCCTAGCATCCCTTCCATCTCTCCACCCATCATGATGGGGCTGGCGCGTGGAAAACACCTGCTACACCCCTTTCCAGGTCCACTCCCTCAATTGGTGGTGATGGGCCGCTTCCCCGACAGTCCGCTTGAGGGCGCTGTGGCTACAGCTAGCGCCGGGAGGCAAGGAGCGGACCGGGGGCGGGGATCGAGGGCCGAGGACGTCGACGCCGGCGTGGGCGCGAGCGCGAGCGCGGTGCACGCCGGGAGCTGTCACTAGGCCCTCCGGCTCCCGGCCTCCGTGTCGCTGCCGCGGTTGCCAGGAGAGCGGCGCCGGCAGGAAGCGGCCGAGCCCCGACAGGTAACAGCGTCCCCGCCCCCAGCGCGGTCGCGAGGCCGGCCGCCGGCCCCGAGAGGCCTGCTTGGCCGGGCTCGTTCCCGAGCCGCCGGGACGCCCCGCGGGTCGGCTGTTGGGTTGGGGGATGTAGCTGCCCCGGCCCCGCCTGAACTCGCGAAGCCGGCCGGCCGGCCGCCCTCTGGTTTCCGTGGAGGCGGGAGCTGCGCGGGGACCGGCGGGCCGGGGCCGGCCGGCGGCGCCGCGAGGAAGGCCGGGGCCGGCGGGGCCGGAGCGTCGGGTGACCGGGTAGAGCCTCCTGCGCAGGGGCCGCGCGGTGCGCGAGGTTGGGGTGGAAGTCGCACCTGTGCGATGAGAGCGCGCGGATGCACTTCTGTGTTGGCGGAATCGAGGCTTCTTGCGGCCTCTTGCATCTGGGGGGTTGGTTTAGGATTGAGGAGACACAAATGCCCGCCCTGGTTCATATTACATGCGGGGGGGGGGGTGTTGGAAAGGAGTGTAGAAGTTTATTAGAGGAAGTCATATCAGTTATAAGGAAGTTGTTAACAATCATCACCTTTGATTCCCGAGACTTTTAAAGTTGCAACATAACAATAGTCGCTTGTTCGGTCTCCATTCTCGGAGGGGGAAGGGGAGTGGCACACAACTACTTTTTTTTAAAGCAAAGTAATTTGTGTTTTGATTATTCTTACACTTTCTTAGAGTTCTGTGGAGTTTGAGAAATATAAAGATTGGAAAAATCTGATTTGGAGATTGCAGTTAAAGCAATCAAAACTTTTTTTGTGATTACAGAAAAGATAGGAAACTAAGTTTTCGCCTGGGAAATAAACCCCGAACTATCGAAACACAAAATCCTTCAATTTCGATGTTGTTGGCTGTCTTGATGTAGACATAAGATCTCGCATTTTACTGTGGATAACATATGTTAGCTTTATGTTGTAAGTAACTCTCCACCTGATAAACAGCAGTGATTTTTGTTGAGCTGACAAGTTATAACGAAAGTAAATTAAAACCAGTTGTAGTACAAATGGTTTATTTTAAAGTGATTACTTTCAGCCACTCTGAACTAAATCATTACCCAGAATTACGAAATAATAGATCTCCAGGTGACCCTGATTATCAGGAACCCGAGACTCAAAGAATTAAAAACATCTGAGTTAATACACAAACCTGGAAATGTAACACCATAACCAAAATATTAAATGTAAAGTAAATGTTAATTAAATGTTTGACTATAGAAGTCCTATTTTGACTCAAAGGAGTCCTATTTTGACTCAAAGGAGTCCTATTTAATAGTTAAACTAGTGGAAAGAACTCTTGCCTGGGAAGGAGAGATTTCATTCAAGTCCTTTTTTCTCCTGATGACCAGGTGTGATCTCTCTAGGCCTCAGATTTGTCATCTGTTTAAGGGAATTTCATAGGTTCACATTTTTCCAAACTGTTTCCCCTGAACACCATTCTGAATCCATTAATACTCTTACTGCCCCAAAACAGTGTTCCATGGCAAATAATTTGGGAGCACATTGGTTTACATCAGGCTTAACTTCTGATTTACTTTTAACCGCAAGACTTCTCAAAACCTTTACTACTGTACTAAGACGCACGTACACTTCCAGGGTGTAAGCTTCCCAGGGAAGGTTATCCAAGCATTTCCTAAACTTACCGGGCCAGAGAGCACATTTTCTCATGGCCAACCTGTTAACGTCTCCTAGGGTATATTTACATAGAACCCAATTGGAAAATTACTGTAGTTGAGCTGAGTCCCCTTTCAGCTCTAAAATTCCCTACATTGTATGCTTCTATGGTGTTCAGATTAAGCTTGGTGGCAACTCACTGGACCAAAGGGCTTATATGTGCCTTAGTAGGATATTGAAGATTCACATAGTTTTCTGTGAACCTTAATGCTTTAATTTATGGCGGAAGAGTATCATCTTTTTTCTGGTCTCTTGATGCTTTTCTATAACTAATTAATTCAAGTTTGGAATTTCATTTTATGGTCAAGTTATTGATTTTATTAAGAATGGCATTATAAAGTTCCAAAAGTAAAGACTTGTTGATGATTGCATTGTTTTTTTTTTTACAGTGATTCCACTTTCTAGTCGTGAATTCTTAACCTATGAAATGTGATAAAAGCCACTTGAAATGTACTTAATAACTAAATAATTTTAAGAGCTTAGATCATTGAAAAGAGTTAAAGGTTAGGGGCTTCCCTGGTGGCGCAGTGGTTGAGAGTCCGCCTGCTGATGCAGGGGACACAGGTTCGTGCCCCGGTCCAGGAAGATCCCACATGCCGCGGAGTGGCTGGGCCCTGTGAGCCATGGCCGCTGAGCCTGCGCGTCTGGAGCCTGTGCTCCGTAACGGGGGAGGCCGCAGCAGTGAGAGGCCCTCTACCGTGCAAAAAAAAAAAACAGAGTTAAAGGTTAAAATGTAAATACTAAGGCAGTTATTTCTAAATTGCTTACAAACAAGGTCTGTGTTGTATACAATCTCAAATCATTTTGCTAAATTCCCTCAGGTGTCAGTAGCACAACACAACCTGTGTGGCTACTTCTGTCTATTCTTTGTTACTTTGTTAGGGGTGAGTACTGTTAATGTGCTCCTTTGTTTGAGGGGGAGGGGAACAGTACATTTAATTATAATAGGTAAGCCTTAATTCAGGTAAGTTCTGTCCCTGAAATGAAACTATTAAGTATGGAGCTGCTATTTTTGTGTAATAGCTAACAGCTTTTGAAATTTTATTATATGAAAATAAGTACTTTTAATCCCCCTGTCTGAATTGGGATTTCCCTTCTCCTGATTGTGTTTACCTCCCCTTCCCAAACTATCCAAGCCTGAAACCTCAATGATTTTCTTTGCATAGGTCAAAGATACGGTATCACACTTACCAAGGAAAAATTTACATGTAATAATGTGCACTCGTTTTATGTGTACATTATATACACACCCATGTAACCACCACCACACTCAAGATTTAGAACATGTCGCACACCACTCAGGCCTGTATTGTTATGCTTTTGTTCTCTTTGAATGTTCTCCCTGTCTCTGCATGTCTAAATCCTATCTGTTAAGTTCTAGCTTAAATGCCACCTTGTCTGTGAATCCTTTAATTGCCTCATTTTGAAGTAATTACCTTCTTTTCTGACTTTCCTGTTTACATTTCTTTGAACATTTTTTCTGTCCTTCATGATGGCAAAACCAGCGGCATGCTTATAATAGGCAGTTATATTTGTTGACCAAATAGAAAGTGTAGTATTTCTCAAACTTGACTAAGTCATTCTTATATCATCTTCAGAATTTTGGCCATATCTGCATACTTCCTGTATACTTACTTTTTTCATATTTATCAATATAACTATTAACATAATTTTAAAGGAAACTTGAAGTAACCACCGTAAATAAAAAGCAGGTATCTGAGATTTCCTGATGTAGTCAGAGGAATTGAAAGAGAATGAAGGGAGAAGAACTTCCTCGCTTGATTTAGTGTCACTTAGCCTTGTCCTTGGGCCCCATAAAATCTTCTCCCATCTGATTGGTGGTCAAAATTTGGGAGGTACTGGCTTAATCAGGGCCTGAGAATTCCTTAGAATTTTATCTGTGAAAGAACTGGGAAATAAAGCCTCAGTTGCAAATTAAAAGGTGTACTGAGTTTCATCTTTGTATTGCATTTTTAGTCAAATAGGATCATTATTGAATCGGTAAATGTCTATTTTCTTCAAAAATGTTTTTAATATTAGTAATTACTTTTACAAATAAAACATCTTTTTGTTATTATGGTACATTAGCTTTAAGATAAACCTTTGACTGTAGAGAAATAAATTTAAATTTAAAACCAGTTAAAGCCTTTGATATGACAAAGTGATGATTGTTGATGCAAGAGTGATGAAATGTTAATAATATGTTTATCTGGCAAAGCTCCTACAATAGTAGATGAGGTAGTAAACTTAAAAGAGTCTGATAATCTCCTCTACTTCTTCCTCTCATCAATTATCAAGTTTGAGCTGTATATTTTTATTTCCATCTTGCAGGAGACATTTCCAGCCTTTTTTCTTCTGAGGTAATGAAAAATTCTCCTCTCAATGGAGTTTTATATGAACAGGAAAGGAAATAAATTCCCTACTCTTGTTCTATAAAATATACTTTGTATCTCAACTTGCTGACGTTATTTACCGGTATATATCTATATTATGCACTTAGTGTTTAAATTGCCATTGTTTCGTGTTTATGAACAAAAAGTTAGGTAAATAGACCATTTAGTTTGGTGCTATCATTTTCCAAAAACTACTTTACCTGAGTGGTAATACTAGGTAATCTAAAGTTCTGGGATGCAACCTCAATTTGGAAATAAGACAAGAGCCCTTTGGATGATAGTTTTTATTTCATAAAAAAACCTTCACCCAAGCAAGTAGTTTCTTTCCTGTGTCTGTACTATAAAATAAAGCAGCATTATAGAAGCAGTGCAAATTCTTATCATTTAAAAGTGACAGCAGACTGTAATCCGAAAAACTATAAAAGCATAGCAGGCTTAGTCCTTTGCATTATACATATAAATAGCCCTACATTTCCAGTTGCTTTTGCTTGTGCTGTTATGTTATGAAAAAACACAGTAAGGTATCAGCCAGCCGAAACCCTTAGTATATGCGTTATTGTGATCAAATTTTCCAGATAGCTTGAATTTTTTATATTGTATACCATAAATGCCATCCCATTCTGTAGTTATACTTTTTGCTTATCTTCAACATGATGAAGAGTCATCACTTGGCACAATGGCTTCTCATATACACTTACATGTCTTACAGTGTGTCTCAATTTTTTTTGCGTTTCTAATTATGTTTTTTAATTGAATATTTATGTACAATATTATATAAGTTACAGGTGTACAATATAGTGGTTCACAATTTTAAGTTATACTCCATTTATAGTCATTATAAAATATTGGCTGTAGTCCCCGTATTGTACAATATATCCTTGTATATTATTCCATACATAATAGTTTGTACCTGTTAATCCCCTACCCCTGTTGTCCCTCCCCCTTCTCTGTCCCCACTGGTAACCTCTAGTTTGTTCTCTGTATCTGTGAGTCTGCTTCTTTTTTGTCATATTCACTAGTTTGTTGTACTTTTTAGATTTCACATATAAGTGATATCATACAGTATTTGTCTTTCTCTGACTTATTTCACTTAGAATAATGCCCTCCAGGTCCATTCATGTTGCTGCAAATTGCAAAATTTCATTCTCTTTTTATGGCTGAGTAGTATTCCATTGTGTTCCATACATGTACCACATCTTCTTTAACCATTCGTCTGTTGATGAACACTTAGGTTGCTTTCATATCTTGGCAATTGTAAATAACGCTGTTCTGAACATTGGGGTACATGTATCTTTTCCAGTTAGTGGGGGTTTTCCTCAGATATATACCCAGGAGTGGAATTGCTGGATCATATTTTTATGATATTGCTGGTTCTATTTTTAGTTTTTTGAGAAACCTCCATACTGTTTTCCACAGTGGCTGCACCAATTTATACTCCCACCAACAGTGTAAAAGGGTTCTCTTTTCTCCACATCCTCACCAATATTTGTTATTTGTGTTCTCTTTTTTTTTTTTTGGCTGCGTTGGGTCTTCTTTGCTGCATGTGGGCTTTCTCTAGTTTCGGCGAGTGTGGGCTACTCTTCGTTGTGGTGTGTGGGCTTCTCACTGTAGTAGCTTCTCTTGTTGCGGAGCACGGGCTCTAGGCATGTGGGCTTCAGTAGTTGTGGCTCATGGGCTCTAGAGTGCAGGCTCAGTAGTTGTGGCGCACGGGCTTAGTTGCTCCGCGGCATGTGGGATCTTCCCGGACCAGTGCTTGAACCCGTGTCCCCTGCATTGGCAGGTGGATTCTTAACCACTGCGCCACCAGGGAAGCCCCTATTTGTGTTCTTTTTGATGATAGCCATTCTGACAGGTGTGAGGTGATATCTCATTGTGGTTTTGATTTGCATTTCCCTGCTGATTAGCAATGGTGAGCATCTTTTCATGTTCCTGTTGGCCATCTGCATTTCCTCTTTGGAAAAATGTGTATTTAGTTCTTCTGCCCATTTTTAAATCAGGTTTTTTTTTTGATGTTGAGTTGTATGAGCTGTTTATATACATTAGCTATTAACCTCTTATCAGTCATAACATTTGCAAATATTTTCTCCCATTCAGTAGATTGTCTTTTTGTTTTGTGGATGGTTTCCTTTGCTGTGCAAAGGTCCCATTTGTTTATTTTTGCTTTTATTTCCTTTGCTTTAGAGACAGATCCAAAAAAAATATTGGTATGATTTATGTCAAAGAGTGTTCTGCCTATGTTTTCCTCTAGGAGTTTTATAGTGTCTGGCCTTACATTTAGGTCTTTAATCCATTTTGAGTTTATTTTGTATATGGTGTTAGAGAATGTTCTAATTTCATTCTTTTACATGTAGCGGTCCAGTTTTCCCAGCACCACTTATTGAAGAGACCATTTTTTCTCCAATGTACATTCTTGCCTCCTTTGTCATGTCACTGACCATAGGTGCGTAGGTTTATTTCTGGGCGCTCTATTCTGTTCCATTGATCTAGTTGTCTGTTTTTCTACCATAGCATACTGTTTTGATGACTGTAGCTTTGTAGTATAGTCTGAAGTCAGGGAGTCTGATTCTTCCAGCACCGTTTTTCTTTCTCAAGATTGTTTTCGCTATTTGGGGTCTTTTGTGGTTCCATAAAAATTTTTAAATTGTCCTAGTTCTGTAAAAAAATGCCATTGGTATTTTGATAGGGATTGCATTGAATCTGTAGACTGCCTTGGGTAGTATGATCAATTTAACAACATTAATAATGTTGATGTTAAACAATTTTAAAGTTTCCTTGACAGAGGTTTTTCTCTTGAGGAAAAAAAGAAAATATGGTACTTGCTTTAAAGTTAATGTCTGTCATTTTCAAAGAAGAATAAATATTTAAATGACTTCCATACTGTATACCACCAGTTTCATAGGTGTTACATCAGTTAATCAGGATTTCACCCTTGAGCCTGAATGAGGGGTTCCAGCAGAATTACTTATCTTTTTTTTTAATGGCAACTGGCATTTTATTGGAAGGCTGTCTTCAAAATCTTTGCTCCAAGCCTACCTGATTCTATAATTTGAAGCTGCCAATTTTACGTGATCTGTTAACTGCTTTTTAAATTATGGCTTTTAAGTTATAATAGAGGTGTGGTTTAAAAAGGAATATATTATTTGAGAATAAACTTTTTAGTTTTCTTTTGCTACGTAACATTATCTCAAAATGTAGTGACTTGAAACAATATAAATCTCAGGAGAGACTGGGGAGCCGTTTGTCTCTGAGGTTCTGGCTTGAGATTTTGTGAGGTTGCAGTCATCTAAAGGTTTAATTGGGATTGGAGAACCCCCTTCCAAAGTGGCTCACTCACCTTCTGGGAAGTTCTTTCTGTTTGTTGAAGGGAGGCCTCAGTTCCTCCCACAGGGGCCTCCCCACAGGGATGCTTGAATGTCCTTTTGGCATAAAGGCTAGCTTGCCCCAGAATAAGAGATCCAAGAGACATCAGGGTGGAAACCACAATGTCTTTTATGGCCTTGTTTTCACTTCTGCAGTATTCTATTTATTGTTCACATAGACCAGCAGTGATTTCAGGAGGAGACTACACAAGAGCTTGAGGATCATCGGAGGCCATCTTGGAAGCTAGCTACCACATCTTGTAAAGCTAGTATGTGAACATGTCACTAAGTAATAAACAGTACATATTTACTCAAAATGCAGTTTATACACAGCTTATGCTTTTAGAAAGGATATTCAGAGATTAACTTACCATGCCACTTGAAGATTACTAAACAAAGCAAGTACTTTATCAACTAAATTCTTAGTCTCCATGGTTCTTTGGGAATGATGGGATGACTGGGTTCAGATGTAACACTGAAGATACAGGTTTTATTCATTTTGATTTTCTTCTTATGAGACGAAGGAGGGGCGAAAAATGCCACATATTACACAGCTGCTATTTGATTTTCTTTAGGGATACTATTCATTCATATACCTTTAAAAAATTGAACTTATTTAATACCATAAAGAGGGAATAAATCATGTGTTTTTAAAAGTATAGAAAAAGTATGCAGTGAAAAGTCTCCGTCTCCCAGGCCCCCATCCACCCAAGTTCCCACCTGGCCTCCAGGAAGTAATCAGCTTTACTGTTGTCTTGTGTGTTCTTTCAGAGCTATACCATATGTATGCTGATTATATGAATATATATTCTCCCCTTTTTATATTAATGGTAGCATTCTGTAAACAGTATTCTGCACCTTGATTTTTTACCTCATATGTCTTAGGAACATTTTCTAAATCAATTAGACTTTATTCTTTTTACCACTGGAGTATATTCTATTGTCATTCAGTTTTTAATATTTATTGGTTATTTACTGTAGGTCAAGCACTGCTAGGAGCTGGGGATGTGAAAGCTAAAATGATAGATAAAGACTGTGTCACAGGGATTAACACCACTGGGAGTCACAGTTCGATTACAGTGAAGCAAAGTAAGTTCTATGATAGGGGAAGTACAGTGTATAGTTGGAGTCCACAGAAAGATGTATGTATGTGAATGTTGGGGAGATATAAAGGTCAGGGAAGACTTCCCAAAGAGGGTAATATCTGAAGCCTGAAGGATGAGAAGGTTCTAGCCAGGTTAAGTTATGATTCAGTGTTTCAGGCAGAAAGAGTTTTTTAAAAAGACTTTATAACATATTACAAAGCTGTAGTAATCAAAACACTGTGGTACTGGCATAAAGACAGAATAGAATAGAAAGCCCTGAAATAAACCCTGGTGTATATATGGTCAAATGATCTTTGAGAGAAAAGGAGTTGTTTAATTGGTATAGAGTTTCAGTTTCGCAAGGTGAAAAAGTTCTGGAGATTAATTGCACAATTTGAATATACTTAATAACACTGAACTGTACACTTAACAGTTGTCAGTGTGGTAAATTTTATGCATTTTTACCACAATTGAAAAAATGACATTAAACTTTTCAAAATGTGGCATATATGCATTTTGAAATACTATCCTGTAATGTAAGCCATGTTTCCAAATATTGACAAATGGTACTGTTTAAAGAATGAGCCAGGTCAGAGGGGTTGAATCAGAAGGTATTGTGCAGAGGCATAGCATTTCAAATATAGTTTGACAGAAAAACTTTAGGTGATGAAAAGGAGTACAGGGCCTATCCAGAGAAGAAATAGCATATGTAAAAGCACTGAGGTGGGGGCTTCCCTGGTGGCGCAGTGGTTGAGAGTCCACCTGCTGATGCAGGGGACACGGGTTCGTGCCCCGGTCCGGGAAGATCCCACATGTCGCGGAGTGGCTGGGCCCATGAGCCATGGCCGCTGAGCCTGCACGTCTGGAGCCTGTGCTCCGCAGTGGGAGAGGCCACAACAGTGAGAGGCCCACGTACTGCAAAAAAAAAAAAAAAAAAAAAGGACTGAGGTGGAAGGGAGCAAGTCTTTGAACAGTTGACTAGTGTTAAAGAAAAAATATTCAGTGACACTTCTTAAGATGGTAAGGCCAACCTTATTCAGTATCATCATCATAGGTGTAGGGACCACTGCAATGGGATTTTACAGTGGAAAAGAGAGATTGGCCTCAACTCTCAGCGTGGGCACGTGGGACTTTATAGCCAAGGAGTAGTTGAGGGTCAGTGGATGGAAAACTACTCTTAAGAGGAAGCATCAGGAGTAAGAGGGGATTCTGGTTAAAACCAACCTAACAGGATTCTTGCTGCAGACAGACCAGGATGATCAGTAGTTGGAGGGTGAGGATCCTGATCAGATGTTGAGGGTGGAGGATTCTGGTTAAACTGACATAGCAGTGTTCTTGAAAAAACTATATTTTATAAGAAAGTGCACAGATGGGCCCAGGAGAAGGTTCAGACCCTGGCCAAAGTTTGGTCAAGCAAAGAATCTTTGTCACTAGGTTTTGCTTAGCTAGAACAGAAATATGTATTAAGATTGAAATCTAGGGTCTAGTTTATGAAAAGACTTTAATCATATGATTAAAAGCTTGCATGTATATACTTTCTAAGTGATTGAATGTCACAGCTGTAGCAGTGATGAGAGTACTTCCTACATGCTAAGTAAGCACTGGGCTGAAGTGCTTTTCATGGTATATGAACTTATTTTTCTGAGCTTCCAGCAGGGAGTTATATGCTCAAACTCTTTTTTGCTGTGTAAAATTAATTGGCTGTTAGAAAGCTGAAGGTAGTGAAAGATACATGGCTATTGTACTAGTCCAGGTGGAAACTATTCAGAAGCCATGGTTAAAAGGCCATTCTGAATGATACTGTCTACCACAGTCAACTTCAGCTGAAGAAAAAAAAAGCTGAATTTGTTGATAGATTTGAATATGAGAATAGGGAATAAAGCCACAGCTCATGCTGTGTGATTGTGTGATTGGGAAGATGATGGTGCTGTTTTACTTCAGTAGTGAAGTAAAAACAAAAACAGGACGATGACGTTCAGAGAATAATAATAGCAGTGCTTGACAGGTTTCTTGTATTGGAGTGACATCCTAAAGGAATTTAACAGAGTACAGTGACTGAAACGGAAAGTAAGGAGAGTCTAATAATAATGATAACAGTTGATGGTTTTATCAGTGCTTTGGAGGGTACCTAGTTTTCATAAAGGGCCTCTGAATAAAGATCAAGCAATACCTTATTTTGGTTCTGATTCTATTAGGTGCTTCAGAATTTACCACAGTATCTAGAGTTGGGCTTCCCTGGTGGCGCAGTGGTTGAGAGTCTGCCTGCCGATGCAGGGGACACGGGTTCGTGCCCTGGTCTGGGAGGATCCCACATGCCATGGAGCGGCTGGGCCCGTGAGCCATGGCCGCTGAGCCTGTGCGTCCGTAGACTGTGCTCTGCAACGGGAGAGGCCATAACAGTGAGAGACCCGCGTACTGCAAAAAAAAAAAAAAAAAAAAAACCCACAAAAAAACGAAGTATCTAGAGTTAATTCTCTTGCAGAGTAATAATACCTCAGCAAGGTTTTGTTCTTTCATATATGTGTTATTAATACTTTTGTTCTATTTTTACCTTAACCATAAAACGTGAGATGGAATGAACATTGGAAGAGATGTAGAAGCAAGGCAGGTCTGCTGTAGGTAGTACCTCATTTTTCTCTGTGAAGTTTTCCTGATGTCCTTCAGATTAATTCTAGTCTCTTTCCTTTACCCATCAAGGGTTTTAACACTTGCAAGGCTACTTACTATGTAGCACCATTGTTTCATAGCTTTGAGCAAACCTATGTGCACAAACACACGCATGGTTTGTGTACAGTGTGAATGCTTTTTTGTAAATCCCTGTATGTAAAATTACTCAGCTAAAGTGTTGATGCCTCCCTGCTTGTGTAGTATTTTGCTCCTATCCTTTATATGCATAGGCATTGATTGAATCTGCATCTTAGTGAACACGTATGTGTGTATGTTTTACTCCTCATGATTATACTTTTGGAGCAGTTTCAATAAAATTCACAAAGGAAAATAAACCTTATTGTGTAGGATTTTTTTCAGTTGGGAAAAAAATTATATCTTTTTTCACAGGGAATAAAATTTGTTTACAGATACTCGAACTTAAATACATTACAAAAAAATTTGTTTAGTGTATACAGTATAGTATTTTTATGTTAATTT
Organism: Pseudorca crassidens; assembly: GCF_039906515.1. NCBI lineage: Eukaryota > Metazoa > Chordata > Mammalia > Artiodactyla > Delphinidae > Pseudorca > Pseudorca crassidens. The sequence goes on along the minus strand of NC_090308.1, from coordinate 71,378,736 downwards.
GTATAGCAACCAGTCTTTATTTTAAAGTTGAATAGTAAAATTAATAGTATATTGTTCATTAATTTTTTAATGCTGAGACCATTATTGTTAAAGTACTAATTTTAAAAAAATGAAATTTTATTTGAAACAATTGATTAACTTAATATGGTGGGTTTAACTGTACTGTAAAGATTATTTTTGCTTCTTTTACTTTATTTCTAGTAATTTATTTTAGTTAAGAAAATATTTCTTTCAAAGTTTAAGCAAAATCATTATTCTTCATTATTAAATGAAGAAAATAGCTACAAATGAACATATTTATTTTGAGAAAGATACTTTCTGAAAAGTGATGTTTTAAATAAACTTGGAAAAGTACTTGATAGGTTAGCTGAAAGTTAGATGTGTCCTTTATCTTGTTTCACATCTTTCTTTTTAATCACTCTGACTAGCTACTCAGTTTTATCATTATTGTTCTTACGTACAAAAACACAAGCACTGTTTTCTTGCTTCTTCCTAATTGAAAACAAACCAGAACATGGTCAATCTAGATAATTTAGATTTTCTTTAAGTGTATTATTCTGATATTTACTCTCAGGCTGACTTACCCTTGCCACCTAAAACATTTCTGTTTCATCCCCCCTCCCATCCCCATCGATAGGGAAATCAAGCAGATTTTAATATTAGCAAATGCCAAACTTCAAAAAGGTATGTTTAAAAAAGGCATATGATAAGTCCTAAAGGCAAAATTCAGTTGTTTTAGATTCTCAGTTTTAAATTATCAACACAACCATTTCTTTCTATAGATATGTTTAATACAAATATGACTAACCTAGAATATGTAATTGAATTATCAGTGATGCCCATAGGTTTCATGAAAATGTGGGAAACTTCTTTGAAACACTTATTTTCTGAACTATTATTTTGTCCCCTCGTACTTAGCAGCCCTCATGAATTATATCTCCCTTTCCCAAAAGAGAAACAAAATAAAACCTGTCTTTACTGGGTCTTGTAAAGCATCCCTTGGGTGCTTAATAATAGAATTTATAAACTAGATCCTACAGGATTCATCAGCCCTGGGCATCATTAATTTGGGGAAGCCACACCTGTAATTGTTTTTGGAGACACAACCCAAACCTGTAGCACCTCTCTAGGATTTAATTCCACTTGAGAGCGTATTTTTACTTGTTTAGAATTGTTTTCTCAGGCAAGTAGATTGTACATACTATATATAGTTCTTGTACATACTATATGTATTATATATAGCAATACTATGTATGGTTCCTCTTCCACTCTAGTCATTTATTGAATTAGAATCACTGTTTTACATGTAACAACCAAAACAAAACCTTTTACATCCGAATTTATAGTCATTTAGCCTTACACTTTAACTTAAACACTTGCAATATCAAGCAATGAGCTAGGTGGGGGTATTCAGAGTTGAGCTTTTGTCCCTGTGCTTAACTCAAGGTCTGGAAGGAACAACAGAGATATTATGTACTTACATTATTACAGTTTTGTTTTTTTTTTTAAGAAATAAGTGCAACAGGAAAAGAAAATACAGTGTCTAAAAACTGGGGAGGTAAAGAGTCAAGAAAGGCTAGATAGCCTGAACAGGTTTTCAAAAATGAAAAACAGAGGAGAGGTAGGATATGCCAGTCAGAAGAATTAAGAGCTGTAATTTAAAAGTAGTTCAGAAAGGTAAGTGATTAAGGACCAGATGCAGGAGTCAGCCTGCCAGAGTTCTGCCAGGTTCCTCCCTTTACTCTCTGTGGAACGTCAAACACTAAAGCATTCATATGTACGTGGACCCATGAGCATACCTGCTTCATGGATTTGTTGTGAAGATTACATGAGATAATTCGTGTAAAAGAGCTTAGTGTAGTGCCTGCCACGGAGTAATTAATTCCTAAGTCAGTTGCTGTAAATATCATCATCTTGAATAATGTATGGGCAATGTTTATTTGCCAGGTGTGCTTTGGGGGCAGGATGGTTATCTTTAACTCAGGGCATATGCTTAGTGTTCAGTATTATAGCTGTTTACTACTTGATGCTTACAGTAGAATCCCAGCTACCCAGTAATGGATCATTTTAAATTGTAATATGTGCCCACGCTTTTCTATTTTCTAAATTACTTTTCTTCATATTGCTTATGTGTCACAGAAATCACAGAATTTAAAGCTACAAGGAACCTTAAGTTACCACTTTTATAGAATTCAAAGACTGTTTTTAACAGATGTATAATTTTGTATATGTCTATGGGAAGAAAAAGCAAAATTAAATCAAGTTTGTTGTTTTTCACTCTGATGGAACGCTGGGATTCTTAATTTTTTCATATCTTAGGTTTTAATTTTTATAGTTTTTACTGAAAGCAAAAGTGAAAATATAGCTAAATATAGTAAAACTCTTTGTCAGAATTTTCTTCAACATGAGATTGTCACCTAATTAATTTTAAAAGATTAGACCTCTGGGAGTATCATACTTAACAGATTTCCTTTCACAAGGGCTAGAATGACATTTTTCACATTAAGAAATTATGCCTAATACTGAAGCTTAAACTGAACTAATTTATAATTTGGTAAATTATAAATATAAATATTAAATATAATTGGATACAGCACAATTTTTATAGGTGCTCTTAGAATCTTTTAATTTTTTAAAGCACTTAATAGCAATTATGAATAGTCTGTTTGAAGAGAGTGCATGTTGGCTACGCTGGTTAGAAAAATAGAACTAATTCTGTTTTCTACAAAGCTTTTCTCAGAGAAACAAAGCAAAATGGTTTGTGAACTGTGTTCACATTGACTAATTCATTTATTCAAAGCATTTGAGGGCCTACTATGTGTTAGTCACTTTTATGGGACTGCTGATACAGGAATGAACAAGTCCAGTAGGGCTCCTGATCTCATGACATTTGCATTCCAGTGAGGGAGGGTAGATAGGAAACAAGCCAATAAGTAGGATAATTTCAGACTGTAATAAGTGCTAGGAGGGTAATCATGTGATATTCTGGAGTAGATGTTAAGCCTGTGGGCCGAGTGTGGGCTACTTGAGAAATGCTTCTCTGAGGGTTTGATATTACTTGGAGATGGGAAGGAATTTGCCTCACAAAGAGTTGACCTAAGAATTTCCGCGTGTGGAGAATAGCAAATGCAAGATGCCCTGCAATGCAAAGCATGTTGCTGTATTTGAGTTTGGATGTTCTAATAATGATACAATGTGATTTTACAAGATCTCTGGCTTCTCTGTGGACGATAGCGCTCAAGAATAGAAGCAGGATTCAGTGGTGTGCTAGAGTTGACGCCAACCAGTTAGAAGAATAGAAGAGGAAATAATAGAAGAGGTGGTAATATATTTAGGCTATATCAGTTAAATGCTATTTGAAACTGTAAAACTAGAGGAGATAACTTAAGGGAGAGAAGAGAGGAGAGCTCCTGATTGAGCCTTGAAGTACTTTAGCATTTAAAAAATAATAAAATAAAATAAAATTCGACTAGAGAAAAGAAGCCTACATAGACTGAAAAAGACTGATTAGAGAAGTCAGAACATACCTTGAGAGCCAAGAGCAAAGTACTGAATGCTGCTGAGAAGTTAAGATGATGGGCTAGAGAAGTGACCTTTGGTCACTTTCCTGGTGACCTTTACATGGGTGGTTTTCTTGGAGGGACAGCATCGTGAGGCATTTTTGAGTGGGCTGAAGAGTGAATAGGAGATAAGGGCGTGGAATAGTGAGTACAGAGAAATCTTTCCAAAAGGTTTGTAATAATAGAGAACAGAGAAATGGGTTGGCAGCCAGAGAGCCTATGGGGGTGAAGGGGAGGCTGTTAATTTTAGTTTTTCACCATGAGAGATTCCAGGGCTTATATGTAGCATGATCCTGTAGGGAAGGAGAAACTGGTACTGAGGGAGGAGAGAAAGCCAATAAAGCACTTGGGGAAAAGTCTTGAGAAGGCAAGAGGAGATGGAATCCAGAACACGGCAGAAGGAGGAGGGTCCTTTGTTCCTCATAGCAGGAGGGAAAGTGGAAAATATGGATATAGGTGGAGATAGGTTTGTAGATTTGCTGGAGGGAATGTAAGAGCGTTCCTTGTTCTTTTGTTTTCTTACATAATTTGAAGCTTGGTCTTTAGCAGTGATGGAGAAAAGGTGGTATTAGAACTTTGAGAAGGGAAGGTATGAAAATAGTTGTGTCAGGCAGGTAAGGTTATAAAGGAAACGTGGTGGATTAGAACAGTGTTGAGTGTTTGAGGTTTGTGTTTCTCAATTTAAAGGGCAGTTGGTCAGGCTAGTTGTATAAGTTTTCTCTGGCGATGTTCAGGTGCTTGGGTTCAGGCATAACTGAGCTCAACCAGAAGTGGAATTTCCAGGTAAGTGTTATAGAGGGAGTAAGAAAGACACTTCACTCCCTGGCCCTGAGGTAGGATTGGGTATAAGAAGGAAAAAAGTCTCCATGAGAGTGAAGGGCAGTGGTTCAGTTAGAACTCTAAAGCCAGATTGCTTAAGTGTAGATCCCTGGCTCTGCCATTTAACTGTGTCACGTATATTTCTGTGCCTCAGTTTCTTTATCTGTTAATGTTGACAGTAATAATGTTAGGTACCTATACCTCAAAAGATCGAGTAGGATTAAATGAATTGAAATATGCAAAGCATTTGAACAGTGTCTGGCATTTAGTTAAGCACAATATAAGGTTAGCTAAGATGCTGCTACCTCTGCTGCTTTGAAGGTCTTATCCTTAGAATATACTTAAGACCAGCAGGTGGCAGGACCTGCAGAGAAAAGCTGAAGATCTGTTGATCCCGTGTTTGGAGTTTCCTAGCATATATACCATTTGAAGGTTTGAGATTGGGTCAGATTGGGGGAAGTACCGAGCATCAGGGTTCTAGTGGGTGATCTTAACCTATTTGTGAAAGACCTGGTAGGTGTTTTCTTCTATCTGTATTGTTAGCCCTCCAGGGAAGTTACTAATTTTCTGGAGTAACTAGCTTCATAAGTTGGTTGAATAAATGATTTGCTAAAGATTATTTAGTGAAAGTGGCAACATTGAAATTCAGAACTTTTGGTCAAAATGAAATAGATTTGTCAATAATGGCCACATTCCTTTGTTAGATGGTAACAATTACTGGTTGATAATTTTTCGTTTCGTCAAAAAATTTTGGAAAAAGCATCTTTATAGCATTTTTTTAGGTGCTTTTTCTTTCATAATCAACAAATAGGGTTTTTCCCCTGCATTGCATGATGCTTTAAATAATTTATTCATATACATCCTTGGGATGTGGTAGAACACTTGGACAGTCCCCGGGTATATCTTTAGAATTGGTTAATACTGAGTAGTTCCTGCAGGAAGCATAAGATTTTGCTTTTGATGTTCTACATAGTATTATATGTGTCCCATGCTGTATGTACTCTTTTTAATCATATTTAAGAATTTAGAATTTTTTAGCTAAATAAGAAAATCCAAATTTCTTACCTGACTCAACTTTTTTACCTGTAAACATGTACAAGAGTTATAAACCCCAGAAACTTAGCTGGTCATTACTGGTTGGGATTTTTTTTTTAATATATATAAATACCAAATAAAAAAAGTATGTCTGAAAATGTCAACTGAGGTAACTTAGCTTCACAATTATATTAATACCCCAATTACAGATAACTCATATTTTCATTGTTAGAAATTACTAGTAAATTGATTTTCAGATTAATCTTCCCCATGCACAAATATTGTATATCTTCAAAATAGATGTTATCTCTTATACTGGAAATACTGCTAAGGAAAAAAATGTCCCTGTCAGTAAAATTTATACATGTGCTTTACTGTGTCTACCACTAGTACATTCTTAGGTTTATCAATTAGAATTTATAGTTATTTTATACTGTTTTTATACACCTTCAGAAAATCCAATCAAGTTGATTTTTTCCCCCAAGTTGAATTGGTTTTGCAGTTCTTTCTTCTCTGGTTTTTCAGAAGAAAAATTATAAATGTTTTATAAATGTTTTAGTTTGTGTTCATTCTAGCCTTCATTCCATATTTCACTATGTATTAATATTTATTAGTTATCAAATTTTATAGCTTTAAATGTTTTCGTATGTCAGTCTTTTGTATCTGAAGCGCATATTGCAGTGTGTTTGTTTATAGTTGTGGTTAAATCTAATTTAAAAAATTTTTAGAAACCATAGATTAATGATAAAACAGCTTACAGAATTTTTAATTTATTCCCAGTCTTAACCATTACACTTAAACCACTTTGTATGAATCCAGCTTGAGCTTCATTCACTATTGTAAGTTATGTGCTGTGTAGCATACGAATATATATAAAACATAGTTCCTGCTCTCAAAGACTTCTACCCTAGAAGGAGAATTACATATCCAACTCTTCTATAAAACAAAATCAATTTTGAAATGGAAGGTAGTTGAGATAATTTTTGATTCACTTATTTAAATTTCACAGTCACCTTGGATTTCACAGAGTAGTTCTTCAAAATACTGCTTTATGTTTAGTTTGCTGCTCTGAGAGTCCAGACCATGAAGATATAACTATAAAGTGGGTTTTTTTCCTCATAAACTTTATATTAAGTCCAAGGGTCAAATACCACAGTTTTGGGCTTCCCTGGTGGTGCAGTGGTTGAGAGTCCGCCTGCCAATGCAGGGGACACGGGTTCGTGCCCTGGTCCGGGAAGATCCCACATGTCGCGGAGCGGCTGGGTCCGTGAGCCATGGCCGCTGAGCCTGTGCGTCCGGACTCCGCAATGGGAGAGGCCACAGCAGTGAGAGGCCCTCGTACTGCAAAAAAAAAAAAAAAAAAAAAAAAAAATCACAGTTTTACAGAGAAAAATGGATTAACTGTCTTAAAGGATTTACTTTACTTTATTCTCCAGTCCCACCGCTCCCAATGGGAAAAGCATCAATAAATCAGGTATATTCTCTCTAGTCAGCATCCAAACATACTGCTTGGCACATGGTGTAGTGAAGTGAATAATTTCATATGTCAAGTGACTCTGTATTTAAGGTGATATTCTCTCCAAAGACGGGATTTAGGATTTGTCTGGTTTTGTTTTTATGGATTAAAGAGTTGAGATAGAGAATTGGGAAGTGCGTATTGCTTCTTTTTGGCATAACCTTAACCAGGGAAATTTTGATTTAATAAATTAAGAGAATTTTAGCTTTTTTCAGGCAAACAGGTTTTTATTAATATAGAGTACATTCTCTAGGGTTGTGATTCTTAGCCTTTTTGAGGATTACTTTAAAAACTATTTTTGACAATATTATAAAAGTAGGCTATTCCCCAATAAAATGTAAGATGTAAATTTTGCATGTAATTTGAGGTAATGCGCAAATCCCTAAAGCCCATTTTTATATGTATACATATATCTATATGTGTGTATATCTTACATATATAGATAATATATCTTACATATATACACATGTATATAGCTCTGTACCTTTACTGAGATATAATTCACATACTATACAAGTCACCTATTTAAAGTGTATAATTTAGTGGTTTTCAGTACATTCACAGAGCTGTGTAACCATCCTTATAACAATTTTTTATTGAAGTATAGTTGATTTACAATGTTGTGTTAATTTCTTCTGTACAGCAAAGTGATTCAGTTATATATATGTATACATTATTTATATCCTTTTCAATTATGGTTTATCATAGGCTACTGAATATAGTTCTCTGTGCTATACAGTAGGAGCTTGTTGTTTATCCATTCCATATATAATAGCTTACATCTGCTAACCCCAGCATCCCACTCCAACTCTCCCCCAATCCCCTCCCCCTTGGCAACCACAAGTCTGTTCTCTATGTCTGTGAGTCTGTTTCTGTTTCATAGATAGATTCACTTGTCTCATCTTTTAGATTCCACATATAAGTATTATATGGTATTTGCCTTTCTCTTTCTGTCTTCACTTAGTGTGATAATCTCTAGTTGCATCCATGTTGCTGCAAATGGCATTATTTTGTTCTTTTTTATGGCTGAGTAGAATTCCATTGTATATATACCACATCTTCTTTATCCATTCCTCCTGTCGATGGACATTTAGGTTGTTTCCATGTCTTGGCTATTGTGAATAGTGCTGCTATGGACATATGAACTCTTTGGATTAGAGTTTTGTCTGGATACATGCCCAAGAGTGTGATTGCTGGATCATATGGTAATTCTGTTTTTAGTTTTCAGAGGAACCTCCATACTGTTTTCCACAGTGGCTGCACCAACTTACATTCCCACCAACAGTGCAAGAGTGTTCCCTTTTCTCCACATCCTCTTCAGCATTTGTTACTTGTGGAGTTTTTAATGATGGCCATTCTGACTGGTGTGAAGTGATATCTCATTGTAGTTTTGATTTGCATTTCTCTAATAACTAGTGATGTTGAGCATCTTTTCATGTGCCTATTAGCCATTTGTATTCCTTCTTTAGAGAAATGTCTGTTTAGGTCTTCTGTACATTTTTTTGATTGGGTTGTTTGTTTCTTTATTGTCAAGTTCTATGAGCTGTTTGTATGTTTTGGAAGTTAAGCCCTGTCAGTCGCATCATTTGCAAATGTTTTCTCCCATTCTGTAGGTTGTCTTTTCGGGTTTTTTTTATGGTTTTCTGTGCTCTGCAAAAGCTTGTAAGTTTAATTAGGTCCTATTTGTTTATTCTTGTTTTTATTTCTATTGCCTTGGAGACTGACCTAAGAAAACATTTGTACGATTTATGTCAGAGAATGTTTTGCCTATGATCTCTTCTAGGAGAGATGTCTTATGTTTAAGTCTTTAAGCCATTTTGAATTTATTTTTGTGCATGTTGAGAGGGTGTGTTCTAACTTCATTGATTTACATGCGGCTGTCCAACTTTCCCAACACCACTTGCTGAAGAGACTTTTTCTCCATTGTGTATTTTTGCCTCCTTTGTTGAAGACTAATTGACCGTAGGTGTGGGGGTCTTATAATTAATTTTAACATTTTTGTCATTTCCAAAAGAAACCCTGTTCTCATTAGGAGTTGCTTTCTGTTTCTCCCCAATTCACTCCCCTCTCTACCCTAACCAAAAGCTAATTACTTTCCATCCCTGAAGACTTGTCTATTCTGGACATTTTATATAAATGGAATTATAAAATACATGGTTTCTTTCACTTAGCAGAATGTTTTCAAGGTTCATCCATATCATAGTATGTAACAGTACTTCATTCCTTTTTATCCTTGAATAATATTTCATTGTTTTTTATTTATCCACACATCAGTTGATAGACATTTGAGTTGTTTCCCCTTCTTGGCCATTATGAATAATGCTTCTTTGAACATTCGTGTACAAGTTTTTGTGTGGACATGTTTTCATTTCTCTTGAGTATGTGTACCATACCCAGGAGTAGAATTGCTGGGTTGTATGGTAATTCTATGTTTAACATTTTGAGAACTGCCTGACTGTTTTCCAAAGCAGCTGCACCAATTTACATTCCCACCAGCACTGTACAAATGTTCCAGTTTCTCCATATCTTTGCCAATACTTATTATTGTCTTTTTTATTATAGCCATCCTAGTATCTTGTGGTTCTGATTTGCATTTCCCTGATACTTAATGATGTTGAGTATCACTTCATGGGCTTTTTGGACATTTGTGTATCTTCTTCGGAGAAATGTCTATTCATATTCTTTGCCCATTTCAAAGTTATTTGTCCTTTTATTATTGACTTGTAAGAGTTCTTTATATATCTAGTTCAGGTCCCTTATCAGAAATATGGGAGATAGGGCTTCCCTGGTGGCGCAGTGGTTGAGAGTCCGCCTGCCAATGCAGGGGACACGGGTTCGTGTCCTGGTCCGGGAGGATCCCACATGCCGCGGAGCGGCTGGGCCCGTGAGCCATGGCCACTGAGCCTGCGCGTCCGGAGCCTGTGCTCCGCAACGGGAGAGGCCAGAACAGTGAGAGGCCCGCAAAAAAAAAAAAAAAAAAAAAGAAATATGGGAGATATATTTTCTTCCATTCTGTCAGTTGTCTTTTCACTTTGTTGATGGTATCTTTTGAAGCAGAGAAAGGTTTTTAATTTTGATGAAGTCCGGTTTATTTTCTCCTTGCTTGTGTTTTTATTGCTTATGCTGCTTTTAGTGTTATTTCTGAGAAATCCTAAGAAGACCTAGCTCTGGGCCTTGAGGATTTACTCCTGTACTTTCTTCTAAGAGTTTTATAGTTCTAGCTGTTACATTTAGATCTGTGATTCATTTTGAGTTGATTTTTGTATAGGTGTGAGGAAGGAGTCCACTTCATTCTTCTACATATGAATATCCAGTTATCCCAAAGCCATTTGTTGAAAGACTTTTTAACCCTCATTTAATTGTATTGGCTAGTTCTTAGATCCTTTTGCAGATCCACAAACCCAGCTCTAGGGAAGGGTGCAAAGTGAAAAGTCAGATAGGACACCAAAAAGGTGGAGAGGCCACATTATTTATTTATTTATTTATTTATTTATTTATTTATTTATTTTTGGCTGTGTTGGGTCTTCATCGCTGCACATGGGCTTTCTCTAGTTGAGGCGATGGGGGCTCCTCTTCATTGTGGTGTGCAGGCTTCTCATTGCGGTGGTTTCTCTTGTTGTGGAACACGGGCTCTAGGCACACAGGCTTCAGTAGTTGTGACACACGGGCTCAGTAGTTGTGGCTTGCAGGCTCTAGAGCGCAGGCTCAGTAGTTGTGGCACACAGGCTTAGTTGCTCTGTGGCATGTGGGATCTTCCCAGACCAGGGATCAAACCCGTGTCTCCTGCATTGGCAGGCGGATTCTTAACCGCTGTGCCACCAGTGAAGTCCCCACATTGATTTTTAAGTTGAGCCTTGATTCCTTGTTACTACTGCACATTAGTTACCTATTCTATTGCTGTGTAACAAATTACCCCCCAACTCAGTGGCCTAAAACAACAAAATTTCTCTAGGTCATGAATTTGAGAGACTTAGCTATGTAGTTCTGGCTCAGGATCTCTCATGAAATCAGTCAAGATGTCAGTTGGTACTACAGTCAAATCAAGGCTTTCTTAGGGATGAAGGATCTGCTTCTAAGGTGGCTCCTTCACGTGGCTGTTGGCAGAAAGCCTCGGTTCCTTACCACAGAAACCTCTCCATAAGGTTCGTTGAAGTGCCCTCGGGATGTGGCAGCTGGCTTTCCCCAGATCTAGTGATCTAAGAGAGAGAGTAGGGAGGAAGCTGAAGTGCTTTTATGACCTAGTCTTGGCCATTACAAATTGTCACTTCTGCCTTACTGTTTTCGTTAGAATTGAGTCCCAGAATCCAGCTCACAGGGCTGGAGAATTAGGCAGTGCTTTTTGAAAGTAATATCAAAGAATTTGTGGACATATTTTAAACTATCTCATATACTCGTCAGTTTTATTAAAAGTTTTATTAATTCCAAACAGCTTATGTTCTTTCATACTATATGCCCATTATCGCTTAATAAAATTAGATGATCTCCAAGTCATTCATTTCTTTTTCTTTTTCCTGTTGTTGTTGTTGTTACTGTTTTAATGTCCTTGATGTTTCTAATATAACCAGTCAGTGCATTTTAGGATCAAAACAAAGTAGAGGAGTATGTATCAGAATGTTATATCAGCAAATATGACAAAGAAATAACATGATTTCTAAAATGAAATAAGTACAGGAATATTTCCTCCTTTATAAATCCCTAAGTCCTCACAGCCATTTTTCCAGTTCCTAGAAAGCAACACATAAGTAGTTATCTTTTTGAAGCTGTCTTTGAATACTTCCATGAACCTGCGTACTAGCTGACTGAAGTTTTGATCACTCCTAACTCAAGAAACATTTAAAAGTTAGCCATTAATTCTGAACCCATTTTAATACTTTACTTTGTAACTTTGGTTCCTCCTGCAGACTTTTTTTGTAGGTGATGATTTTACATGACTTTGGAATTTGCCTCTAGTGGGACGCTGTGGGAGGATGAACACAGAAGAGCTGGAGTTATTGAGTGACTCCAAATACAGAAACTATGTAGCTGCAATTGATAAAGCACTAAAGAATTTTGAATACTCCAGTGAATGGGCAGATTTGATATCGGCACTTGGAAAACTTAATAAGGTATGTCTGTCTTACTCATTTTATAAAATGGAGTAAAAATCAGAAATCTGCATCTGTATTTACTGAATTTCTCTCAACTTTGAAGTAAAGAATTTAAAAACATAACTAAACCTCAGAATTACTTTTGACTCTGCTATTTTACTTCATGAGTTGCATGCCTATATAGTCAGACTTTTTTTTTTTTTTTGAGGCCAAAACCACAACAGTACTTGAAAAATATAGTTATTCCTTTATTACCTATAAACACAAGACTAGGAAGCAAATATGCTAACCATGAAGGTTAATAAGTTCCTGTAAATGAGCATCAGATATGGTTCTGGAGTTCCTAGCAGCAAAATGAAAAATTGCATGTGGAAAGCTACTGCTGTGTCCTTTCCAAATGGTATGTAGCATTAAGAAAACATTTTATGTCCAGACAGTTCTTAGTTATAGTCAGTACTTTTTACAGAAGTGACAAGCTGTTGCTTAGGCCTTGGAGCTTGGCGTTGAATGATCCTTCTTCACATGTCTGGTTGTTATCCACTGTTATTGTGGTGGCATCACTGATCAACTTGTAGCTTTAAATTTTGACCCCTTTTTTTTTTAACTTAGATCAAAATTTTCTCACTTCACACACATAGTTTTTATTTTGGGGGCTTTGGGGGTTTGTTTTTAATAGCTGTTAATTGAATACAAATGCTACTAAATATTAAGTGGACTAGGGGAGTAGATATGAAGGGCGAGCTCTTCCGGTAACTATTTTAACATCAAACAGTTTGGCATACAATTATTAGGAAAGAAATTTGTCTTAAAATACATACCAAGAACACTAGTTTTCAACCTCATACTATAGATAATTACCCTGATATCTTAAAAAGAAAAGCCTTAATTTCCAATGCCAAGGATTTATCTTAAAATTAGATGCACAAACTTTTGTTTGACATGTTAACTTCTAACATTTGTCATTTGAGGTTTGATAAATTCTCAAAACTTTTACAATATCCCCAAGAAATTGCATCCAAAAATATGAGTTTGTTTAAAGGTAGTTAGGTTCTTTCTTGTCCTGAAGGGTCTCTTTCTGAAGATTTATTAGGAAATACGTGTAAAAGCAGTTCATTAAGTTGTGGAAATTAATTCGCCTAATTAAGTACATAATTAGTTTTTTATACTTTTTTTTTTTTTTTTTTTGCGGTACACGGGCCTCTCTCTGTTATGGCCTCTCCCGTTGCGGAGCACAGGCTCTGGACGCGCAAGCTCAGCGGCCATGGCTCACGGGCCCAGCCGCTCCGTGGCATGTGGGATCTTCCCGGACCAGGGCACGAATCCGTGTCCCCTGCATCGGCAGGCGGACTCTCAACCATTGCGCCACCAGGGAAGCCCCTAGTTTTTTATACTTAATTAGCATTCATGAAAACAGATTTCACTGTATCCAGATAATATAACATAGGATATACAAAGCATTGGTGAAACTTACCTAAAATCATGGTGAAACAAGGCAAGGGTTATATATCTATAAATTTGTTGAAGATAGTCTAAATATGTTTTAGTATAAAATTTTATTTATTAATATACTAAATTATGCCTCATTTATACAAGTTTTCTAACTGAAGTGCTTTTAGAAAATAGTGCTATATTTTGCTTTTTAAAAAAAAATTTTTGGTATCAGTAGAATTTCTTTATTGAGGCATTTTGTGTTACACATCATTAAGTTTCCTTCTACAGAAGTACTTCTGATAATAATTATACTTTTCTTTAAAATATATGTAAATATTGATTCTTTGCTCCTGCATCCAAAATTCAAAGTAATATTCTAGAAATGGAAGGCAGCTAGTTTCAAAAAATAAAAATATTTTGTAGTTGGAGTCTTATTAGTGTTGTGCCCTTGATTTGCTTTGCATTCGTAGGTCTAATTTTATTTACATTCGTTACATCCAATTTAAAACTGGATTGAAGGCTTGTAGTGGGAAGAACATTGAAAATGTTCTATCTAAGTGGACCTCAGACCCTCCGCTTTTTTTGTGAAATGAAAAATCTAGTGCTTCTCTTCTGTACTGCCTTTGGCAGATCATTCGTTTTATATATTTTAACCTCAGTTATTTTTTAAAATAAAGGACTTCTTTTGTGTTTCATCTAAATTCCAGTTCCAGTCTATTATACTGTATTCATTCTGAGTGTTCATTTTCTAGTATTCTATCAGCATTTTGCCATAATACTCTGAAGAACTGCATTTGTAAGTCTTTTATCACTTAAATAATTAATCTCCTTTGAGTGATTTGTGAGATAGCATCTTCTTCTATAAATTCTGCCTTGACCATCATCTCTAAAGAAATGTAGTGGCTGAATAAATACAGCAACATGTATTTGGCCCAATTGGGAGATTAGTAAAAGCAAATGGGCAATTATAATCTCATGTATGTTCTTGTTAGCACTAGAATTACTTGCTATAATATGATATAGTACAGCAGTGGTTGTTCCTCTTCCAACAAAGTATCTATGTTGAGGTTCGATTTTCTTCATGTATTTCAAACAGTGTATCAAAAATAGGTTGAAGGCTGACTGACATTAAAGATTTGCAGACATCTAAAACGGTGCCTTTCTTCTGAACAAATTTGTTTTGGAAAGTATTGTTATTTTTCATAAAAATGTTATTTCTGTTAACACGTAATGAGTTTATTTTTTTTAACAAATTAATAAATATTTTTAAATCCTCAGTTTTAATTTTAAATCCAGTATTGACAGATGTAACTGATAAAAACAAAAGTTTTTTGACATCCTCTATAATTTTTTCAGAGTGTAAAGAAGTCCTATAAGGGTTTTTGGTAATACTATGCTAGAAAATGGAAATAAAATGAAATGTAATATTTTTCTCAACTGAATTAAAATGTTTTCTTCAAGGTTTTACAAAATAATGCAAAGTACCAAGTGGTACCCAAAAAGCTGACCATAGGCAAACGCCTAGCTCAATGTCTACATCCAGCATTACCAGGTGGAGTTCATCGGAAGGCACTTGAAACATATGAAATTATCTTCAAAATCATTGGACCTAAGCGACTTGCCAAAGATCTTTTTTTATATAGGTGAGAATAATTTTACTGTCTATTTGCATGTAAGTAAAAAGTATTTTTAGCTATTTTATGCTTTTTGCAGTAAAAGGTAAAAAATTGAAAAGTCCTTAATGATGAAAGTTTTCAGATGTCAGTCTTAAATATTTTGATAAATAAATACTTAAGAAAAATTTACAGTATTTCTTTCTTTCTTTTTTTTTTTTAAGATTTATTTATTTATTTAGGCTGTGCCAGACCTTAGTAGCAGCATGCAGGATCTTCATTGCGGCATTCAGGATCTTTTAGTTGCAGCATGCGTACTCTTAGTTGTGGCATGCGGACTTCTTAGTAGTGGCATGCGGACTCTTAGTTGCAGCATGCATGTGGGATCTAGTTCCCTGACCAGGGATCGAACCCAGGCCCCCTGCATTGGGAACGTGGAATCTTACCCACTGGACTACCAGGGAAGTCCCTAATATTTCTTAATACAAGAATTTTTTCCTTCTCAGATGTCATTTTTGAAAAGTTTATTTTTTTTCAAAATTGTTGAGACTACAGAACATTCTGTGTTTTTAAGCTAGAGAACTACCCTGAGAAAAAATAGATACCTTGATCTCTTAGCACCTTTCAACATAGTTGACCATTCTCTCCTTAAAATAGTCTTTTTCTCTTGCCTTCTGTTATACTTCATTCTCCAGTTTTGTTACTTTCTCAATCTCCTTTACCAGCCTTTTCTCCTTTCCCTAAACTCTACATATGGAGTTCCTTAAGGCTTGCTTAGTCCTGTACCTAATGTTTTCACTTTATATTCTCTCCTTGGGCATGCTTATCCAAGCCATGATTTATCTTTTATGTGCAGACTCCCAACTTGGTATCACTAGTGCTGACTTCTGCTTTAAACTCCTGGCTTACTCGCCACCTCAGTGTGGATCTTTAAAGGCAGCTGAAGCTCAACCTGCTCCAAACTAACCTCACCTTCTCCCATAAACCTGGCCATCTGCAGTGCACTAAAGCTCAGTAAATGGCACCACCATCCATCCATTTACACCTGAAATCTCAGACTTACACTTGACATCTTGTTTTCTTTGCCCATATTCTCCTTCCTCTCATGAATATTCTGTCACTAAGAGTTCTATCTCATGGTGGTTAAGAGCAGAGGCAGTGGAGTCAGACAATTCATATTTACAGCTAACTGGCTCTGTGATCTTGAGCCATTTTCTTCACCTCTCTCTGTATGTATTCTCATCTGCAAAAATGGGAATAAGATGATCAATTTCATAGTATTGTTAACAGAATTAAGAGAGTTAATATATGTAAAGTGCTTAGAACAAAGTACAGCATGTAATAAGTACTCAATAAATGTTAGCCATTGTTCCATGTTCCAAATACATCTACCTCTCTCTACCCTTGCTGGCAACATCCTCACTAAGTAAGCATTATCTCTAGCCTGGTCTTTGTTACTGGCCTCCGAATATTCATATAACATCTGTTCTTATTCTCTTACACCCTTTTCTCCACATAGTATCAGAGTAAACTTTTTAATACATTGAATAGGTAATGTCATTCCTCTGTTAAAAACCTCCATTGACTTCCTCCTGTCGCTTAAAAACAGAATTCAAAGCCCTTACTATGGCTTTTAAGGCTTTATATACTTTGGCCCAGTCTGTGTCAGTGACCTCTTAACTCCTGCCACTTTCTACCCAGTTTACTCCATTCTGACAACATAGGTCTCTGCTTATTCTTCCTCATTCTCTTTGTTTTCCTCACTCTGTAATGCTTTAATCCAGGTCTCTGATCGAATATCAGCTCATAGAAGTCTGCGTATTTACTTCTACATCTTTGTCATTAGTACTCTGCAGTTTTACTGTGATGTATTTAGAGGTAGATATCTTTTTCTTTATCCTGGTTGGAATTCATTGGGATTTTAAAATCTGTAAATCAATACCTTTCATCAATTCTGGAGTCTCTTTAAATTGACTTTACTCCATGTATTCTCTCTTCCTTTTTTGGAACTATGATTAAACATATGTTAGAACTTTTCATTCTGGCTTCCCCATATGCCAGATAAGCCCCATATCTGGCTTTTTAATATGATACAGTACACAGAGGGGTTACTAAGAAGGCTAGACATGTAGTTTGAGCAGCGTAAAATATTAAATGGATATGTAAAGTAAACTTTTGATAATACAAACCCAGACTTCAGGCTAGAGAGATTTTAGAGCAGTTAGTATTCAGGTGGCAGTTGAAGCCAAGAGAATGATTGAGATCACCCAGTACGTTGTGAATAATAAGGAGGGTAAAGGAATGAGACCATTCTGTGAATACTTAGGAGTCACATTATTTAAAGAGCAGGTGGAGGAAAGTAGTCATTGAAAAGGAACAAGAAGAATCAGAGATAGAAAATGTACCAGGAGACAGAGCTCACCTGAAGCCAAAAGGGGAAAGAATTTCAAGAGAAAGTTGTGGTGAATAGTATCAAATATTACTGGCACATGAAACAGTAGGGACTGAAAATAGACCATCAAATCTGGCGATTAGTAGACATTGGTGACAGTATGGAGAACAGCTTCAGTAGAGCAGGTAGAAGTGTCACGATTGAAGATCAGATGGGAGGTGATAAATTGGGAGGAGTGCTTTTTTTTTCCCCCCAAAAGTTGAAGTAGGAAGGCAGCTTCAAGCCAGGAGGTAGTTAAGATAAAGGTTTGGGGATTTTGTTGTTGTAATTTGTTCTCTTTTTAGAGTCATAGGAAAGATTTAAGCACAATTGTCAGTGGAGGAAGAAAGAAATTACAGGAAAGAAAAAGGATGGTAGATAAAGCAGGGCCCTGGCAAAAGGAGACGTTGGGCCCTGGGGCAAGGTAGCTTTGAAGAGGTTACTACTGTAGCTTTAAGTCACACTGTACTACCTAAAATTGAAGGCGGGAAAATGGCGAGCTGAGGGAATTCCCACTAGATGACCTCTGTTTTCTGTATAAAGTAGGAGCAAGACAGATTCTTAATTCATTTGTTAAGCACTTTGCAAGTGCAGGACTTGGTGTTAAGGATTTAGGATACAGAAATAAAAAGAGAGTCATGGTCTCTTGCTTTCTGATATTACAGAATTATCTACTAGAATTTCTCTTTTTTCCCCCAGTTTTATTGGTAAATAATTGACATTCCTCACTGTGTAAGTTTAAGGTGTACAGCATGATGGTTTGATTTACATATACTGTGAAATGATTACCACAATAGGTTCAGCTAATATCATCTTTTCATATAGATACAATAAAAAGAAAGGAAAGAAGAAAAGAATAAAGGAAAAAAAATTTCTCCTTATGATGAGCACTCTTGGGATTTACTCTGTTACAACTTTCCTGTATATCATATAGCAGTGTTAACTGTAGTCATCATGTTTTACATTACATTCTTAGTACTCAATTATCTTATAACTGGAAGTTGGTACCTTTTGACCTCCTTCTTCTAATTCCCCCTTCCTCTACCATTGGCTCTTGTAACCACAAATTTGATCTCTTTTTCTATGAGTTAGGGTGTTTTTTTGTTTTGGTTTGGTTTGTTTTAAGATTCTACCTATAAGTGAGATCATACGGTATGTCTTTTTCTGTCTGACTTATCTCAGTATAATACCTTAAAGATGCATCCATGTGGTTGCAAATGGTAGGATTTCCTCATTTTTATGGCTGAATAATATTCCGTGTGTGTGTGTGTGTGTGTGTGTGTGTGTGTGTGTGTGTGTATACACACACACACAACTTCTTTATTCATCCATCAGTGGACACCTAGGTTGTTTCCATGTCTTGGCTATTGTAAATAATGCTTCTATGAACATGGGGATTCTTTTTGAGTTAGTGTTTTTTTTACCTTTGAATATATTCCCAGAATTGGAATTTTTAATTTTTTGAGGAATCTCCATACTGTTTTCTATAGTGACTGTACCAATTTGCAGCCCCTCCAGCAGTGCACAGGGGTTCCCTTGTCTCCACATCCACACCAGCATTTGTTATATCTTGTCTTTTTGATGATGGCCCTTCTGCCAGGCATGAGATGTTATCTCACTGTGGTTTTAATATGCATTTCCCTGTTGACTAGTGATGTTGAGCATCTTTTCATGTATCTGTTGACCATTCATGTATCTTCTTTCGAGAAAAGTCTATTTAGGTCCTTTGCCCATTTTGTAATTAGGTTATTTGTTTGCTATTGAGTTGTACAAGTTCTTTATGTGTTTTAGATATTAACCCTTTATCAGATATATGGTTTGCAAATTTTTTTTCCCATTCTGTAGGTTGTCTTTTTACTTTGTTGATGTTTCCTTCTGCTGCCGCAAGGAATAGCATTACTTTTTTTTTTTTTTTTTGGCTGCACTGTGTGGCATGCAAGATCTTAGTTCCCCGACCAGGGATCGGACCCTTGCCCCCCGCAGTGGAAGCGCAGAGTCTTAACCACTGGACCGCCAGGGAAGTCCCTAGCATTACTTATTATTATCACAGCAATAGAATTACTTACTGTTAGTAAAAACAGAATTACTTATTAGAATAAGTGTTAGGTTCTATGGGAACATCAAATAGGGAGCCTAAGCTAGTCTAATTAGGAGACAGTCTCCTCAAGGAAACAGCTTAGGCTGAGTTCCTGAGTCCTAGGAATCATCCAGACAACAAGGAGGTTGTAAGTAAGGGAGCAGGAATTGTATCTTTCAGAGCAGCATGTGCGAAGGCCTGCTTGCTAACGAGGGTGTGGAAAGTTCTAAAATGAACTTGAGAGGAATTCTTCAGTGTAGCTGGAGCAGAGGGTGCAGGAGTGATATTGGTGAGCATACATTGTCTCTATAGAGGTATGTAGTAGCAAGATGTTAAAAGCCACATTAAGCATTTAGACTATATCTTAAAGGCAGCAGGAAACCAGTGAAAGGTTTTATTGAGAACAGCTGCTTCAGGGCTATCCTGAAGCAGTACTTGGTAAGACATGATGATTGAGAGATGATGATTGAGATACCTTGGTGGTCTCTTCTAAGGAGCTATCTGATGGAGATGGAGAGAATTTATTATATTCAAAAAATATCTAGGAGGATGGCTTGGAGAGAAAACTTGGTAATTGATTCCGATTTAAAGTAGATTTTTTTTAAAAGGGTCAAGAGTCACTCTAAGATGTATAGCCTTTGGTCAACCAGATGGATGCTGATGCCATATTTTGAAATGGAAATTACAGGGGAAGGATCAGGATTTGGGGCAGGGGGAGGGAGGGAACTCTGTTTATGAATTGTGAAATTTGAAGGCCTTGTGAAACAGCTAGGTGGCCACTGGGTTTATGAGTATGAAGCTCAGGTGAGAGACCTAGGTTGGTTTAATGGATTTAGAAGGCATCACTATACAGGATACCATTTTAAGCTGAGCAGTATAACATTATTTCATTTTTAAAAGATTTATACACACATGTTGGTACATATGAATTAATATTTTATAGTTATTTTATCCCCCACTTTTATTTTTATAAAACAGTTCTGGACTATTTCCTCTTCTTGCAAATGCTGCCATGTCGGTGAAACCAACATTGCTAAGTTTGTATGAGATATATTATCTGCCTTTGGGTAAAACACTGAAGCCTGGTCTACAAGGATTGCTAACTGGTATTCTTCCTGGCTTAGAAGAAGGATCAGAGTACTATGAGAGGTAAGATAGTACTGTTATTGCTGCAGCTAAGTAATCAAAGTCATGGATTTGTCAGCAAGCATCCTTAAATCAGTAATATTAGCATCACAAAAACTAATTATTCTTGACACGTCAGTATATCACCTGAAGATTTTTATAGCAAAAAAATTAGTGTGTCTAGTTTGTGTATCACACTGAAAATTTAGCTGAGTAATAAGAGCACAGACTTGGAAGGTAGATGGACTGGGTTCAAATCCTAGTTTGACAGACACTGTGTGAGCTTAGGAAAGCTTTTTCAACATTTCTGAACTTTATTGAGTTTTCTTGTATATAAAGAAGCATAACCTATTTCATTGTGTTACTATAATATTTCAATATCACTTAGTCTAGTGCCTAGCACATAAAAATCACTCAAAAATTTGTGACCCATAATTTAAAATAATAGTACAATAGATAGGACATTTAAATTAATAAAATGAATGGGAAATTGGGCCATGTACCATCAATTTTTAAATTGTTAATGGTGGAAAATAGCCTAGCACCAACCTATTGACATGATACTCTTGATATTTTAACTCTTCGAAGAAAATGATTTGATCTGTTTTGGAGCCTATCATTTCTTTGGAAGTTAATAGTGGTAGACAATGCAGGGTAACGTTAAGTATCTTTAATCTCTGTTACTGATATTCTTACCAAAAAGGAAATTATGAATTAAGGTGGCAGAAAAAGAAAATGCCAAACTTTCTTTACGAGTACACATGATTTAAATTTAAATAATTTATTCCAGTGCATTGACCAGCTACCCTTTTATTATATTTCATCTGCTCCCATAATGCTGTAAGAATCTAATCCTGAAAATATTGGATTACTCTTATAAGCTACTTTGAGAAAAAATACTTTAGTCCTCAAAACTTATCATTTACTTTTATTAACTTTTTTACTTACTTGCTTACAAGTTTAGAAACACAATATGAGATTATTTTATTAAGTTTATAAATCAGTCTTGTTTTAAATTGTTTTATTAATTCTCCTAAGGGAAGCATACAATGAATACCATTTCATAAATCTGCTAGTTATAATTAAAAATTTAACGTAGAAATTGAATAATGGTCTTTATGACTGTGGTATCTCTATGATTTAATCTTGTTATGTGCCTTAGTCTTTTGGGCTGTTGTAACAAAATACCACAGACTGGGTAGAAATTTATTTTCAGAAATTTAGAAATATTCAGAAATGCAAAAATTCAGAAATTTATTTCTCACAGTTCTTGAGGCTGGGAGTCCAAAATCAAGGTGCCAACATGACCATGCTCTGGTGAGAGCCTTCTGCCTGGTTCATAGCTGGAGCCTTTTCCCTATATCCTCATCTACTGGAAGGGACTTTGGAGCTCTGTTGGTATTTCTTTCATAAGAACACTAATCTCATTCATGAGAGCTCTACCCTCATGACTTAAGCACCTCCCAAAGGTTCCACATTCTAATACCATCACTTTGGGGGATCAGGGTTTTAATGTATAAATTTTCAGGGGGCATAAACATTCAGACCATAGCAATATGTTTTGCCAGTTATTTCACACAAGTTCTATAAAATGATATGAAAACATGTTCTTTTAATGCATAGTTAAATTGAGGCTAGAAGGGATTACAGTGTTAGTATTAAATCACATAGTAAGTTAACAGTAGAACTCATCATCAGATTCTCTTGATTCTGAATCTGCTTTATAGCAATGTAATAATTTTTGTGTATTGCATTGTTTATCTTATGTTTAAAACAAATGAAAGGTAATTCTTTAAATGCAGTTCTTAATAGAGCAATAATGCATCTCTGATTTTGTCATAGGATAATTCATTGAAATAGTGAATTACATAATGTGATTTCAAAGCGAAGGAAATATTTGGAAATAGCCTTTAAAATTTTGTAGAAAATCAACAGAAGATATGTTCTGCTATAGGATTATTATTAACTATAATGTATGTGGGTTTAACAACCCACTGAGGCAGATGGGACTTGTGGTGGTGTTTTTGTTGTTATCTTCATTTTACGGTTGAGGAAACTGAACTGAAGAAACACTAAGTGATTTCCCCAGATTACACAGCTAGTAATTGGGAGAGCCAGGACTTACACCCCAGTTCTCTGACTCTGACGTGTATGCTTCTTCCCATCTATGGAACATATGACTACGGCAGGGATGCTTTCATACATTCTGGGAGAGGATAATGATTTGTGTTTAACATCGTGAAACTAAATATTTCCCTTTTTCAACCACTTTATTTTGTACCTCAGAACAAACACATTATTGGAAAAGGTTGCTACTGCAGTGGACCAGTCGGCATTCTACAGTGCCCTCTGGGGTAGCCTTCTAACCAGTCCTGCTGTGCGTTTACCTGGAATCACGTATGTTCTTGCCCATTTGAACAGGAAGCTTTCCATGGAAGATCAGCTTTATATAATTGGCAGTGATATCGAGCTAATGGTAGGTATACATGTGGTTGCTCATTTAACTCATACTTCTTTATAGCCAGACACAAAATTCCAGATATTGAGAATCGTGCCACGAATGAAGTTCCTGTTTTCATGGAGCTTACATTTTTCATCAAGGAAACTTAAAGACCAAAATAGTTGCTAATTATTCTTTTGAAAACCTACAAAGTTTTTTCATGGAAAAGGAATTGTTATTTATATGTTATCTTTATTATCTGTTATTCAAGCAAATAAATGGTCTTTATTACCATCTTGCTAACTGATTAGACCATTGTTAACATAGCCACATTCATTATATTATCTCGAAGTGTACCTTCTGTTGGATCATAGATTTCTTTATAGGAAAGACAGATTTTAGACAAAGTGATAGCCAGATTCTGTATGGGATTTATGCAAAATGATGTATTACTAAAGCAGATAGTGAAAGATAGTTGAAAAAAATCACATTGATTGTTTGCTTATACTTTTTAATTTCAAGGTTAAGAACAGAAGGAAACCTTTTATCTCTGTAGAGTGCTGTACTCTTAAAATGAGCAAGGAGTGAAAAACAAAGAATCCCTTAAGGGTCATTTTGAAATGTTTAAAAATAAAGGTTGTGATTAATCATCCTTTACTTTTTCCCCACATGATTATGAAATGACAGATTTTTATGCAGATTTTTGGTTATATGTATTAAAGTGTAATTAACATACACTGAAATTAACTCGTGTACAGTTGTATGAATTTGACAGATACATACAGTCATTTGTCAAATTCATACATACTATACATACTATAGTATACTATACATACTGTATACATATATACATACTATAAAATCAAGATAGAGAACATTTACATCACCCCAAAAAGTTCTTTTCTGTCCCTTCGTAGTCACTCTCATTCCCTACACTCCCAAGTCCTTGTAAACACTGATCTATTTTCTATTCCTGTAGATTGTGCTTTTTGCAGAATGTTACATAATAGAATCATGCAGTGTTAGCTGTTGTCTGGTTTCTTTCACTTTGTACAACGTGTTTGAGAATCATCCATGTTTTTGCATGTATCAATAGTTTGTTTTTTTATATTGCTATGTAGTATTGTATGAATATACCATGGTTTGTTTATTCATTCACTGATTAATGAACGTTTGAGTTCTTTCCAGTTTGGGGCAGTTATGAATAAAACTAATACAAACATTTGCATACAGTTATTTATATAGACATATGTTCTTTTTTTTTTTCCATTTACAACTATTTCTCTTTTTTTCATATTTATTTATTTGGCTGCGTTAGGTCTTGGTTGTGGCACACACAATCTTTTGTTGTGGCGCACAGGCTTCTCTCCAGCTGTGACACTCAGGCTCTAGAGCGCATGGGCTCAATAGTTGCAGGGTGTGGTCTCTCTAGTTGTGGTGCACGGGCTCCAGAGCACGTGGGCTCAGTAGTTGAGGCATGCAGGCTCTCTAGGTGTGGCGCATAGGCTCTAGAGGCTGCAGGCTTAGTTACCCCGCAGCATGTAGGATCTTAGTTCCCCGACCAGGGATCGAACCCGCATCCCCTGCATTGGAAGGCAGATTCTTAACCACTGGACCACCAGGGAAGTCCCTCTTTTTTTTTAATTTTTATTTTATATTGGAATATAGTTGATTTATAATGTTAGTCTCAAGTGCACAGCAACATGATTCAGTTATACATATACATATATCTGTTCTTTTTCAAATTCTTTTCCCATTTAGATTTTTTTTTTTTTTTTTTTTCCGGTACGCAGGCCTCTCACTGCTGTGGCCTCTCCCGTTGTGGAGCACAGGCTCAGCGGCCATGGCTCAGGGGCCCAGCCTCTCTGTGGCATGTGGGATCTTCCTGGACTGGGGCACGAACCCGTGTCCCCTACATCGGCAGGTGGACTCTCAACCACTGCGCCACCAGGGAAGCCCTCCCATTTAGATTATTACAGAATCTTGAGTAGAGTTCCCTGTGCTATACAGTAGGTCTTTGTTGGTTATCTGTTTTAAATACAGTAGTGTGTATATGTTAATCCCAACCTCTTAATTTATCTCTTCCCCCCACCTTCCCCCTTTGGTAACCATAAGTTTGTTTTTTAAGTCTGTGAGTCTATTTCTGTTTTGTAAATAAGTTCATTTGTATCATTTTTTTAAGATTCCTTATATAAGCAATATCATATGATACTTGTCTTTCTCTGTCTGACTTACTTCACTTAGTATGATAATCTCTGTGTCCATCCATGTTGCTGCAAATGGCATTAGTATGATAATCTCTATGTCCATCCATGTTGCTGCAAATGGCATCATTCTCTTTAATGGCTGAGTAATATTCCATTGTATATATGTACCACATCTTCTTTATCCAGACATATATTCTTATTTCTTGGGAAAATACATAGGAATGGGATTCCTGCTTTATAAGGTAAATATATGTTTAACTTTTTTTATAACAGCTTTATTGAGATATAATTCACATACCATGAAATTTATCCTTTTGAATTGAACAGTTCAGTGGTTTTTAGTATATTCACAAAGTTGTACAACTATCACCACTAATTTGAGAACATTTTCGTCACCCCAGAAAGAAACCCCATCTGTACCCATTAATCACATCACATTTTCCCTCACTCCTGTCCCTAGCAACCACTGTCTATTTTCTGTTTCTATAGATTTGCCTATTCTGGACATTTCATATAAATAAAATACATGATATGTAGTCTTTTATGAATAGCTTCCTTCACTTACCATAATATTTTCAAGATTTGTTCATATTGAAACATGTACTTCATTCCTTTTAATAGCTGATTGATATTCTACTGTTTGGATATAGCACATTTTATTTATCCATCATTCAGTTGATTACAGTTTGGGTTACTTCTCCTTTTTGGCTCTTAAGGAATAATTCTTTATGAACATTCATGCATAAGTTTTTGTGTAGACATAAGTTTTTGTATCTTCTAGGTATACACCTAACAGTGGGATTACTGGGTCATATGGTAACTGTGTTTAACTTTTTGAGGAACTGGCAAACTGTTTTCCAAAGTTACTGTACCGATTTACATTCCAATTAGCAATATACGAGGGTTCCCTTTTCTCTACATCCATTTCAATACTTGTTACTGTCTGTCTTTTTTATTATAGCCATCCTAATGGGTTTGAAGTGTTATCTCATTGTGGTTTTGATTTGCATTTCCCTAATGATTAATGATGTTGAACATATTTGTGGTTATTGGCCATCTTTAACTCTTTGGAGAAATGTCTGTTCAAATTCTTTGCCCATTATTTAAATTGGTTTATTTCTCTTTTTGTTGTTATGTTGTAGGAGTTCTCTATAAATTTTGGATATTAAGTTCTTATCATATATATGATTTAAAAATATTTTCTCCCATTCAGTTGTCTTCTCACTTTCTTGATAGTGTCCTTTGAAGCACAAAAATTTTAATTTTGATCAAATCCAATTTATCTGTTTTCTTTTTTGTCATTTGTGCTTTTGGTGTTAGATATTATCTAAGAAATTGTGTCTAATCTAATCTCAAACAGATTTACTTTTATATTTTCTCCTAATATATGTTTTAAGGTTATAAGAAACTACCAAACTATTTTCCAAATGTATTGTTACATTTCCTTTTAATGACTTAATGGAAGTTTTAAAGAAGTCATTTTTTTTAAATTTCTTTAAAAATCAAGTGCCATAATTGGATAACTGTTTATAATACATCACAGTCAAAGGACTAACCTCCTTATTATTCAAAGAGCTATGTAAATAAATAAGTAAATATTAACAGTCAAGTAGAAAAATTGATTTGAACAGAAACTTAACCTAAGGAAATAAAAATAATTCAAAGGTACGAAAAAATTTTCAGTGTTATTTGTAAGAAGAGAAATAAAAATTTAAACTGTATGAAGATACCCATTTTCATATATCAGGTTGACAAAAACAAGAAACGTGTGGGTTAACACGGAAAAACAAATTGTCACACAGAGCTGGTGAGAATATAAATATACATAATCTTAAGACAAAGCATTACACTATTTAAATTGCAACTGTGTATATCGGAATATCTGGCAATTCTGCTTTGAAAGATTTATCCTGTAGGTGTGCTTGTATATTATGTAAGTATATTGCAACATTACTTACAATAGTAAATGGTTGTAAGCAGTATAAATGTCCATCATTAGGAGCCTAGTTAAATAAATAAGGATGCATCTGTGAAAGGAAGTATTTCTTTGGATATAAAAAATGAAGTTCTTTATGTAGTGTTAAGGAAAGCTCTGCAGAGTATGTTGTTAAATGAAAAAGGCAGAGTTTGGGATTATGCATGCATGTTTTTATTTACTTATATTTGCAGAAAGTATTCACTGGTAGTCTTGATTGTTTACACAAACAAAACTGGGTGGTTGGAAACAGATGGGGGAGAACCTTTTGGCTGTGTACTCTTTTGTGCTCCTTAATTTTAAACTATTATATTTACCTATTCAAAACAATGTACAAATGTGTAATTAGTGATAAAAGAAACTTGGAAGCATACTTCTATTTTTTGAGGAAAATGAGGCATTGTTACATTTTCATGGTAACTATTTCCCAGGGTAATACACAATAGGTACTAAAGACTCTCTTATTTTAGGTAGAAGCGGTAAGCACTTCGGTGCAAGATTCAAGTGTACTGGTACAGAGAAGCACACTGGACCTCATACTCTTCTGTTTTCCATTCCACATGAGTCAGGTAAAACAGTAATGCCAGTATCAACATAAGGCATTCTTTCGACATTCATAGATTCCTGATGTGTAGTTATTTTTAAAATTGGATTTAAGTTGTATTCTCTTGTTTTATAAACCAGTAAGTACATAGAAAACAAGTTCCCTTTTTAAGGAGCGGAATTTGTGAAATTTTGGGGAAAATAAGATTTATTGATTTGGATAAGAATATGAAGAATTAAATAGATTATTTCATACCTTTAAAAAAAAACTTTTAACCTTTAAAAAGCAAGAGGTATTGTTATTCATTGCTAGCTGTGAGTAAGCCAAGACTCTGAGACCCAGGCCTTCTACCTAGCTCTTATCTCTGTCCTAATGTCATCTTTTCTTGGTTTGGTGATTTGGGGGATGTATGTCAGACCCTTAGCAGAGTTGGCTGTAATTTGAAAGCCAAATATTTAGTTACTCTGACATTCTCTAGTACAGCTGAAATTTGAACAAGTGTTTGAACTGCACAGGTCCACTTATATGCAGATTTTTTTTCAATAGTAAATACTACAGTACTACAGAATCCATGGTTTTTTGAATCTAGGATATGAAACCGTGGATATGGAGGGCCGACTGAAATTCTGCTTGGATTTTCCATTAACTGTCGACACTCTTAACCCCCTCTTTGTTCATGGGTCAACTGTAGTTTCGTGACAGATGAGAATAACTCACTTAAATCGTAAATGAAGCTGGAACTTAATTTAATTACTATCCTCATTTTTTAAGGAAGTGATCTAAATTCTTTTGAGTTCTAAATTATGATGAGCAATTTAGAGCGCCAATGTGTAAGTATTCAGAATGGTGGAACTACATACCTAACAAATGTAATAAGAAATGGAAAACTTTTACCTCGGAAAAGTAAGTTTGTTTCTAAAATGTCATTAGCAGAAAAGACTATTATTTGGGATTTTGTAAGAGCTGTGGTTAGTAGATAACTAGTGAATTTTCATTATAATTGGCCATGGTCAAATTTTTCTTTTATTACTTTATTCAGGTTGAAATTGAGTTACTAATAATTGAAGAATCTTACACTTCATTGCCTATACTGTTCCCTAGTAATAGGAGCAGTATATTTATAGGGGTGGGACATAAACCACCCCCAGTTTCTATTTTAAGACTTGCCATCCTTAAGCCAAGGGCCTTTATTCTGCCTCTGGCTTTTCACAAAAACGGCTGCTGTGGCATATTGGTATAGTCTGAACTTACCAGTAGAGAGGTGGGCAAGCAGCCTGCAAGATAAGAATGATTTTTTACGATGGCTTCACAGGCGAATTCTGTTAAACGTTTAGAGAAGAGCTAACACCTATCCATCTCAAACTCTTCCAAAATATAACAGAGGGAGGAACCTTTCAAACTCATTCCACGAGGCCACCATCACCCTGATACCAAAACCAGACACAGATGTCACAAAGAAGGAAAACTACAGGCCAATATCACTGATGAACATAGATGCAAAATCCTCAACAAAATACTAGCAAACAGAATCCAACGCACATTAAAAGGATCATACACCATGATCAAGTGGGGTTTATTCCAGGGATGCAAGGATTCTTCAATATATGCAAATCAATCAGTATCATACACCATATTAACAAATTGAAGGAGAAAAACCATATGATCATCTCAGTCGATGCAGAGAAAGCTTTCGACAAAATTCAACATCCATTTATGATAAAAACCCTGCAGAAAGTAGGCATAGAGGGAACTTTCCTCAACATAATAAAGGCCATATGTGACAAACCCACAGCCAACATCGTCCTCAATGGTGAAAAACTGAAACCATTTCCTCTAAGATAAGGAACAAGACAAGGTTGCCCACTCTCACTACTATTATTCAACATAGTTTTGAAAGTTTTAGCCACAGCAATCAGAGAAGAAAAAGAAATAAAAGGAATCCAAATCAGAAAAGAAGTAAAGCTGTCACTGTTTGCAGATGACATGATACTGTACATAGAGAATCCTAAAGATGCTACCAGAAAACTACTAGAGCTAATCAATGAATTTGGTAAAGTAGCAGGATACAAAATGCACAGAAATCTCTGGCATTCCTATACACTAAGGATGAAAAATCTGAAAGTGAAATTAAGAAAACACTCCCATTTACCACTGCAACAAAAAGAATAAAATACCTAGGAATAAACCTACCCAGGGAGACAAAAAACCTGTATGCAGAAAATTATAAGACACTGATGAAAGAAATTAAAGATGATACAAATAGATGGAGAGATATACCATGTTCTTGGATTGGAAGAATCAACATTGTGAAAATGACTCTACTACCCAAAGCAATCTACAGATTCAATGCAATCCCTATCAAACTACCAATGGCATTTTTCACAGAATTAGAACAAAAAATTTCACAGTTTGTATAGAAACACAAAAGACCCCGAATAGCCAAAGCAATCTTGAGAACGAAAAACGGAGCTGGAGGAATCAGGCTCCCTGACTTCAGACTATACTACAAAGCTACAGTAATCAAGACAGTATGGTACTGGCACAAAAACAGAAATATAGATCAATGGGACAGGATAGAAAGCCCAGAGATAAACCTTTATCTTTGATAAAGGAGGCAAGAATATACAATGGAGAAAAGACAGCCTCTTCAATAAGTGGTGCTGGGAAAACTGGACAGCTACATGTAAAAGTATGAAATTAGAACACTCCCTAACACCATACACAAAAATAAACTCAAAATGGATTAAAGACCTAAATGTAAGGCCAGACACTATCAAACTCTTAGAGGAAAACATAGGCAGAACACTCTATGACATAAATCACAGCAAGATCCTTTTTGACCCACCTCCTAGAGAAATGGAAATAAAAATAAACAAATGGGACCTAATGAAACTTAAAAGCTTTCACACAGGAAAGGAAACCCTAAGCAAGACGAAAAGACAACCCTCAGAATGGGAGAAAATATTTGCAAATGAAGCAATTGACAAAGGATTAGTCACCAAAATTTACAAGCAGCTCATGCAGCTCAATATCAAAAAAACAAACAACCCAATCCAAAAATGGACAAAAGACCTAAATAGACATTTCTTCAAAGAAGATACACAGATTGCCAACAAACACATGAAAGAATGCTCAACATGATTAATCATTAGAGAAATGCAAATCAAAACTACAATGAGATACCATCTCACACCGGTCAGAATGGCCATCATCAAAAAATCTAGAAACAATAAATGCCGGAGAGGGTGTGGAGAAAAGGGAACACTCTTGCACTGTTGTTGGGAATGTAAATTGATACAGCCACCATGGAGAACAGTATGGAGGTTCCTTAAAAAACTAAAAATAGAAGTACCATATGACTCAGCAATCCCACTACTGGGCATATACCCTGAGAAAACCATAATTCAAAAAGAGTCATGTGCCAAAATGTTCATTGCAGCTCTGTTTACAATAGCCAGGACATGGAAGCAACCTAAGTGTCCATCTACAGATGAATGGATAAAGAAGATGTGGCACATATATACAATGGAATATTACTCAGCCATAAAAAGAATCGAAATTGAGTTATTTGTAGTGAGGTGGATGGACCTAGAGTCTGTCATACAGAGTGAAGTAAGTCAGAAAGAGAAAAATAAATACTGTATGCTAACACATATATATGGAATCTAAGAAAAAAAAAAAAAGCTCATGAAGAACCTAGGGGCAAGACGGGAATAAAGACACGGACCTACTAGAGTATGGACTTGAGGATATGGGGAGAGGGAAGGGTAAGCTGTGACAGAGTAAGAGAGTGGCATGGACATATATACACTACCAAACGTAAAATAGATAGCTAGTGGGAAGCAACCGCATAGCACAGGGAGATCAGCTCGGTGCTTTGTGACCACCAGAGGGGTGGGATAGGGAGGGTGGGAGGGAGGGAAACGCAAGAGGGAAGAGATATGGGAACATATGTGTATGTATAACTGATTCACTTTGTTATAAAGCAGAAACTAACACACCATTGTAAAGCAATTATACTCCAATAAAGATGTGAATGAATGAAAGAAAGGGAGGGAGGGAGGGAGGGAGGAAAGAAAGAAAGAAAGGAAAGAAAGAAAGGAAAGAAAGAAAGGAAAGAAAGAAAGAAAGAAGATTATGGCAAAGAAATATGTGGCTCAAAAGCCTAAAATGTTTATTAAAAAAACTTATTAACCTTTACTGTTAAACATTCCCATTGTTTTCTTCCCTTTCAAACTTTCAACGCTATTAGTCCTTTAATATACTGATAGATGATTCAGCAAGATCTGAAGAATTAAGTCATGGTAGACTTAAATTGACACGAACAATGTAATCTCACTAGACCAGTACTTCTCAACCTTTTTTCAGCCTGAGCTTCTTTCAGTACTTTCTAACTCTACCACCTCTGTATCCCTACCAACCAAAAAGATTTTCTCTGCCTTCCTTCTGTAATTTGTATTATGAAAACAATAGCTGTGTTGAATATGTTTTTTTAAAAGTACATACTCCACCCAGACCAATTCTAATACTCTTCCCCCCCATTACTATACCATATTATTAGATTACCTTAGAAAAAGGATCAAAGGATAATGACAGAGTATTCTTTGTTCCCCACTTTCCTCCTTTCCATGTCTTGCATGTAATAAACTCATAACAAGTATTGATTGTAATGGTAATTTAAGAGAGCCTTCATTAACTTATCCCAGAAAGAGTGATTGCTGTTAGGAGTGTTAGACTTTACAAGTTTATTAGACTCTCTTTATTAATTTTATGGAAAGTTGACCCTAATCTCTAGAAGTTAGACCTTTAATTGAGATTATAATAGAATTTTTTTCCATATTAGCAATACGTAGTGATGTCAGTAGTAATCAAGAAGTGACTTCTTACTTTCTTAGGAAAGTAAGTTTTTCTCTCAAAATAAGATTGGAAGACATTAGTACTTCTTATATCTTGTGACAGTATC
This sequence comes from Pseudorca crassidens, assembly GCF_039906515.1. Classification (NCBI taxonomy): domain Eukaryota; kingdom Metazoa; phylum Chordata; class Mammalia; order Artiodactyla; family Delphinidae; genus Pseudorca; species Pseudorca crassidens. The sequence goes on along the minus strand of NC_090308.1, from coordinate 71,345,913 downwards.
TGTGACCTACATGTATCTGAGGTTAAATAGGTAGATCAGCAGTTCTTTGGTTTCAGGACCCCATTACACTCTTTAAAAATATTGAGGATCCTAAAAATTCTTTTGCTTATGTAGGTTAGATCTATCTATGTTTATCATATTATAAATTAAAACTGGCAAATTTTAAGATATTTACTAATTCATTTAAAATAACAATAACAAAGTTATCACATGAGTACAAATATTTTATGAGAGTATTTTCCAACACGTTAAAAAAAATTAGTAGATTAGCATTGTTTTCTATTTTTTGAAAATCTCTTTAATGTCTGGTCTAATAGTAGAAAGCAGAATGCTCGTATCTAGTTCAGCATTCACTCTGTTGTGATTTTTTTCTTTTGATTGAAGTATATGGATAAAATTTGATCTCACACAGATACTAGTTGGAAAAGGAAGGAGTATTTCAATAGCCTTTTTTGTTAAAATAGTATATTTTTCTTTGATACTACACCAAAACTCAACAAGCCATAGTTTTTTAAAAAATTAGTTGTAATATGAAGTCTAAAACCATATCAATGAACTTTTCGTAGTGTGTTTCATTAAAATCCACTGGTCTGTCTTGCACTTTGAATAGATCTTTTACCCATACATGCTTTTGTAACATCGTGATTGGTTGGTTGGAAAGTGTTGTTTTACTGAATTATGCATATGTCCCAAGTGTTAACACAGCAACAGTCACATTTACTAGTATCACCACTGATCTCATCAGTAAAGTTTGTTAGGTATTGGGAAGCTTTCAAGCCAGTTCGGTTCAGTTCAATATAATTTCAAGCCAAATACAAATTTTCCAAAATTCTAGTTTTCTCTTGGAAGCTTAAATTTTATTATTTGTAGTAATGAATATTAATTGTTTTCCCTTGAAGTGACAGGCTCAGCTTGTTTATTTTTGAGAAAATGTCTGCCAGGTGTCCAAGCCTGAATAATCATAGATCACATCAGTCATTCTTTCAGGTAAAAGTGATATTCTGTGACAAAAAGCTGGTAGTTCACCTCACAATTCAAATAGTCACACAAATGCTTTTTCTCGAGACATCCATCATGCTTCAGTTTACAGTAGGAGTGCTTTATGTATACTCCTTTCATTACACAGAATATTAAAAGGCAGGTACTCAAGAGTCAGTATTTAATAAAATAAATGTTTGCTGTTTAATCAGCATTCTTAAGTGAAAATGTTTTTTCTTTTTTTGTTTTTGACTTTTACTGTAAATACATAACAGTAAAAAATACAATGACTACAAGTACAGTGGATGCCACTGCTGGTACTGCTTCTTTTTGTGTTAAGATGCCAGCAGTTTTACCCAGTATTGCATGATCAGAGGAAATGTTAACACATCAAAAAAGGCAAATAACATCTTGGTATTGTTTTATATATTTTTTTTTACCTGTGGTCCTCCTGAAAGGCTCTTAGAGATCCCCAGGAGTCTGGGAACCGCCGTTTGAGAATTGCTTAGGTGAATAGAAGACATCTGTGTTCAGATGCGTGACTGTATTTTGGCAGCTGTTGATGATCTGTGTTCTGTAACATGTCAGTTATTTCTCTAAGATTCCTTTAAACTAAGCAAGTTGGGTGAATTCCTTTCTAATACTGTCTGTCAAAAAGCATGGTGTAGTAAAAAGTTGGGTAGTCTGATTAAGGAGAGGTGCATTCACTATCAGCTGGGCACCAACAAGGCATTTAAGTACTTAGGCCCTGTGAGGCTCTGGTCCTTTATTCTAAAGTGGTTGTGAGACTAGGTGATTTCTACCATACCTTCTAATGCTCAAATTCCAAAATTCTATTCTAAAGTGATTATCTAGTAATATTCTTAAAATTGCCAGCAATTTAATTAACTGCTTTCCTTTTTTCTTTTAACTTGAACCCTTTTAGCTAAAACCAGATCTCCTTTAGTAAATCATATTTTAAACATCTAATTAAGGCTATTAGGAAAGAGACAAAGAAAAAAGTGAATTATTTCTCTTTAAAAGACCTTCAGTAAAATGAAAAAAAGAAATTAAGATTTGTTAAAGCTGGGTGATGGTTACAAAAAGGGTTCATTATATTGTTTTCTGTATTTCTCTGTGTTTGAAATACTACAGGATAAAAATTTTAAAAAGAACAAGAAATGAAAGACTTGGAATTGATGAAGATAGTGAACTTCTGAAGAGTTTATTTATAGTCAGTTGACACCACTACGAATGTGAAAGACTAAAGGCATATTATTTTCTTTTGTCTGTCCCTTCTGGCTCCAATTTCTTTGTTTCTGACAGATTTTGCTAATATTGGATAGGATAAAAAACTTTAAAATGGAGGTTAAACTATTTCAGTTATAGTTTTAGGTATGCAACTAAATAGCTGTGTTATCCAGCTTTTCTGTTTCCTAATCTGTAACATGGAAGTAATAATTCCTGTGTTTGAAAGATCAAATGAGATAATGTTGTGTGAAAGTACCTCATAAACCCTCAAGTTCTGAATGTACTGTGAGGTAGTATTTTTTTAAAGAGGAAAGAAAGTAATATATTTTTGTATGTGATTAAGTACAACCACATTCCCAACTATTGCAGGCCACTCGACCAGACATGATAAGGATCTTGTCAGCAGCCCTGCACGTAGTATTAAGGAGGGATATGTCCCTGAACCGAAGACTTTATGCCTGGCTTCTCGGTAAGTGTTTGATGTGTGTGGTCTTAGCTAGGAAAGGATGAAGGGAAATTTTCCATACATAAGTATTATCAAGTTTATGTATGTCCTAAATTAAGAAACTAAAAGTTTACTTAAATAGATAATAAAAATAAAGACAGTATGAGTTGTGTATGGTATGAAGAAATCTCAAAAGCTTCTTAGTTGAAGAAGCTGTTTTAATCTATAGGTCATGTTCCCTTTGACAAGATTTTTTTCCCCTTATAAATTGAGGCTATTATACTCCAAGTATGTAGACAAAGAAGGATAAATTCATAATCAAAATAATGACATAATATCCAAAACTTGAAAGGAATCAGGACTAGTACTCCTGTCCCACACATGGTACCTGTCTCCCACTCAGGCAGTAAAATATTGTGTACACTTTGTTCTTCCATACTTTTTGTGAGTGTTTGGCCTGTCTTCACAACTCTTTACTGCCTAGAGTGAGAAGACACAATATAACTTATTTTGGATTTTCTGAATCTTCAGTTCTTTCACTGTTTGAAAAAAAACAAGATAATTCTGGAAGTTTACTATGATACTCACTTATGTATTGAATTGGTTTCCCTTTATTAAACTATCTAAAATGATCTCTCTTGCTGACATTGATTGGGCTACTAATTGGTAAGTGTTTAGTGCTGTTTTTGAGATATTTGCTGTTTTGGTATTTAGTGAACAACAGTTTTAAGAATTCCATTTTAATTTATTTTACAATTTGTTTCCATGGAGGTTTTGATAACAACGGTGCTATCATAGGACCCAGAAGCACAAGACACAGCAATCCTGAAGAACACGCTACTTACTATTTCACTACCTTTTCAAAAGAGTTGTTGGTTCAGGTAATGGATGCTTTCATTTTATTTTTTGGTTACTCCGTGACCACTGTAGTTACTCAACAAATAACAAATAAGACAAAGTCCTGCCTTGAATTAATTTACAGTTGAAGGGGTGGAGACAAGACTCACAAACTTCCTAAGAATGACTGTAACAAGCAAATGGCTGCAATGAAATAAGTAAGTAATGGTAAGCTAGACTCACTTCTGTGTAAGTCCTGAGATCTTTTTCTTCATTTACTTTGTTTTCATGAGTTCATCACAACATAGTTGCAGCTTCTCACCTGTCTGCCCTATGGAAGTTGGAGCTCTTCCAAAAATGAGCCAGGACCTGTGTTATTTACTCTGAAATTCCAGGGAAATTTGGGTTGCAACAAGAATTTAAATGTTAAAACTACTTTTGTAATGGAAATATTAAAATGATCTATAGGCTTATTTCATATTATTTTTACTTCAGTTAAATTTATTCAAGATATCTTAAACTGAGAGAGTACATGGTATCTGAAACAGTTTGAAATAAGTGAAGTTATAAGAATACAGTTTTGAGTTACTAATGAGGAAATAATTGCATAATAGTAGATACTGCCATGATAATGAGTGATAGTTTGGGGCATGTTGACAGTCAAGAGGAACATTTTTATCTTTTAGGAAATCACATAATTCATGAATTTATTTTTCTAGATTTTCTTCACATTTTCTCTAGAAAAAAAGGTGGAAAAGTTAAGCCCTTTCTTCTTCTGTCAAGAGAAATGAATATAACTTTTCTTTTCCCCCAGCAGAGGAAAAAAGCCAACTTCAGCAAAAGAACTTCAGAAAAGCAATAGGAGATGTAAATCTCTGTTTACATATGGTTGTATATAAAAATATTTTTCTTAAGAAAAAATTTTTGAATTTGTTTACTTAAATGACTAATGTACTTTTTCTTCTTTGAAGGCAATGGTGGGGATCTTACAAGTGAATGGATTTGGAGAAGAGAGCACTTTAATGCAGGATCTAAAACCTTTTCGTATTTTAATCAGTTTACTGGACAAACCTGAGCTAGGTAATATATACTATCCTAACTATCCTAGGGCGTAAGATCATATGTGGTTGTTTTGTATTGCTTCATGATAAATATAAGACAAAGTCATTACTTAGAAAAATTTCTGTATTTTGAGGTGGCCTTTAAATACAGGTTCTCAACAATTCCTTACCTAAAATTCACTCTAGAACATTAAGAAGATACAGATGTACATTCAGCTGGTATGTTATCATATGTCTACCCTGTACTACGTAGGTAGCAGAGGAGTCACCTTAAAGGTGCTCTCTAAGCCCCTCTTAATCCTGATTAAGGTACTGAAATCGAAACACTGATGATCTGTCATGACTATCTTATAGTTCACAGAATTCAAGGATTTGAGCAAAAGTATTTTAGTCATACCCCTCAACCTTCTTCCCCACATCCCCTTTGTTTTATGTGTTTTCCCTTTCTTCACTGTGTACTTCTTATATACTAGATCTCTTGGGAAGATAGTTACGGCACCTGAGACAGAAATTAAGAAAAACTGAAAATATTAGCAATGATAAAGTGAAATAATTATGTAGTTTTATTAAATTATGTGCAGAAGTTTTTTTTCTTCTTTTTTTTAATGTACAGAAGTTTTAGCAAATATGCATAAGTTCTCTCACCAACTCTTAAAAGAAAAATGAAAACATTTAAATATAAAAATAACTTGAGTTGTACCAGTGGCTCTATTACATGGTAATAGATGGAAGTTCAGGAAGTTTTCTGAGGAGATTGGCGTCTCTTATAGCAGTAAAGTTTAGCCTTGTGCACCTTTGTATTATTTTAATTAATAATAGTAATATAAGTTACATTCATTGAGTACTCATTATATTCCGGGAACCATGCTACCCATCTTACAGAATTTTTCCTGACCCTTACACTGATAGTCCCATAAGTTTGCTATTATCCTCATTCTGCATGAAGAAACCAAAGCTGAAAGAAGTTAAATAACTTGTCCAAGCTAATAGAGCTATTAACTGGCAAAACCAGTTTCCCTGATTTTGTCATTTCTATTACATCAACCTATATAGTTAGATAAACATTTGTTCAGTTCTTTGCTATTTTACTGTTAGCCTCTCAGGATGTGAAGTTTAGTTTCACTTCTGGAAAAAACATTATTTTTTCAAAATACCTGTTTTAAAGCATACTTTAATTGTGCCAATTTGTAGATAATCATGATTTGTAGTATTAATTATTGTCTTTAATATGTATATTAATTTTAGGACCTGTAATTCTAGAAGACGTCCTCATTGAAGTGTTTAGAACATTATATTCTCAGTGTAAAGCAGAATTGGATCTTCAGATGGAACCGCCCTTCAGCAAGGATCATGCTCAGTTAAGCAGGTGGATTACCAAAAAATTAAGCATGGCACAAAGGTCCTCCTTTATTAATATTTGTAAAGTAGACATTGCTATATGAAATTTGTGTTATGAATGAGTGAGTTTGATTTAAAGTATCGCTATATTTTAGTAATGTGAACTCTCATAATTAACTGCACTGACCTTTCAAACAGGCATGTGTAGCATGAGTGCTGTGTACAATGCCACCACCTTCCAGGGTTGGTTCTCAGCCTCACCAGTTTAGAAAACTAAATTTTAGCAGTTAATGTGAAGATATAGATTCCAGGGAATTCATTCACACTTATCAAACTCACAAGAGATTAGCTTTCACATGTCAGTTAATAATGAAAGCTGTACCTTGCTTGGTAACCAGGCCTGGTAGTTTGCACAGGGTAGTGCCCTCTTCGTGCCTTGACACACTCAGGAGACCAAAGCATAGATCAGAAGAAGACTTGACCACAGAATTAAATGAATCAGAGGGCACTAGGCGTTCTTTAAAGACTTTTTTTCAAGTGATGGTTCTTTCTTCTTTCAAATTATTTCTATATATATGTGTGTGTGTGTGTATATATATACACATTTTTTTTTTAATCCCTGGGAGAAGTCATATAACATTAGCATATCCTCTTCTCTAAGTCAGTGGTAGATACATGCTGACAAAGTCTTACTTTTTCATTTCTTCTCTACTTTAAAGAGCCTACCTGTTTTCCAGTCTCATTTATCATTATGACAGAGGATCCAAGACAACAATTTCTTTTACATACTTTGCATAATTTTATTTTATTAATTAATTAATTAATTTTTTTTGGCTGCACTGCGTGGCTTGTGGGATCTTAGTTCCCTGACCAGGGATTGAACCTGGGCAGAGTCCTAACTACTGGACCACCAGGGAATTCTCACTTTGCATTTTATTAGTGTCACCTTGGTGACACTTTGGAGATAACCTGGGCTTTCCTAAAGCATACTTTTATATATTAAAACTTTTTAAGACAGTTTTTGATTTCTGATAAATATAATCCCCTCTGATTTTTGTTTGAGCAGTTAATATTGACTAACCTTGTACTCTGTTTCATTCTGTACACTGCCTGATAATTTATTTTGTCCCATAGAGTATTTAATTAGCCTTTCGTGCTATAACATGCTAGTTGTATTGACAGTACATCACTATATAGAAAAATAATTGTTTTAATTGTTAGAAAGGGTGACAGGAGATGGTAGTTAGGTGGGTATTTAATGGGCTAGAGGGCTCCCACTTGAAATAACGAAGTTATTTTTCCCTGATGGAATTACAGTAAAAGTGGCTATTGCCAGGATTACTTCTTTTTGTTGTTATTGTTTTTTCAACCTAAAAATAATAATTTGATTGAAACTCACCAAGATAAACTTAACCTTTCTCAAACAAATCCTGAATAGTACAGGAAAGCAGAGAAAATTCTTTCAGAATCAAGGCTGTCAAAATCAAATCACCGGGCCTTCCCTGGTGGCGCAGTAGTTAAGAATCCGTCTGCCAATACAGGCGACATGGGTTTGAACCCTGGTCCAGGAAGATCCCACATGCCGCGGAGCAACTAAGCCCATGTGCTACAACTACTGAGCCTGCACTCTAGAGCCCGCAAGCCACAACTACTGAACCTGCGTGACACAACTACTGAAGCCCGTGCACCTAGAGCTCCACAAGAGAAGCCACCGCAATAAGAAGCCTGCTCACCACAACGAAGAGTAGCCCTTGCTCACCACAACTAGAGAAAGCTCGCACGCAGCAACGAAGACCCAACATAACCAAAGATTAATTAATTAATTAATTTTTAAAAAATCACTCAGTTTATATGTGTCAAGGGAAACAAAGGAATTTAATGCCAAATTCACCATCAGGCTCTCAAAATAGTTCAAAAAGAACTTCTTGTTCTTCTGCTGAAAGCACAGCTATTTTTCTTATGCAAGGTTAATTTCTGATCTTGATCATACATTTGAGTTATGAAAACTCAAATTTGGAAAAATAACTACACATAAAGTGATAAAGTGACAGTAGATAAAAATTATTTTTTGCAATATTCTCACTAGCAAGTTTTCTAGCAAATACTTAGGAATATGTACTCCCCTAACAACATTCCACTCACATTTAAATTTGAAAAAGTAGATGTTATATTTATCAGTTTTTGTTTTTTCTTTTTTTTTAGTAAATTAAGGGAAAATAAGAAAACAGCAGAACTGATTAAAACTGCCAACCTTCTCTTTAATTCCTTTGAGCCTTATTATATGTGGGATTATGTTGCACGTTGGTTTGAAGAATGTTGTAGGTACGTTAAACTGTTTTATTCATTTTCATTTAATAGCATTCAAAGCCAGTCTTTGTTATTTTTTTTTAAGTTCTTGAGTTTAATGAAAAGAATGTTCTTTTATACATTTTACTACTACTACTGACAACTATCATTTAATGGCCATAATCTGTCTCTACCATGTCACTCTAGAATACAGAATCATTGATCGTATTATCTTAGATTTGAAAAGGAGTTTAGAGATGAGTTATTCAATCACCAGCATAGATGAAAGATTTTCCCTCTCCAATCGATAGTAATCCAGTTTTTCTTTGTTGCAGAGAAAGTAGCAAATTTGTGGCTGGTGCCTCAGCACACTTTCCCAAAATGCTTCTCACTTTGAATAACAAAAAGGTCCTCGGTCACTTTTATGTTTTTAAAAACATAGAACCAGCCCATATTATCATCCACTCCTTAGGTCGTAAAGCTTAAAAAATGCTCAGAAAACCCAGTAATACTAGTGAACCTGGGTAGAATTTCTGTCTGGATTCTAGACCAAATTCTCTCAGCAGCAGATTAACCTCTCAAGCCTTGGGAGCATAGAGTCAACAAGTAAGCACTTATGATCTCGGGATTAGAAGTCTTTTATAAATATAAAATTAATCCCTTTAACGATTTAGAAAGTTGCTTGCTTACTCATTGAACAGCTACTGGGCACCCAGTGGAAAGGCACTATACTAGACGTATAGACAGTGCCTGTCTTCAAAGAGCTCACAGCAGGAACAAGTAAGACATGCTCATGCATATTCCTAGTACTGTATTAAACTAAAGGTTACAGGTGCCTTAAGAGAGAGATTAAGATGTGGTAGGAATGTAGAGGAATTGTGGGTGTCTTTTCACCACCTGGCCCTGGCCCAGGTTTCTACTTTGTTTTCACATTCACAAACATACACATATACCCTTCTCTAGCTAACCTGGACTATTCCTTGAACAACATTAACTGAGCCTTCAGTGATGCTGCTGAGCTTTCACTCATGTTATTTTTTTGAAAATATTCTTCTCCCTAGTCCATCTGGTAAGGTCCTATAAAGAGGTCACCCTGTTTCAGAAGCCTTCTATGACTCCCTCAAATCTCCCATCAGAGTCAGCTTCTCCTACCCTATCACATTGTTAGGTTATTTGTCTATAGGCTTATATTTCTTGCTGGCTAGGGACTCTAGCATATTCTTACTTTGTGTCTTCAGAGTGTAGGGCAGTGTATGGGCAGATAGGATTAATGTGATTTAATGTGCATATTTGTTGGAGGAATAATCTCTACTACTTGTATCAGAAGAGGCTTCTTAGAGGAGGTACCATTTGAAGGATGGCTGCATTCTGGATGTGAGAGAATGAGGCTGGGAGAGGGTGCCTATCCAGGGGGACAGGTTGATATGAACAAAGGCCCTGAGGTTAGAAATCAAGCAGCAAATAGTCCATTTTAACTAGGAGATGAGGTCTGTAGTGGGAGAAATAGGAAATAAGTCCCAAATAGAACCATCCAGAACACTTGGAAGTTCAGGATGGGTGTCATAGGGAGAGGTTCAGCCTAGGAATCTTGCTTTGGGAATTTTCCATGGAGAGATACAGTAGTGTCCTAGGGGAAAGGGAACATACTTCATCACAAGAAGTTAACCGTGTGCATCCCAATGTTGATATGACTCATTTAAAGAACAATGATATCATCACATGTATTCACATCACTTGATAGGATACTTGATAAAGTGAATTTTGTCCTTTTAGGAGGACACAGCATGCCAGACTTCAGAGTGGGCCTGGAGATGTTAACGACTCATCTGAGTTACAGCTGACCAATTTCTGCTTACTGGTGGATTTTTTGTTGGATATAGTTTCTTTGGTAAGATCACCCTGGTGAAAAAATATTGAGGAAATGTAATAACATAGTTCAAATATTTCATTTTGGAAATAGACCTCATCTTCAAATAAATATCATTTTTTAAATTAAATTGATTTTCCCCCTTTTGGTATAGCATTTTAAATAAAATTTTTGAAATGTTTTGTCCTCTGACATACATTATATGTAATACATATACCATTCTTATATAATACATGGAATATATTTCATAATTGCATGTTATTGAAGTCTTACATGTTTAGTATATAATAGTCTAATGCTGCATTTGTATTCATTAATGGTTCTATTAAATGAAGACTGTTGGAAATCTTTTCCCCTTTTCTCTCCTCAATTCTTTGCTTTCTCATTTTGAAGCCTACTAGAAGTATGAGGGTGCTGTGTCAGGTATGACATTCAGCCTGTTTTGTTTTTAACTGATTGTATTCACTTTTGTTATGTTATAATTTCAGTAATGTAACAGATAAAACTGGGGTTCTTTTATAGTACATGCTTCGAAGTACTTAAATTGAGAATTTGGGAATAGAAATTTTACGTCATTAATAATAAATGACCATACAATGTTAATTAAGAGCATGGTACATATAAAATGAGTAAAATTATTTCTTTTTCTTATTTATTAATAAATTAAAAATTAAATAACATAACTTTGGAGTTATACACTGTATAAACTTCTGTCACTTCGCTTTTATTTTCAGGAGACTTATATTGAAATCCAGACAGAACACTTGCCCCAGTTGCTGCTCAGGATGATATCTGCCCTGACAAGCCACCTCCAGACATTGCACTTGACTGAACTCACAGATTCTCTCAGGCTTTGCTCAAAGATCCTTAGCAAGGTTCAGCCTCCTCTGTTATCTGCCAGCACTGGAGGTGTGTTGCAGTTTCCAAATGGGCAGAACAACTCAGTCAAGGAGTGGGAAGACAAAAAGGTAACGTTTTGCTGTTATTTTTGGTACTAGACCAATTATATTTCTTCAAGGCAGAACAGTTTCTAACTAACATCACTTAACACATATTCATTTAAATATTCGTCAATCTTTCCTAGTTCCCAGTGTTGTGGCAGTAGACTGTCTTGTTGGCTTTTTTTTGGCTCTAGTGCAATTTAACTGTCTATATCCACACTTTGCAAAAGAAATGTAACACAAGCAACATATATAATTTAAAATTTTCTGGTAGCTACAGTAAAAAAAAAAAAATAGAACAGGTGAAAATAATTTTAATTGTATTTTACTTGGCCCATTAGAGCTACTATATTACCATTTCAACATGTAATCAATATAAAACTGATGTAACATAAAAAAATACTAGTCAGATATTTTACATTCTTTTTTGTACTGTCTTCAAAATTCCACTGTGTATTTTATACTTACAGCACATTCAAATATTAAATTTTTATTAGAAGTACTTGATCTATACTTAATTTCATAAAATTTACATTTAAAAATTAAATTCTCATACCCAGGTTGTTCAAAACATACTTAAAAGTTTTCTCAGAACTAAATTAAGGATCACTTTTAAAACTTTAATTAAAATTAATTGCATTAAAAAATTTAGTTTCTTTGTCAGATCAGCCACATTTTAAGAGCTCAATAGCCACATGTTGCTAGTAACTATCCTATTAAGCAGCAGGTTTATAATCCAAACTTTATTGGTCCTTTTCATATATATACACTAAGTTTTTGACATGTTCTTCTTGAAATCCAGAATCTTTTTGCTCTCCTCAGTCTTCCAGATTCTTAATGCTTACTTTATGATGTTGAATAGAATTGTAACACAGTTGACCCTTGAGCAACACAGGTCTGAACTGAGTGGGTCCACTTATATGTGGATTTTTTTTTTTCAATAATTATATTGGAAAATGTTTTGGAGATTTGTGACTCTCTTTTGGAGATTTGAGAAAACTCTCAGACAAACCGCACAGCCTAGAAAAATCACAAAAATTAAGAAAAAGTTAGGTGTGTCATGAATGCATAAAATATACATAGATATACATATAACATACAAAATATGTTTTAATATATTATTTATGTTATCAGTAAGGCTTCCAGACAACAGTAAGCTTTTAGAAGTTAAGTTTTGGTGGTATCAAAAGTTACATGTGGATTTTTGACTGTATAGGGGTTTGGTACCTCTAACCCCTTCATTGCTCAGAGTCAACTATAATTTTAATGTCTGGCACTAGTAACATATTTAAATACCTATGAAATAGGTGTGGAAAAATCAGAAATTTAAAAGCTTTCAGGTTTATAATATTACATGTACTTTTTAGTAAATAGTAATGAAAACATTCGCAGAATCATGTAATTTCGTTGAATTTAGGCACAGGGGCACTATGTCAAAAACAAGATTTAAAAATTTCTAGCATATAAGGTCATTACCTAAATCCTGTGGTTGTATAGTTGCCCTTACTTTTTTTTCAGTTGCTTTTTAATTTTGTCAGCCAGGCAAAATACATTATCAGGATGATCTCATACAGCCTTTTCCATCAAGTCTTAACTCTAGAACTTTTTTCTTGGACCTTCTAAATATATTGCCTTTCATGTATGAAATGAACATTACCCTCAAACTATTTAAATATATCCCAGGATTATCCCACATAAACTAAAACTAGTTTGTCTTATTTTCCTTCCTACCTGCTTTTTACTTATATGTGAGAGATATTGATTCTATTGTTGGACAGTTCATTTTGTTGTGCTCTTTTTCCTTAATTTATGCCTCTAGGATCTTAGGAATAAAACTAAAATAGATACTAGCTGTTATTGGTTTGGTTTTTATTTGAATGAGATTAGTGAAAGTAGGGGAGGGACCTTAGCAGTCTCTCAATAACATATTCAAATATGTGAATATTTACTATGTAGAAAACATCTGGAGGCACTTTATCGGTGGTTACAGGTAAAGTAAATGGGAACACCCATTCATATTAAATGAAAGAATTAAATAATACACTTTTTTAATATAATCGTTGATTAACCTTAGATATGCTTCCCCCCCTCACCCTTTGGTCGTCCTGCCTGTTCCCAGGGTTTCTATGTTCTTTTCTATTTTTTACTGAAGCACAATGGTATTATCTTCACTGAGATGTCTAATATTGATCATATTTGAAAGCTGAGAGTATTTTCAGTATTCCTTTTTTTGAAATTGTAATTGAAGGACTGATTCTTTTAAAAATTATAAATCTTAATTTTTTCTCCATGCACTTAGTACATTTTTGTAAAATCAGTGTATTGCATCTCTATACCCAAATGTAATTCCTTTCTATTTTCAGAAAGATATTTTACTATAAAATAATCTGAACTATAGTTCCATAATATAGACCATACAACTGTTATAAATGTATGCAGGTGTAACTGAATTTATAGCATGAATTCTATTAATGTAATATCATCCATTGTTTTATAATCCTTATATGAGAAAGATTGATACAGAAATAATAATAAGCTAATGACAATTTTACCATTTAAATAAGACTTATTTTTTTTTAATTTATTAATTTCAAAGGAGAAAAATCGACAAGTTCAGTTCTGTTGCCTCTAAACTTTGGCATTCTAATGTGAAAAGTTCTCATGCTGTTATAGAGACAGTGATCTGCTGTGGTGAAAGGAGGATGAAGTTTAGAATCATCTCATCTGAGCTCTTCTACCTACTAAGTTTATTTGCTATGACCTTGGGCGAGTTTTGTTTTGAACTTCCCTGAGCCTCAGTTTTCTTACCTTTGAAATAGAGAAAACAACCTCTCTTTGTTCAGCACCCACTCTATGTATCCAGCAGTGAACTAGGCACACCTAGGTGAACTTTGCCCTTCCTGGCCCCTTCTTTCTGCTTGGGAGACATATATTAAACAAATAATTGCATATTTAATTATAGTTGTGATAAATGTATGAAGGAAAGAATGGAGTGACAGGAATGTGGGAAAGGGGTGATCAGACCTAGATTGGGGGCCACGAAAGGCTTTCTTGAGGACGGATTGTTTGAGTGAAGCTCTAGAGAAATCCGGGCGGGTGAGGTAGGAAGAAGAGAGCCCTTGACAGAGGAAGGAGAATTTGCACAGACTCTAGGCAAAAAGGAGTGCTGTGCAGACGGGGAGGGGACATGCCGCTGCTGAGGTAGGGAGGGGCCAAGTCTTACAGAGCCTTTTCACTGTACTAAGGCTTTTTATTTTTTATCTTCAGAGCAATGGGAAGACACCGAAGGGAGAAAAGCAAGTGACATAATCAGATTTGTGTATTTGAAAAATTAGTCCGAGGGAGGGGATATGGGGATATAAGTATACGTTTAGCTGATTCACTTTGTTATACAGCAGAAACTAACACAACAGCGTAAAGCAATTATACTCCAATAACAATGTTAAAAAAAAAAGAAAAGAAAAATTACTCTGGCTGCAGTGTGGAGTATGGATCTGAGAAACAGAAATGGATGTGGGGAGACCTGCAGTAGTGCAGATGAGAGGTGGTGGTAACATGTACTTACAAGATGGGGGAGTAAAGACAGAAATGGACGGATCAGCCACATATTGAGGAGGAAAAATCAATAAGCTGTAGTAATGCATTGGTAGGGTAATGAGTGATCACTAACATTTATTGAAGATTTACTAAGTGGCAGGTTCTACACTGTCTTACTTAATCCTCATCGCACCTGTAAAATGTGGGAATTTGCCATCTCAATTACATAGATTAGGAGGTTTGGAGAGGTTCAGTAACTTGCCAGGGTTCGGAGAGGTTCAGTGACTTGCCAAGCGGGAAAGTGGCAGACTCTTAGCTGACTCATGGCCAGCACTCCTGACCACTGTACTGGAATGGATGTAAGGAAAGTGTGGAGGAGAGGTGGAGAAGGTACCAAGAATCGCCCCTAGATTTCTGCCTCCTGTTTTGATGAAGAGTGGTGTCATTCACTGAGGCAGAGAACAGCAGGTGAGGCCCAGCTTTGTAGCACCAGAGCATTTAGTGTGTATATCTTCAGTGATCTTCCATAAGATCACATTTTAGTGATCTTACTCAAGTTCAAATTATGCTCTGGTACAATCACCCAAGGAGTGTGTGATATGTGTAGCTTTTGTTTACTTAAACTAAGCCAGAAAATATGCTTGACGATTATACTCATCCATCTTATAGAGAGGGAACAGTTAATCATTATTATTAATAACGATGAAGTTATTCTACGTCAGTAGCTGGTTCATTTTTTGTTTATACTGTAATTGTCTCTTCTCCTCTAGATTATAAACAGTTCCTTTTGTTCCAAATATCTAATGTGGGAAATAATGGTTCAGTAACTGCTTGTTGGAAGAATGTAAGCTTAATAGCAAACACTTAAATAGTAGTTTACATATTTCAGACAGAAATTTCACTTCATACGGTCCCAAATAGAAGACTTACTAGATTTTATTTCTAGTTTTTGTTTTTGTTTTAACATCTTTATTGGAGTATCATTGTTTTACAATGGTGTGTTAGTTTCTGCTGTATAACAGAGTGAATCAGCTATACATATACATATATCCCCATTTCTCCTCTCTCTTGTGTCTCCCTCCCACCCTCCCTATCCCACCCCTCTAGGTGGTCACAAAGCACTGAGCTGATCTCCCTGTGCCTTGCAGCTGCTTCCCACTAACTATCTGTTTTACATTTGGTAGTGTATATATGTCAGTGCCACTCTCTCACTTCGTCCCAGCTTACCCTTCCCCCTCCCCTTGTCCTCAAGTCCATTCTCTACGTCTGTGTCTTTATTCCTGTCCTGCCCCTAGGTTCTTCAAAACCAGTTTTTTGTTTTTTTTTTTTTAGATTCCATATATATGTGTTACCATACGGTATTTGTTTTTCTCTTTCTGACTTACTTCACTCTGTATGACAGACTCTAGGTCCATCCACCTCACTACAAATAACTCAATTTCATTTCCTCTTATGGCTGAGTAAACAGTCCATTGTGTATATGTGCCACATCTTCTTTATTCATCTGTCAATGGCCACTTAGGTTGCTTCCATGTCCTGGCTATTGTAAATAGAGCTGCAATGAACATTGTGGTACATGACTCTTTTTGAATTATGATTTTCTCAGAGTATATGCCCAGTAATGGGATTGCTGGGTCATATGGTAGTTCTATTTTTAGTTTTTTAAGGAACCTCCATACTGTTCTCTATAGTGGCTGTATCAATTTACACTCCCACCATCAGTGCAAGAGGGTTCCCTTTTCTCCATAACCTCTCCGGCATGTATTGTTTGTACATTTTTGATGAAGGCCATTCTGACTGGTGTGAGGTGATACCTCATTGTAGTTTTCATTTGCATTTCTCTAATGATTAATGATGTTGAGCATCCTTTCATGTGTTTGTTGGCAATCTGTATATCTTCTTTGGAGAAATGTCTATTTACGTCTTCTGCCCATTTTTGGATTGGGTTGTTTGTTTTTTTGATATTGAGCTGCATGAGCTGCTTGTAAATTTTGGAGATTAATCCTTTGTCCCTTGATTCCTTTTGCACATATTTTCTACCTCTACCATTCTGAGGGTTGTCTTTTATGGTTTATGTTTTCCTTGTTTATGGTTTCCTTTGCTTTGCAAAGCTTTTAAGTTTCATTAGGTCCCATTTGTTTATTTTTGTTTTTATTTCCATTCCTCTAGGAGGTGGGTCAAAAAGGATCTTACTGTGATTTATGTCGTAGAGTGTTCTGCCTATGTTTTCCTCTAGGACTTTTATAGTGTCTGGCCTTACATTTAGGTCTTTAATCCATTTTGAGTTTATTTTTTTAATGGTGCTAGGGAGTGTTCTAATTTCATTCTTTTACATGTAGCTCTCCAGTTTTCCCAGCACCGCTTATTGAAGAGGCTATCTTTTCTCCATTGTATATTCTTGCCTCCTTTATTAAAGATAAGGTGACCATATGTGCGTGTGTTTACCTCTGCGCTTTCTATCCTGTTCCATTGATCTGTATTTCTCTTTTTGTGCCAGTACCATAGTGTCTTGATTACTGTAGCTTTGTAGTATAGTCTGAAGTCCAGGAGCCTGATTCCTCCAGCTCCGTTTTTCGTTCTCAAGATTACTTTGGCTATTCAGGGTCTTCTGTGTTTCCATACAAATTGTGAAATTTTTTGTTCTAGTTCTGTGAAAAATGCCAGTGGTAGTTTGATAGGGATTGCATTGAATCTGTAGATTGCTTTGGGTAGTAGAGCCATTTTCACAGTGTTGATTCTTCCAATCTAAGAACATGGTATGTCTCTCCATCTATCTGCATCATCTTTAATTTCTTTCATCAGTGTCTTATAATTTTCTGCATACAGGTCTTTTGTCTCCTTAGGTAGGTTTATTCATATATATTTTATTCTTTTTGTTGCAGTGGTAAATGGGAGTGTTTTCTTAATTTCACTTTCAGGTTTTTCATCATTAGTGTATAGGAATGCAAGATATTTCTGTGCATTAATTTTGTATCCTGCTACTTTACCAAATTCATTGATTAGTTCTAGTAGTTTTCTGGTAGCAACTTTAGGATTCTTTATGTATAGTATCATGTCATCTGCAAACAGTGACAGCTTTACTTCTTCGTTTCTGATTTGGGTTCCTTTTATTTCTTTTTCTTCTCTGATTGCTGTGGCTAAAACTTCCAAAACTATGTTGAATAATAGTGCTGAGTAGTGGGCAACCTTGTCTTGCTCCTAATCTTAGTGGAAATGGTTTCAGTTTTTCACCATTGAGAACAGTGTTGGCTGTGGGTTTGTCATATATGGCCTTTATTATGTTGAGGTAAGTTCCCTCTATGCCTGTTTTCTGGAGGTTTTTTATCATAAATGGGTGTTGCATTTTGTCAAAAGCTTTTTCCGTATCTGTTGAGATTATCATATGGTTTTTATCCTTAATTTTGTTAATATGGTGTATCACGTTGATTGATTTGCCTATATTGAAGAATCCTTGCATTCCTGGGATAAACTCCACTTGATCATGGTGTATGATCCTTTTAATGTGTTGTTGGATTCTGTTTGCTAGTATTTTGTTGTGGATTTTTACATCTATGTTCATCAGTGATATTGGTCTGTAGTTTTCTTTCTTTGTGACATCTTTGTCTGGTTTTGCTATCAGGATGATGGTGGCCTCGTAGAATGAGTTTGGGAGTGTTCCATTCTCTGCTATATTTTGGAAGAGTTTGAGAAAGATAGGTGTTAGCTCTTCTGTAAATGTTTGATAGAATTCGCCTGTGAAGTCATCTGGTCCTGGGCTTTTGTTTGCTGGAAGATTTTTTTTTTTTTTTTTTGTGGTACACAGGCCTCTCACTGTTCTGGCCTCTCCCATTGCGGAGCACAGGCTCCGGACGCGCAGGCTCAGCAGCCATGGCTCATGGGCCCAGCCGCTCCGCGGCATGTGGGATCTTCCCAGAACGGGGCACGAACCCATGTCCCCTGCATCAGCAGGTGGACTCTCAACCACTGCGCCACCAGGGAAGCCCTGCTGGAAGATTTTTAATCACTGTCTCAATTTCAGTGCTTGTGATTGGTCTGTTTATATTTTTTATTTCTTCCTGGTTCAGTCTCGGAAGGTTGTGCTTTTCTAAGAATTTGTCCATATCTTCCAGTAGTCCATTTTATTGGCATATAGTTGCTTGTGGTAATCTCTCATGATCCTTTGTATTTTTGCAATGTCTGTTGTTACTTCTTTACTTCTCCTTTTTCATTTCTAATTCTGTTGATTTGAGTCTTCTCCTTTTTTTTCTTGATGCATCTGGCTAATGGTTTATCAATTTTGTTTATCTTCTCAAAGAACCAACTTACAGTTTTATTGATCTTTGCTATTGTTTCCTTCATTTGTTTTTCATTTATTTCTGATATGATCTTTATGATTTCTTTCTTTCTGCTAACTTTGGGGGTTTTTTCTTCTTTTTTTCTAATTGCTTTAGGTGTAAGTTTAGGTTATGTATTTGAGATGTTTCTTGTTTCTTAAGGTAGGATTGTATTGCTATAAACTTCCCTCTTAGAACTGCTTTTGCTGCATCCCATAGGTTTTGGGTCATAGTGTTTTCATTGTCATTTGTTTCTAGGTATTTTTGATTTCCTCTTTGATTTCTTCACTGATCTCTTGGTTATTTAGTAGTATATTGTTTAGCCTCCATGTGTTTGTATTTCTTACAGATTTTTTCTGTAATTGATATGTAGTCTCATATCGTTGTGGTCAGAAAAGATACTTGATACGATTTCAACTTTCTTAAATTTACCAAGGCTTGATTTGTGACCCAGGATATGATCTATCCTGGAGAGTGTTCCATGAGCACTTGAGAAGAAATTGTATTCTGTTGTTTTTGAATGGAATGTCCTATAAATATCAATTAAGTCCATCTTGTTTAATGTATCATTTAAAGCTTGTGTTTCCTTATTTATTTTCATTTTGGATGATCTGTCCATTGGTGAAAGTGGGGTGTTAAAGTCCCCTACTATGAATGTGTTACTGTCGATTTCCCCTTTTATGGCTGTTAGCATTTGTCTTATGTATTGAGGTGCTCCTATGTTGGGTGCATAAATATTTACAATTGTTATATCTTCTTCTTGGATCGATCCCTTGATCATTATGTAGTGTCTTTCTTTGTCTCTTCTAATAGTCTTTATTTTAAAGTCTATTTTGTCTGATATGAGAATTGCTACTCCAGCTTTCTTTTGATTTCCATTTGCATGGAATATCTTTTTCCATCCCCTCACTTTCAGTCTGTATGTGTCCCTAGGTCTTAAGTGGGTCTCTTGTAGACAGCATATATATGGGTCTTGTTTTTGTATCCATTCAGCCAGTCTGTGTCTTTTAGTTGGAGCATTTTGTCCATTTACATTTAAGGTAATTATCGATATGTATGTTCCTATTACCATTTTCTTAATTGTTTTGGGTTTGCTATTGTAGGTCTTTTCCTATTCTTTGGTTTCCTGCCTAGAGAAGTTCCTTTAGCATTTGTTGTAAAGCTGGTTTGGTGGTGCTGAACTCTCTCAGCTTTTGCTTGTCTGTAAAGGTTTTAATTTCTCCATTGAATCTGAATGAGATCCTTGCTGGGTAGAGTAATCTTGGCTGTAGGTTTTTCCCTTCCATCACTTTAAATATGTCATGTCCCTCCCTTCTGGCTTGCACAGTTTCTGCTGAAAGATCAGCTGTTAACCTTATGGGGATTCCCTTCTGTGTTATTTGTTGCTTTTCCCTTGCTGCTTTTAATATTTTTTCTTTGTATTTAATTTTTGATAGTTTGATTAATATGTGTCTTGGCGTGTTTCTCCTTGGATTTATCCTGTATGGGACTCTCTGCACTTCCTGGACTTGGTTGACTATTTCCTTTCCCATATTAGGGAAGTTTTCACCTATAATCTCTTCAAATATTTTCTCAGTCCCTTTCTTTTTCTCTTCTTTAGGGACCCCTATAATTCGAATGTTGGTGTGTTTAATGTTGTGCCAGGGGTCTCTGAGACTGTCCTCAATTCTTTTCATTCTTTTTTCTTTATTCTGCTCTGCGGTAGTTATTTCCACTATTGTATCTGCCAGGTCACTTATCCGTTCTTATGCTTCAGTTATTCTGCTATTGATTCCTTGTAGAGAATTTTTAATTTCATTTATTGTGTTATTCATCATTGTTTGCTCTTTAGTTCTTCTAGGTCCTTGTTAAATGTTTCTTGCATTTTCTCTATTTTATTTCCAAGATTTTGAATCATCTTTACTATCATTATTCTGAATTCTTTTTCAGGTAGACTGCCTATTTCCTCTTCATTTGTTCAGTCTGGTGGGTTTTTACCTTGCTCCTTCATCTGCTGTGTATTTCTCTGTCTTCTTATTTTGCTTCACTTACTGTGTTTGGGGTCTCCTTTTTGCAGGCTGCAGGTTCGTAGTTCCCGGTTTTTTTTGGTGTCTGCCCCCAGTGGGTAGGGTTGGTTCAGTGGGTTGTGTAGGCTTCCTGGTGGAGGGGACTGGTGCCTGTGTTCTGGTGGATGAGGCTGGGTCTTGTCTTTCTGGTGGGCAGGACCGTGTCCGGTGGTGTGTTTTGGGGTGTCTGTGGACTTATTATGATTTTAGGCAGCCTCTCTGCTAATGCGTGGGGTTGGTTTCCTGTCTTGCTAGTTGTTTGGCATAGGGTGTCCAGCACTGGAACTTGCTAGTCATTTTGTGGAGCTGGGTCGTAGCGTTGAGATGGAAATCTCTGGGAGAGCTTTCGCTGTTTAATATTATGTGGGGCTGGGAGGTCTCTGGTGGACCAGCATCCTGAACTCAACTCTCCCACCTCAGAGGCTCAGGCCTGACCCTCGGCTGGAGCGCTAAGACCCTGTCAGCCACTCGGCTCAGAAGCAAAGGGAGAAAGAAAAGAAAGAAAGAAAGAAAGAAATAATAAAGTAAAGTTTTTAAAATAAAAAAAATGTTAGTAAAAATATTAAAAAGTAATAAAAAAAAAAAAGGAAGAGAGCAACCAAACCAAAAAACAAATCTACCAATGATAACAAGTGCTAAGAACTCTACTAAAAAAACAAACAAACAAAAAAATACAGACAGACAGAACCCTAGGATAAATGGTAAAGGCAAATCTGTACAGACAAAATCACATAAAGAAGCATACACATACACACTAACAAAAAGAGAAAAAATATATATATATATTAAAAAAAGGAAGAGAGCAACCAAATCAATAAACAAATCTACCAATGATAATAAACTCTAAACACTAGAATAAAATAAACATAAAACTGGAAACAAATTAGATGCAGAAAGCAAACCCCAAGTCTACATTTGCTCCCAAAGTCCACCTCCTCAGTTTGGGATGATTCGTTGTGTATTCAGGTATTCCAGAGATGCAGGGTACATCAAGTTGATTGTGGAGCTTTAATCCGTTGCTCCTGAGGCTGCTGGGAGAGATTTCCCTTTCTCTTCTTTGTTCTCACAGCTCCCGGGTGCTCAGCTTTGGATTTGGCCTCGCCTCTGCGTGTAGGTCGCCTGAGGGCGCCTGTTCTTCGCTCAGACAGAACGGGGTTAAAGGAGCTGCTGATTCAGGGGCTCTGGCTCACTCAGACCGGGGGGGGGGGGGGAGGGGGAGGGGCATGGATGCGGGGCGACCCTGCGGCGGCAGAGGCCAGCGTGACTTTGCACCAGGCTGAGGCGCGCTGTGCGTTCTCCCGGGGAAGTTGTCCCTGGATCCCAGGACCCTGGCAGTGGCGGGCTGCACAGGCTCCCCGGAAGGGGGGTGTGGACAGTGACCTGTGCTCACACACAGGCTTCTTGGTGGCGGCAGCAGCAGCCTTAGCGTCTCATGCCCATCTCGGGGTCCGCGCTGATAGCCGTGGCTCGCGCCGCCCTTCTCTGAAGTTCATTTAGATGGTGCTCTGAATCCCCTCTCCTCGCGCACCCCGAAACAATGGTTTCTTGCCTCTTGGGCAGGTCCAGACTTTTTCCCGGAGTCCCTCCTGTCTAGCTGTGGTGCACTAACCCCCTTCAGGCTGTGTTCAGGCAGCCAACCCCAGTCCTCTCCCTGTGCTCCGACTGAAGCCCAAGCCTCAGCTCCCAGCCCCGCCCGCCCCAGCGGGTGAGCAGACAATCCTCTCGGGCTGGTGAGTGCCGATCGGCACCAATCCTCTGTGCGGGAATCTCTCCGCTTTGCCCTCCGCACCCCTGTGGCTGCGATCTCCTCCGTGGCTCCAAAGCTTCCCCCTCTGCCACCCGCAGTCTCCACCCACGAAGGGGCTTCCTAGTGTGTGGAAACCTTTCCTCCTTCACAGCTGCCTCCCACTGGTGCACGTCCCGTCCCTATACTTTTGTCTCTGTTTATTCTTTTTTCTTTTGCCCTACCCACGTACGTGGGGGGTTTCTTGCCTTTTGGGAGGTCCGAGGTCTCCTGCCAGCATTCAGTAGGTGTTCTGTAGGAGTTGTTCCACATGTAGATGTATTTCTGATGCATTTGTGGGGAGGAAGGTGATCTCCATGTCTTCTCTGCCATTTTGAAGGTCACCCTATTTCTAGTTTTTAAAATGTCATTTTTTTAATCTTACATGTCTCATTCCATGCATTGTTTAGACATTAGGAAAATGATTTCATGAAGTAGATTGAATAAATTATTAGCAGTTTGAAAACAAGGATGTAGATCCTAGAGAGTTTTACATATACGTATTTTGTCCTCAAGAACCTAAGCTTAAGTTATGCATATAGCAAATAATAAATATTTATTGAATAGCTTTATATTAATGTATTAATTAGAACCGTATCAGTATTTCCTATTAGCATAGATATGTGAATCAATTGTAGAAACTCTTTTTTTAAGATTCAACCAAATATATAGATTAGGGCTTCCGTGGTGGTTGAGAGTCCACCTGCTGATGCAGGGGATGCGGGCTCATGCCCTGGTCTGGGAAGATCCCACATGCCACGGAGTGGCTGGGCCCGTGAGCCATGGTCGCTGAGCCTGTGCGTCCGGAGCCTGTGCTCCGCAACAGGAGAGGCCACAACAGTGAGAGGCCCGCATACCGCAAAAAACAGAACAAAACAAAACAAAACCATATATATATATATATATATATATATACACACATATATATATATGTATAGATTAAGTTGTGAAATGTGAATTAGGTTGTGAATAAGTCAAATCTAAAGCTGACTTCCTTCAAAATGTGACTTTTTAATTTTAATTTCTAATATAATACATTTAGTTACTCAGCCTTCTGCTCTTTTTACACTCTACCAGGTATTATCAGTTTCTCTTGAAAATCCTACTGAAGTGTTTGAAGATGGAGAAAATCCACCAAGTAGTCGCTCCTCAGAGAGTGGATTCACTGAGTTCATACAATATCAAGCAGACCGAACTGATGACATCGATAGAGAACTGAGTGAGGGACTGGAGGCAGTTGCCATCCCAATTGGCAGCACATCATCTGAAACAGAAACGGCCTCCACTGTGGGATCTGAAGAAACTATCATCCAGCCCCCTTCCCTAGTCACTCAGGGGACAGCACCCCAAAGTGGGAAGACAGCGCAAAAAACTGCAATGCAGTGCTGCTTGGAGTATGTCCAACAGTTTCTCACCAGACTTATCAACCTCTACATCATTCAGAGTAACTCTTTCTCTCAGGCTTTGGCTACAGAGCATCAAGGGGATCTTAGTCGAGAGCTAGGAGAGACTTCAGACTGGGACAGGGATTCCCATAGTGGTGTAAAAGAGAGAAACATAAGTAAACAGAAAACTTCAAAAGAATACCTTTCTGCCTTCCTTGCTGCCTGTCAACTCTTCCTGGAGTGCTCAAGCTTCCCAGTTTACATTGCTGAGGGGAACCATACTTCAGAGTTATGTTCTGAAAAATCAGAGACTGGTAAGGTCATCTCTGTTTTATTTATTTAAAAATATTTTTTATGGCATGCTTTCCCCTCCCCCTTTATTTTAAGGAACGCTCAGATATTAAAACTGGGATTTCTTTTAGCCTCTTAATTTTTAAAACTTTTATTTTAATTTGTAGATGTTTTTTCAATGAAATACTGTCATTATGGGGAGATTGATATGTTGGAAAATTTCCTGATTTCTTTTATTATGACTAGCATCATATGTGATTACCTTCATTTAAATTTATATATATATATATATACACACACACACACAGACATACACACACACACATACATAGTACACACACATAGTACAGTGAGTACTACATAATGTTAATTGATTACTAAACTTTTTTTAGGACAGAAAATAGGTTGTATGACTTGCATAAGAAAAATACATATTAAAAAATTCTTATGAAATTCCTGTTGCTGCTTTATTTTCTTGAAGCTCTAGTCTAAGTGAGAAACCATGGTTTTGTTCACTGAGCAAGGCCTAAAGTTATTTGGTAGAAGTGCTTTGTGTTTTGAAATTAACTTGGAAGATAGAGTGTGCGTGAAAGGTTCAGTGTGATGGACCGTGTTGGCTTCCGGCTTTCGTTTCAGACTGGGAGCACGTGCAGCCTCCACTGTGGCTCCAGACGCTGATGACCGCTTGCCTCCAAGCAAGTGATTGCAGTGTGCAGAGCGCTGCGATTTCACTAGTGATGGATCTGGTAGGATTGACTCAGTCGGTGGCCATGGTCACTGGGGAAAACATCAACAGTGTGGAGCCTGCACAACCCTTAAGTCCAAACCAGGGAAGAGTAGCTGTGGTTATTAGACCTCCCCTCACTCCGGGCAATCTGAGATATATAGCTGAGAA
Source organism: Pseudorca crassidens (assembly GCF_039906515.1). Classification (NCBI taxonomy): domain Eukaryota; kingdom Metazoa; phylum Chordata; class Mammalia; order Artiodactyla; family Delphinidae; genus Pseudorca; species Pseudorca crassidens. The sequence goes on along the minus strand of NC_090308.1, from coordinate 71,320,681 downwards.
GACTGAATTTTTCAAGGTGAGCTCTAAGGAATACATTCATGACTAAGATGATACTTGAGCTAATTTGCATAGCAGAGATTTTAAAGAAGATAATCAGGCTTAATTAAACACCTCTTAATATCATACCATATAGGAAAAGACACCACACTTGATCAGTGCTGCTTGGCCGGTCTTCTCCCCAGTTTTGTGAGGAGAAAAAAGATAAGGATGAGGGGAGTATTAGGGTAAAGAGAAAAGTTCATTTATACAGTAAAATGTATTTCCAGATAAAGTGGTTGTGACACTTTTGCTTCTCGTAGAGTGCAACCTCAGCTCTCCAAAACACCCAGAAAAAGTTTTCTGACTCTGAATTGTCTGATGATCATTTGTGATGTATGATGTCATTCAAAAAAAATGCAGTCTTTGATCTCTGTCACAACAGTACATATGATATCCTCTACATAGAAAGAACATCAAGTATATTTGACTTAAGCAGGTAGACTATTTATATATAAAATTTTTTTTTAATTTTAATGTAATTTCAAGTTATTGTGCCCCTCTAGATAGTTCCTCCTGCTAGGTTAGAGTTGGGTTCTACAATGTTGTGGTGAACCCTGATGACTTGCATTTTTATTAATGCTGTCATAGATCATCAAGTGCTGTGTTAACACATGTAGCACTGAAATACATACAACCTATTTTGTACGTTTTAAGTAGTTTGCATATTTGGACTATGAATTATATATCACTTTGCAGCATATAACTGTAAACGTTACAGTGCCTTCAATGTGGGATTTATATCCTCTTAAAGATAACATATTCTAGCATCACTTCACTAAACATCTCTAAAATAGTGAAATGGGGTCTCATCTGGACCCTGTAAAAAGTGATTACATATCTGCTGTTTAAGGTAAATATAATTAAAGGACTATCATAAGAGGTTCTAAAAGCCTGGACCAGAAAGTGAACAGATGGAAAGCTACACTTTTAAATCTCATTCCAGTGGCATAATGAGTATTAAGACCTTCTAGGTCTGGCAGTCAGAGGCTTGTTTGTACCTAATAGGAAATGTCTGTTAAATAAGTTTCCATTTGCAATTTTGTAACTGTGACTTTTACATCTTTTTTTAATAGCATGTAGCTTTAACATTGTGGAACCAGATGGGAGATGGGACACCTCAGCACCACCAGAAGAGTGTGGAACTGTTTTATCAATTACATAACTTGGTTCCTTCTTCTAGCATCTGTGAGGATGTTATAAGTCAGCAGTTGACCCATAAAGATAAGGTAAATTCTTTTCTTATCCTGTGCCCACCCTACCTCCTGCTCGTATTATACTAAAAGGTAAATTAAGGAAACTCTAGGAAAATTATTTCATCTAGTATCTGAATAAGAGATAATATGAATTCATTCAGTGATCATCAAATCTTTAAAATACATGTGTTCTATTCTTTTTAGAGGAAAGTTCTTTACATAAGCGTCAGTAATATGAAAAATCAAGGAACCCAAAATCAAATGCTGGGTTTATTTCTTGGTTCAGGATACCACCTGTGGGGAGTGATGATTAGAGTTGTTGGTGGTCCAAGTTCTTGGATTGTTTAAAGATGTATTCGGTGGCCTCAGTTATGAAACTGGTGGATACATTAACTAATATATGTGAAATGACATTTATGAGCTATAGAGTGTTAGTATGTGAGATTATATTATTTGCCTTATAATAAACATCCAAAATAAGGATTTTGTATCCTAATGTATATGAAGTGTGATACATACGTCAGTTAGAGTAAAGATGGCTGAGTCATGACTGGGCCTGAGAAGAAACTAGAACGATCATTCTGATTGACCTGTTCAGGGTAACTTAATGAAGTTTGTGGTCTTCCTGTATCTGCTCTCTAACATTAATTTTAAGAAGATTTTATTGAACAGCTTTTAGAAGTGGATTGCCCTCATTTTGAAAAGTTCTCAGTGCTAGTGAGATTGAATGGGTTATGTTCAAAAAGACATTGTGTAGAGTAAATGCAGCATTTGGCAGGGGGACCTGGCAAATGAAGGAGTAAATGAGAGGACTGAAAAGCTTATTCCAAGAAAACTGTTAAAATTCTAATTTTACTTCAACACACTCTTTCAGAATTGTTCAGAAAATTTTAAATAGAGCCTTGTATTTCAGTGCAGTAATTTGCTTTACATTAAGTATAAATCTAGGACAAATTATACACCTGTTTACTTGTATAACATTTCATTTTAAAGAAATACTAAGCTCTGAATAAAGATATATCCATGGAAAAAACTATCTGTTATTACTTACTTTTATTTACATGTTTCTGTTGGTTGATGTACAAACACAGGCTTCACTGGAAAAACATTTATTAGGCCCACAGAAAAAGCAGGTGCTCCTCTAACCTATCACAAACAGTTTAGACAGTCGCAATCCCGATTTCAGGGGTCTTTTACTTGAAGGATTCCACAAATGCTGGAGGAAGACTATAAAATTTTTGGAATATTACAGTTTCTTTTTCTCTGTTTTTTTAAAATTTTATTTATTTTTTTTTATACAGCAGGTTCTTATGAGTTATCCATTTTATACACATCAGTGTATACATGTCAATCCCAATCTCCCAATTCATCCCACCACCACCACCCCCCCCCCGCCACTTTCCCCCTTGGTGTCCATACGTTTGTTCTCTACATCTGTGTCTCTCTTTCTGCCCTGTAAACCAGTTCATCTATACCATTTTTCTAGATTCCACATATATGTGTTAATATACGATATTTGTTTTTCTCTTTCTAACTGACTTCACTCTCTATAACAGTCTCTAGGTCCATCCACATCTCTGCAGATGACCCAATTTCGTTCCTTTTCATGGCTGAGTGATATTCCATTGTATATATGTACCACATCTTCTTTATCCATTCGTCTGTCGATGGGCATTTAGGTTGCTTCCATGACCTGGCTATTGTAAATAGTGCTGCAGTGAACACTGGGGTGCATGTGTCTTTTTGAATTACGATTTTCTCAGGGTATATGTCCAGTAGTGGGATTGCTGGGTCATATGGTAATTCTATTTTTAGTTTTTTAAGGAACCTCCATACTGTTCTCCATAGTGGCTGTATCAGTTTACATTCCCACCAACAGTGCAAGAGGGTTCCCTTTTCTCCACACCCTCTCCAGCATTTGTTGCTTGTAGATTTTCTGATGATGCCCATTCTAACTGGTGTGAGGTGATACCTCATTGTGGTTTTGATTTGCATTTCTCTAATGATTAGTGATGGTGAGCAGCTTTTCATGTGCTTCTTGGCCATCTGTATGTCTTCTTTGGAGAGATGTCCATTTAGGTCTTCTGCCCATTTTTGGATGGGGTTGTTTGTTTTTTTGATATTGAGCTGCATGAGCTGTTTATATATTTTGGAGATTAATCCTTTGTCCGTTCGTTTATTTGAAAATATTTTTTCCCATTCTGAGGGTTGTCTTTTCATCTTGTTTATAGTTTCCTTTGCTGTGCAAAAGCTTTTAAGTTTCATTAGGTCCCATTTGTTTATTTTTTTTATTATTTCCATTACTCTAGGAGGTGGGTCAAAAAAGATCTTGCTGTGAATTATGTCATAGAGGGTTCTTCCTGTGTTTTCCTCTAAGAGTTTTAAAGTGTCTGGTCTTACATTTAGGTCTTTAATCCATTTTGAGTTTATTTTTGTGTATAGTGTTACGGAGTGTTCTAATTTCATTCTTTTACATGTACCTGTCCAGTTTTCCCAGCACCACTTATTGAAGAGGCTGTCTTTTCTCCATTGTATATCCTTGCCTCCTTTCTCATAGATTAGTTAACCATAGGTGTGTGGGTTTATCTCTGGGCTTTCTATCCTGTTCCATTGATCTATATTTCTGTTTTTGTGCCAGTACCATATTGTCTTGATGACTGTAGCTTTGTAGTATAGTCTGAAGTCAGGGAGTCTGATTCCTCCAGCTCCATTTTTTTCCCCTCAAGATTGCTTTGGCTATTTGGGGTCTTTTGTGTCTCCATGCAAATTTTAAGATTTTTTGTTCTAGTTCCGTAAAAAATGCCATTGGTAATTTGGTAAGGATTACATTGAATCTGTAGATTGCTTTGGGTAGTATAGTCATTTTCACAATATTGATTCTTTCAATCCAAGAACAATTTCTATGTGATTTCCATTAACACATTTTCATTATCTAATACCAAATACTGGTCTTTCTAAATAATTTATTTTTCCATTATTCTATCCATTGTTATCTTAACAGTTAATCTTTTCCAAATAATCCCAAAAATGATATAATATTTTTCTTGTAGAAATAATTTTTTTAGGTCCTTAAAATTTTTAATCTAATAAACCAGCTTTTTAGGTGTTGATAAATTCATTTGGGATTAATGTGTAATTTCTGGGAGCAAAAGCAAAGTATATAGTGCCATAAAATTGGTTTTGACTACTGTGTACTTATATATTAAAATGAGGGGGAAAGTGCTTCCTATACTCAGAATATCATAACATGCACATTATTAGGTTTTTCCATCCCCTGTTATAAAATAATCTAGTAAACTGATTACCTAAACTAAATAATAACTTATGTGGCAGCATGAGATGATCCTTTAGGTTTAATATTTCTTTATATATTTAAGTATTTTCCACTTTTCTACTTCCATAAAAAACACAGCTTATTTCATCGGGTGTTGGAGTTCTGTGAACATTGAACATAATACAACATAATACTCTGTCTTAAATAACTACTTTGTTCATACTAAAATCACTTAATACCTTCAAAGAATAATAAAATAATCTCTCATATTCATCCTCAGAAAATAAGGATGGAAGCACATGCAAAATTTGCAGTTCTTTGGCATCTAACGAGGGACCTCCATATAAATAAGTCTTCATCTTTTGCACGGTCTTTTGACAGGTTGGTTACATTTTATATTCTGATATCTTAATGTTTCTTTTCGTGAATCCCCTGGCCTATTTGGTAGGGGAGAGAGAGCAGGGATAGGAGAGAGCAACTTGCGATTTTATAAAGAGAATTTATAAATTATTTTTTAAAATCTAAGCTGTATTAAAAGGCATGGCATTTTCATTTATCTAACAGATTTTCGCCTGTCCTGCTCTGGAGCACCCAGTGCCCCTTCCTTTCATTGGATGACTTCACCAAGTTACTTCTGTGTGCCAGGAGCCATTCTAGGTGTCAGGGTTACAGCAACAGATACAGCCTGCTTGAGTTCACATTCAGTGAAATTTCATATAAACAGTAGATTGTATAAGTGTTTCTCTAGTAATCATTCTCAGTCTTCTGCCTGAACCAGACCTTAAAATCTACAGCAAAAATACTGACAAAGTGCTTCCATGGATTAAAACAATCTGTAGTTAACTGCCTGAGAGTTTGTCTAGACTACATAGATGACCCATACCCCAAATATGAGATTTGCAGTAACTTCCAAGGAGATGCCATTTATAGGTAAATTTACATACATTGGCATAGATAGCAGTCTCACCAGCAAGTCTCATAGAGGTGGCCCCAAATCTAACTACACTGAAGCCCCACTCAGGATCAGATGTGGACTCTACTGGATGTTATTTCAGCTGGTGATTTCACGCAGCATCACCATTTTAAAACGGTCTGCTGTTGAACCCCTGTAATGAACTGGTCCCTGGGCCTAGGTGCTTTACAAATACCATCTGTAATTTAATGACCGCCTGTCCTCATCACGTGAGGCAGTGAAGGCCCCAGTGAAGTTAAGTGATTTGCCGAAGATCGTTATACACGAGGTGAAGTGGATGGCCCAGATTTGAATCTTAGGTTGTCTGATTCCAAACTATACCTCCACACCTTTCACCTTGAATTAAGCACATTGCTTTCAACTGGTAAAGAGAATGGGCGCAGTGGGGCACAGACCAACATGAAAGTAGTGTTGACTTGCAGATGGTTCAGTATTTGGTGATGTGAACAGTAATATGTTGCTAAAACAAGACTAATTGTCTAAGGGTTTTTTTTTTCTGTCTTTTAGTATTTTTCTTTTAAAAGTAATGTATGCTTGTGAAATTTCAAAAAACACAAGAAAAGAGAAAAAACTATTTCTCCTTTCTTATTGTATCTACTGAGACTGGGGATTAAGATTATTAAAATACTGTGGTCAAAAGTTATTCTGAAGTATGATTACTTTAAAATAGTTAATTCAAAGCAAGAAACACAACTTATCGTAATGTTAATTTTAGAAAAATTAGAGTGGTAAAATTAAAGTAGGTATTTTGCTCTTTGTTTTAATTATTGGTGTTTATTGTAGGTCACTGTTCATCATGTTAGATAGCCTTAACAGTCTCGATGGTTCCACCAGCTCTGTGGGACAAGCCTGGCTGAACCAAGTCCTGCAAAGACATGATATTGCAAGAGTTTTGGAACCACTGCTATTGCTCTTGCTTCATCCCAAAACTCAGAGGGTTTCAGTGCAGCGGGTACAAGCAGAACGTTATTGGAATAAGGCCCCCTGTTATCCCGGAGAAGAGAATGACAAGCATTTCATGCAAAACTTTTCCTGCAATAATGGTGAATATCACACGGAAGTAGAACAACTTTATTTAGAATTAAATTATTAAAATAAAATGAAAGGCGGACACAACAGTGATTGTCAGGAGAACCAAACGTGAGAATTTCTCCCTGCGCTGATTTTTTCCCCTCCTCATGGACTAGCAGTGCTCACCTGGGCTGTGTCAGTATGTACCTTATCAGTGACCATCACAGGGGACTTAGATGTCTGTTATCAGTTGCTTCTTTCAGGGGAGGACTCAGCCCAGCTCTGGTCAGAAACATTCTTCAGTATTAATAAATAACCTTTAGAGTTTATAATGCTGGCCCTGCAAGGCTCTGTAGACACTTCACTGGGAATCTTTAGTAAGCTTATCATGCACTTCATATTTCATGCATCATTTTCCTCATCTGTAAAATAGGAATGATAATACCCATCTCTCAGGGCTTCATTGTGAATGTCAGATAGAGTAATGTTTGTGACATATTTAGTGCAGAGACTAGTGTGTTTGATAAATATTCTCTATTGCTAGAATAAAGTCCACACTTCACAAATTGCCAAATGATACCCTCTGTAATACACTGATAATGGCCCCCTTAGGTTAATATACCTTAGGGACAAAGGACTCAATATTTCATTTGTATCTCTTGTCAAATAATCCTGGGAGGTCAGTAATGAAAGGTCATTTGACCGAGCAGGAAGCTGATGCTTAGAAGGCTGTGGCTTTCTCAAAGTCCCACAGCTGGTAAGTGGTTAAGCTAGAACTAAACTGTCGTGCTCCTACTTCATCTTTAGTGTGTTTCTACAGAGCCTTGGTTCCTTTCTCTAACTGCCTTTCCACTGCTTCCCCTGAATCTTCTAAGAACATGCTCTACCCTGCTTATTGCCAGAACTCTTGTGTTAGCGCTTTGCCTGCCATAGTTCCTGCCTGTCAGCTGAATTCTCATCTGTCCTCTGAGATCATTCTCAGACCTCACCTGTGGTGTCATGATGCTTTTCCTAAATTTGAAGCATCTGATTTTGCACTGCTTGCATGGAACTAAGCCTCTCTAAAAGAATGTCCCCACAAAAGTACCGAAATGGATGTTTGTGATGCCCTGCTAGTTTTAAACTTCTTAGAGAGAACAGTGATGTCTTTTCCTTACCTCACCCTCCTGTCCTGGTTTAGGGCCTTACTCAAACTATATAATTCATAAATGCTTGTTGAATTTTATTAAAATCAAGAAGATTATGTATTTATATATTAACTATATACTAAATGATTTTAAAAGGATGTCGTATTTGGGGATAAGGGCAAAGTTTTATATTTTATCTGTTAAATGTGCTGTTTTGTTTAATTCAGTTGAATAATAGGCCTTCTAGTATTGAATTGTCTATTAAATTCTAGTTAATGGTCATCTACATAATTTTCTAACTTAAGTCTAGCATATTAATAAATATTTTAATAGGAAAATATAAGGAGGTAATGAAAGTAATGATTAAAAATCTTGTTCAGTCTACATTTCAGTTATTTTAATATATTTTATATTTTTCCTTTACTCTTTTTCTCATATGCCAGTAAGCCAAGTACAACTCATTGCATCGAAAGGAAATGGTGAAAAGACGCTTACCATGGATGAAATAGAGAACTTCAGTCTTACTGTTAATCCATTAAGTGACAGACTGTCCCTTCTAAGTACCAGCAGTGAGACAATTCCAATGGTTGTATCTGATTTTGATCTTCCAGACCAACAGATAGAAATACTTCAGAGTTCTGACTCTGGATGTTCTCAGTCCTCTGGTGGGGACAACTTGAGTTATGAAGTTGAGCCTGAAAACGTGAATGCACAAGAGGATTCCCAGATGCCAAACGCAGGCTCCCCAGATGATGATGTTCAGCAGGTAGTCTTTGACCTGATATGTAAAGTCGTAAGTGGCCTCGAAGCAGAATCTGCGTCAGTGCCATCTCAGTTAGAAATTGAAGATATGCCCCCAAAGGACAACGATGTAGATCCGGGTGAGGAGATGATTAAAAGTGAAGACCAGTCCGCTCAGCAGAGTCAGATTGCTTTGCCGAGTAACGAAAATTCTCGGTTTTTGTCTGTGTCTGCAGAGGAAGGCTGTGAGTGTGTGCCAAATGGAATCTCCAGAAATAGCTCCTCACCTTGTATTTCAGGAACCACACAGATTCTCCATGACTCTTCTGTTGCTGCTACAGAAACCAGATCTAGACAGAGAAGTCACAGCAGTATTCAGTTCAGCTTCAAGGAAAAATTATCAGAAAAAGTCTCAGAGAAAGAAACAATTGTTAAGGAGTCAGGTAAACAACCAGGAGCAAAACCTAAAGTAAAACTTGCCAGAAAAAAGGATGATGACAAGAAGAAAACTTCAAGTGAGAAACTCAAACAAACCAGTGTTTTCTTTAGTGATGGTCTGGATTTAGAGAACTGGTATAGCTGTGGAGAGGGAGAGATTTCCGAAATTGAGAGTGACATGGGTTCTCCAGGTTCACGGAGATCTCCCAATTTCAACATCCATCCACTCTATCAACATGTGCTTTTGTATCTGCAGTTGTATGATTCATCAAGGACTCTGTATGCTTTTTCTGCCATCAAGGCCATCTTGAAAACTAACCCCATTGCTTTTGTAAACGCCATTTCAACCACGAGTGTAAATAATGCATATACTCCTCAGCTGTCTCTGCTTCAGAACCTATTGGCCAGACACCGGATTTCTGTTATGGGCAAAGATTTTTATAGTCACATTCCTGTGGACTCGAATCATAATTTCCGGAGTTCTATGTACATAGAAATCCTTATTTCCCTCTGCTTATATTATATGCGTAGCCATTACCCAACTCATGTCAAGGTCACGTCACAAGATTTAATAGGCAATCGAAACATGCAGATGATGAGCATCGAAATTTTGACACTCCTCTTTACTGAGCTGGCAAAAGTCATCGAAAGCTCTGCGAAAGGTTTCCCTAGTTTTATCTCTGATATGTTATCTAAGTGCAAAGTTCAGAAAGTGATTCTTCACTGTTTGCTGTCGTCTATCTTTAGTGCACAGAAATGGCACAGTGAAAAGATGGCAGGTAAGAACATGGTTGCTGTGGAAGAAGGTTTCTCAGAGGACAGCCTGATCAATTTCTCAGAAGATGAATTTGACAATGGCAGCACACTCCAGTCACAGCTTCTTAAAGTGCTTCAGAGGCTCATTGTTCTAGAACACAGGGTAATGACTATCCCTGAAGAGAATGAAACAGGTTTTGATTTTGTGGTATCTGATCTGGAACACATCAATCCCCATCAGCCCATGACTTCTCTTCAGTATTTGCATGCCCAGCCAATCACATCTCAAGGCATGTTCCTCTGTGCGGTGATACGAGCTTTACATCAGCACTGTGCTTGTAAGATGCACCCACAATGGATTGGTTTAATCACATCTACTCTGCCTTACATGGGAAAAGTTCTACAGAGAGTGGTTGTTTCTGTGACACTACAGCTTTGCAGAAATCTAGATAACCTAATTCAACAGTACAAATATGAAACAGGATTATCTGATAGTAGGTAAGGGTTGATTTTTAATTTTGTCATTATTAACATTTTTTACATATATTACTGCTTAATCATCTAGTAAGTCAGTTGCAGTTTGGGGAAGTAAATTAGTGGTTCTCATTAGGTTACAAACAGTATCTTATTTTCATAAAGAACATTGAGGAAGAGTATCAACAAAAGAATCAGGAGTGGAAAACAAGGAATATATAAACAGGACTTTTTTCTCCTAAGAGCTGAAATTAATTTTGATGCTCTTAACAGAGCTGGCAAAAGTAATAGAAAGCTCAGCAAAGGGTCTCCCTGGTTTTATCTGATATCTTTATCTAAGTGCAAATTAATTTCACACTAAAATTAATTTAAAATTACAAATCTTTTCCCATCTGATTTTACTTCTCATTCAGGATTTTCAGTTTGGTGGTGAATTTTATCTGTATCCCCAGGCCATGTTCAAAATTAATCTGTCAAAATTATCCAGATGTTTAATAGACTAGTGTCTGGTTTATCTCCTGTATAATCTCAGGTACTAGATATAAAATATAAGAAAACTGCCTGTATCCTTTAATATTGAAATGCCTGCCATTACATGGTTGCTAGAGATTTACTGGCTGTATTTATTTTGTGTAGAATTTATTATCCAAAAAGAACTTTAGTACATTTAATGTGACTCACTTATTTTATTAGATGAGGATATAAAAGCTCCTAATTTATTCACTTATTTATTTATATAATATTTATTGAGCACTTACTGTGTGCCTGTCACATGCTGGACATTTACTACTGATAAAACACAAACTTCTCTTTCACAGAACTTGTGTTCAAATGGATACATTTTATTTCAGGCCTCTGTGGATGGCATCAATTATTCCACCAGATATGATTCTTACCCTTTTGGAAGGGATCACAGCCATTATCCACTACTGTTTGTTGGACCCCACTACCCAGTATCACCAAGTAAGACTGCACAAATATTTGACTGCTTTTTAAAGATTATGAGGCCTAATAAGTCCCATTTGTAATCCTCAGGAAGTGATACATTTTCTTCCCCCAACTTCAATAGCTTTTGGTCAATGTAGACCAGAAACACCTGTTCGAAGCCCGCAGTGGAATCCTCTCGATCCTTCACATGATCATGTCCTCTGTGACACTGCTTTGGAGTGCACTGCATCAGGCCGATTCTTCGGAAAAGATACCCATTGCTGCATCCGCCTCTGTTACCACTATCAATCTTGGAGCCACAAAGGTTAGATGATTCACACTTCACCCTTGGCGCTCAAGAGGCTATTTGAGGATTCTCCCAAAGATTATGTTCTGAATTTGTGAATAATTTGAGTAGTATTTATGATTCTCTGCATGGATTGTGTAATTAGTTATCAAGTAATTTTTTTAGCCGTTTTATTGAGATGACATAACACAAAATTCACTCTTTTTAAGCATACATAATTCAATGTTTGTGTTTGTTTTGTTTTTTAGTAAATGTACAGAGCTGTAGTACTGTCTCCACAACCTAACGTTTGAGCGCACCCCTCACCACAGAAAGAGGCCTCCTGCCCATCTGCAGCCCCTCGGTTCCCATCCCTAACCACAATCAACCACTAATCTGTTTTCTGTACATCGATTTGCTTTTACCACTTACAGGCCATTTCCTGTAAATGGAATTATACATTATTTGGTCTCTTGTATCTAGTTTCTTTCATGTGACATAATATTTTTGAGGTTCATTCATACATGTTATAACTTTGTTCCTTTTTTTAGGACATTTCAAGCTGACATTTTAATATGCAAATCTCTCCTGGAAAACAGTTTAGCAATATGTACAGAGATCTTTAAGTTTCATAGTCTTTGACCTAGTAATCTACTTTAGTAATGAATTCTGAGGTAATCAAAATTATGTAAATATATACATAAAATATTTATTATAGCCTTATCTAATGGCAGAAAAAAGAGAGATCCTAAACAATAAGGAAATGACTAAATAAATTATCTGTTCAGTGTTATATATTATGGAGCCACTAATGTCGTGGTTTTGAAGAATTCTTAGTGGATGGAAAGTGCTTAAAAGTTTAGTGGAACAGGGATGTTACATAATTAAACAAATATTGCATTTCTAATTATGTAAAAAAAATTTATCTGCAGAAAAAGGAATAAAGAAAATTCACGTGTTAATAGTGATTATCTTAATATGATGAGGTTAATCGTTGATTTAATAAAAGTGTTTTTCTTCTTATACTCTTAGATATTTTCCAAATTTTCTACTTTATATTTAGAGGGAAATTATGTGAATGTTTAAAAGCGTGTTAGGCTATGGCAGGTTGTCAAATTGATATCCCTCAATTACCTCATCTTGCTCCTAGACCTGACTTCCTAGATCTGGGAGTCATGGGAGCACACCGGGCACTGCGGGGGAAGGGTAGAAATCATTAGAAAATTGTATTTAAGTCCTGATGTTTGGATTCAACTATTATAGGGGTTTTTTTTTCCTTTTGAATTAAAATGACCATGGTTGCATCTCTTAACACTATTAAAGTTTCCTCTACCATTATGTAGGTAGTAAAACATACAAGTTCTGTATATTATTTCAAGAAAAACTAAAAGTGCAGTTATTAATGCTTCCATAATTTTTAATTCACTTGTCATTTGCTTAAATTTTTGTAGAACTTGAGACAGCAGATCCTAGAATTATTGGGGCCCATTTCAATGAATCATGGTGTTCACTTTATGGCTGCCATCGCCTTTGTATGGAATGAAAGAAGACAGAACAAAACCACCACTAGGACCAAGGTATGTATTTGTCTTTTCATTTGGTAAGCATATGGTGAGCACATGCTGATTTTCAATTCTCCATTAGTTGCAGTGGGGCTGGGATAGGGTGGGTGGTGGAAAGGCAACAAGTTTGTGTACAGGTTTAGATAATGATATATTGCCTAAATTTCTTAAATAAATGTAAAAGATATTTTATGTGAAGACAGGTAATTAATGTAATATTAAAACTGTAGCTGTATTTTACATAGAAATGGTAATATAATGCAATGTGTTTTTTAAATGATAGTCATTCAGGGTACAGGGCAAGAATATGGAGAGAAATTTTCATCTTGACTAGTTTTTTGTTACAACGTGACCTCTTAAATCATTTCTAAATGTAATTCATATGTTGTCTTTGGATTATGTATGTGAAAATTTTGTTGCTTTGTGGGTATGAAAGCTCAAAAAAGTGTTCTTGGACTTCACTGGTGGTCCAGTGGTTAAGAATCCACCTTCCAATGCACGGGATGCAGGTTCGATCCCTGGTTGGGGAACTAAGATCCCACATGCTGCGGGGCAACTAAGCCTGCGCACCACAACCAGAGAGCTCATATGCCGCAACTACAGAGTTCACATGCTCTGGAGCCCGTGCACCACGACTAGAGAGAAACCCATGCGCCATGACTAGAGAGAAACCCGTGCGCCACAACTAGAGAGGAGCCTGCGCGCCGAAACAAAAAGATCCCACGTACCACCGCTAAGACCCGATGCAGCCAAAAATAAATGAAATTAATAAATTTTTTTAATCTGAAAAGAAAAAAAGCTCAAAAAAGTGTTCTAGATTGGGTATAAATACTAACTCATTAGAATACTAAGGCTATTAAATAATTTATGTTCTCATAAGATATATGATTTGTCCAGCTAAAGGTTTCTAATCTTATTTTTGTGCTGATTTCACATTACATATAGGCTGACATATCTAAAGTAATAAAAATAAACATTCCCACTTATATGACATTTTGCATGTGAGGATTCAGTAGTAGATATTACATTGGACAGAACTGAGATCCTAGACTATTTAAAATCAGTCAAGCACACGTGGTTTAATATGGCATATTGAACACATGCATTTTTCTCTGCTTTCTTCCCAAAAATGAGAGTAAAAAAATTTTTAATGGCAAAACCCACAATGACAAAGAAATTGGGAGAGGTCACCACAAAAAAATAAGAGTCAACAAAATTTTGCAAGATGAAAAACACGTGTCTGAGTTGTAATTGACTTAGATATCAGTATCAGCTTCTCTGCTCTACTAAGTTGCTGCAAGAAGGGGTTCAATTCCCACTGTAAAAACTATAGACAGTTTCTGGAAGTAGAAGTATCAGGTACTTCTTAAAGGCAGAGAGTTAGGATGGGGCTGAAATCTGGAGGACTGATTGAGAGTTTATAGATCCCTTTTTCCCAACCCAAGCAACCAACCACCCACTTCTCTTACCCTATCCCATCAGGAGACTGGAGTCAAGTTTACTATGTGAAGAGTTTATCGAGAGAGGCTCTTGGGCTTACCTGGTGGTGCAGTGGTTAAGAATCCACCTGCCAATGCAGGGGACATGGGTTCGAGCCCTGGTCCGGAAAGATCCCACATGCTGCAGAGCAACTAAACCCGTGCGCTACAACTACTGAGCCTGTATTCTAGAGCCCACGAGCCACAACTACTGAGCCCACGCACCACAACTACTGATGCCCACGCACCACAGCTACTGATGCCCACACGCCTAGAGCCCGTGCTCCACAACAAGAGAAATCACTGCAATGAGAAGCCCGTGCACCGCAATGAAGAGTAGCGCCCGCTCACCACAACTAGAGAAAGCCTGCTCGCAGCAACAAAGACCCAACGCAACCAAAAATTAATTAATTAATTTTTAAAAAAAAGAGGGGCTCTTGACCCAAGGGCATAAGGTTGACACAAGTAGAAATTAGACTTCATGCTGAAACCAGCATTCAAAAGTCTACATTTTGAAAAATGGGAATCACCCTCACCCCAGTGAGATGGCAGGAAGTTACTGTGTCCCTCAGGTAGCAGTTTGGAGGATTCCTCTCTAGGAAAATGACCTGACCAAGAAAAAAGATCTATAGCTACTGAAGTTTTTGAGTCTCCTAGCAAAAACAAACTAGGCTGCTATCACCACACAGGAAGGCCCACCTATCCAGTAGTCCTGTGCACAAATGCTTGAGTTCCCATCATGTTTTACTTTCTTTTTGAAAGGCAATAGTAGCATAGTTGTTAAGAGTGCAGACTTTGAAACCAGATCTCTGGGGTTCAAATATTGACTTCTCCACTCACTAACTATATGACTTCTTCAGGGTAGCAGTACTACTTCATGGGGTTGTGAGAATCAGAAAGAAAGTGAGAGAGAGAGAGAGAGGGAGGAAGGGAAGAAGGAAAAATATATATGTGGCACTTACCAATGCACAGCACTTAATAAGCACTCTGTAAATATATATATAGTTATATTATTATTACTCACATTTAAAATTGATAGAGAGCCAACTCATGAAGAAAGTCTCAAAAAATTAGACAAAGACCGAAACAACTAAATAGAGAAAGTCAAAAGAAACAATGCATGTAACAGAAGAAAATGTAAATAATAGTAATGTCCTTCAAGAGGTAAAACCATATTGCATCCATGAAATAAGAAGAGATAAGAAAGACTATTGCAAAATTTTTAAGTTATCTTGAATGTTAAAAAATTTTATAGCAGAAGCAAAACAAAATCAGTTATAAGGGTTGGAAAGTGAAAGTAGATAAATACCAAATATAGGATGTAAATTTAGAGATATGGAAAATAGGTGAAAGGAGATTTAAAAATTACGGAAATGATACCGGAGGCTCAAGATCTTTTTGAAGAAAGAAGGAATAGAAAAAATGAAGGAAGAAAAGTATCTAAGAAATAGTACAAGGAAATCCCGCAGAAATGAAGGAAATGAGTTGCTGCAGGCACTGTAAAAAGAGATATGTCTACACAAAGATCAGCAAGTAATTTCAAAACACCGAAGATAAAAAGGAGATCTTACAGGGGCTTCCCTGGTGGCGCAGTGGTTGAGAGTCCGCCTGCTGATGCAGGAGGCACGGGTTCGTGCCCCGGTCCGGGAGGATCCCACATGCCGCGGAGCGGCTGGGCCCGTGAGCCATGGCCGCTGGGCCTGCGCGTCCGGAGCCTGTGCTCCGCAACGGGAGGGGCCACAACAGTGAGAGGCCCGCGTACCGCAAAAAAATAAATAAAAATAAAAAAGAAATTAAAAAAAAAGATCTGACAGTCTTCTAAAGAGAAAATACTGGTCATATTCAATGGAATAATGATAAGACTTGTCAACAGCAGCACTAGAAATTATGATGGGAAAATTAGTTTCAATCTATAATTCTAACCGAGCCAAACTGTCACTCAAGTGAGTTTTGACCATGAAGTGTCTCAAAAAAACAAAAAAATTGTGATCAATTCACCCTTTCTCAGCTATTGTAAGATGTATCTCCACCAGAGGAGGAAAAAAACAAGAAAGAAGGCAACATGGGGTCCAAGAAATAGGAGTTCCGACACAGAAGAAAAGGAAAGGGAATCTTTAAGACTGATGGTCACAGGAGAGATATCAAGATGATACTGTATAGCAAGCCTAGAGAGTACCAACCCAAGTAGAAGGTAGAGAGATTAATTATCTGATGTTTTTGAATACGCAATTACAGGACATTTACCGTCTTTGGCATGTTTGTGGAT
The DNA here is from genome assembly GCF_039906515.1 of Pseudorca crassidens. NCBI lineage: Eukaryota > Metazoa > Chordata > Mammalia > Artiodactyla > Delphinidae > Pseudorca > Pseudorca crassidens. The sequence goes on along the minus strand of NC_090308.1, from coordinate 71,304,136 downwards.
GAACATGTGATAGAGAAAACCAAGCAAACAAAAATAGTGCAAACACACAAATGCACGTGTATGTGCACACACACTTCTATTAAACACATTGTGACAATTAAGGAAGTTTTTTTTATGAAGGTAGAAAAATCCAACTGAAGTCATACTGCTTAATGATAACCATGTTTTCTTGTATATACTATCAGAATTTTAAACACATTTACATATAAAATATTATGAATACGGGTATTGTATTCCTTTGATGTATATTCATTTATTTCATCCATCTGCTGGTTGATATACAATTATTCATACATCTTTTATTTTTTTCATCATGATTTTAGTGCAAAGAGGAAATTTATATACAAAATATGCATAAATAATTCTTCATATCATAAACAACTCTGAAATGAATGAAAGTGCATACATAGTTCATCACATCCAGTGTTTCTTTGTGGAAGTCCTTAAAAAATTAAATTAAAAACAATCATATTTCTTTGAGGCAAATTATTTTATTAATCTAGACTCGTTGAACCTTATCATTGGAATGAATAATGAAAACTATTTTAAAGATTGGCAAAAGAAAACAGTTTAACTCTAGGGAAAACAAAAAGTCATACAAGAAAAGACATGCAGTGATAATACACAGCATAACCATAAGTAGTCATGTGAACCCTAGATGTTGATTTAAATGAAGTTATGATGTAACTACGTTGGGAGGATAGGGAGAAAAGTGTAAGAGAGCTAAACCTTTGTCTTCTAAAGTAGGAAGTCAGTAGATGATGTGTAAAATTAAAGAAAATATGGTGAAGTAGGAAAAGTAATAAGAGTGTATATTACTCAGAAATGATAGAAAAGAGCTAAGAACTGAGCATTGTTGCTTTGGGGCATGAGAAGTGCGAGGGCACTGCTGTTTTGTCTTAAAAGGCTTGTTGTCCTATTTGATTTTTTGAAATGAGGTACAGGTATTATATGGATAAAAAAAGAAATTTTACCTAAAGAAGAGGCCATAAAATATTCTCTTGATTCTGTGATGTGTCTTAAAAGACTTAAATATACACGTACATAAGTGAATACAATGATGTGTTCTCCAGGTTATTCCTGCAGCCAGTGAAGAACAGCTCTTACTAGTAGAACTGGTTCGTTCAATCAGTGTCATGAGAGCAGAAACTGTCATACAGACGGTGAAGGAAGTTTTAAAGCAGCCGCCAGCCATAGCCAAGGACAAGGTAAGAAGAACTTTGATTTGTTGACAGTTGTATTTCGGAAATGACCCTGGTAGGTAAGATATTTTTTGTACAATACATACTTTTATTTAAAAGGATTGCAGAAATGACTGCATGTGTTCCTCGAATCACCCTAATAAAAACAGTTCTCAGCATCTGCAGTGACTTGCTGTGTGATCATCCCTGTGGCCAGTGAAGAGCAGTTCACTGCTTGTAGCTCTCCAGATGTACGTCTAAGGCAGTTAGGGGCTGTGGGACCAAATTCTTAGGTGAGATTTTTCTGGTCATGTAAAGGAAGAGCACAGAAGCCAGAGCCCAAGGTCTGTTTACCTCAGTTGTTGCCTTTTTCACAGCTTCGTACTGCATTCTCTTCAGAATGAATGTCTCAAGTCTGTAAACTCCCCACATTTTGCCATAACCTTAGTGCTAGTCAGTGTCATTTCTTGACCATGTACAAACTGTGCTGTGCGAGGGCTGCCAAAAAATGAGTAACGGAGTCTCTACATTCACAATGCATTGTCTCTAGCTAGGCAGACATAAAAGTCTACAAATTACTAAAGTTATGGACTTCTCTACTTTTTTTGCTCTTTGTTCCAGAACACTAAGAGGTCCTATTTTCTTAAAAACTATTTACCAACTGAAAACATTAGATTTTAAGCCAAGGCAAAATAGACCTAATCACTTCCTTAAAAGAATTATTACACATACCTGAAAATATTATTTTTTCTGTTGCCTGAAGAGTGTATTACTTGTGTGTGTGAATAGCCAGTGTCCTTATTAACTTTTTTTTCCTACCATGAGTTTATTTTTATTTTATTTATTTTTAACATCTTTATTGGAGTATAATTGCTTTACAATGGTGTGTTAGTTTCTGCTTTATAACAAAGTGAATCAGTTATACATATACATATGTCCCCATATCTGTTCCCTCTTGCATCTCTCTCCCTCCCACCCTCCCTATCCCACCCCTCTAGGTGGTCACAAAGCACCGAGCTGATCTCCCTGTGCTATGCGGCTGCTTCCCACTAGCTATCTATTTTACATTTGGTAGTGTATATATGTTCATGCTACTCTCTCACTTTGTCCCAGCTTACCCTTCCCCCTCCCCGTGTCCTCAAATCCATTCTCTAATAGGTCTGCATCTTTATTCCCGTCTTGCCCCTAGGTTCTTCTGATCACTGTTTTTTCTTTTTTTTTTAGATTCCATATATATGTGTTAGCATACGGTATTTGTTTTTCTCCTTCTGACTTACTTCACTCTGTATGACAGTCTCTAGGTCCATCCACCTCACTACAAATAACTCAGTTTCGTTCCTTTTTATGGCTGAGTAATATTCCATTGTATACATGTACCACATCATCTTTATCCATTCATCTGTTGGTGGACACTTAGGTTGCTTCCATGTCCTGGCTATTGTAAATAGAGCTGCAATGAACATTTTGGTACATGACTCTTTTTGAATTATAGTTTTCTCAGGGTATATGTCCAGTAGTGGGTTTGCTGGGTTGTATCGTAGTTCTATTTTTAGTTTTTTTAAGGAACCTCCATACTGTTCTCCATAATGGCTGTATCAATTTACATTCCCACCAACAGTGCAAGAGGGTTCCCTTTTCTCCACACCCTCTCCAGCATTTATTGTTTCTAGATTTTTTGATGATGGCCATTCTGACTGGTGTGAGATGATATCTCATTGTAGTTTTGATTTGCATTTCTCTAATGATTAATCATGTTGAGCATTCTTTCATGTGTTTGTTGGCAATCTGTACGTCTTCTTTGGAGAAATGTCTATTTAGGTCTTCTGCCCATTTTTGGATTGGGTTGTTTGTTTTTTTGATATTGAGCTGCATGAGTTGCTTGTATGTTTTGGAGATTAATCCTCCTATTAACTTTTTAACAATTTCCTTACTGTTCTGAAATCACCTCTGGGGCATTTGTGGTAGGATTTTAAATTTGCATGTGAAAGCTCAATTCAGCATAATATTTTGAGCATCTACTTGTGCCCGAGATATTGGGCTAAGTGTGAAGGATATAAAAACAAATAAGAGCAAATTCTACACCTCTCACCTGCTGCACCCCCTGCTCTCAATATACTAAATTCTGAATTTTTCTTTATATGGTAAAAGGGGAAGTTTTCAAGGGAATAGTTCATACTAAAAAGTAACGAATTGGTAAATTTTAGTGGACATCAGTATTATTTTCTTGCCAGTTACTGATTTTTAAGGACAGTTGTGTTCTTTTTATTATATGTTACACTCAGCACTACCTTTAGTTAAAGATTACATTTTAAGCTGTTAGGAGTTAGTTCAAATTTGGGACAACTACACTAATTTAACAGAAACGTGTGGTAAAATAGATTTAAATTTGCATTTCATAAAAACTTTCAACCTAATTCTGATAGCCCCAGCCAAGCATAGGCTGATTAAAATAAAAATAGTGTTGACGCTTACAGAGTGAATGGATCATTAAAAGTAATGACTGGGGTATCAACTTCGGCTATGGGATTGGGGCGGGGGACTGAGAATACTTTGATTTCTTCTGTCCATTTTCAACTTTTTAAATAGCTTTTGTTCTGTGTTTTCCCTACTACATGGAAGAGAGCTGTGTGGTTTTTATGACAACCTAGTGTTTGATTTTGTTTGCTTTTCATTTTTTAATTTAAAATTGGCAGTAAAATACAGAGTAGTTGCAACTATGAAAAGGAGAGGCAGCATTTTTCTTCACTATAAAACTGATTTCTTTTGTTTATAGAAACATCTTTCTCTGGAAGTCTGCATGCTTCAGTTTTTCTATGCTTACATTCAAAGGTAAGATAACTGATGTGGATCTCTCCTCATTTCATTTAGCAGTGTATAAAAGTTAGGAAATATAGGAGAAAAGCACCTGAATTCTTTCAAGAAGTTGCTTATTTTTTTCCTTCTAAAACTAAAAGAACTAATAGTAGAAACAGAAAAACATTGTTTACGGATATACTAATAAAGGTCATTGGTCTCTTAATGACCCAGTCATGCAAATCCTAGGAACATAAACACCTAAGTGTATTAAAGATACACTGGACATTAAAACAGTGAATTGTAAGAAAATCATTTACATATGAATGAAAAGCTATATCCTACTCTTGAAACCATGCCTACTGCCACTAAATCCATTATTTTGATATAGGCGAACACATGGTAATCTAATCTGTTTTTAATGTTAGGAATGATGATATGAAAATATCTTCTTTTTGTGGTATTCCAGTTTTGCATTTAACTGACAACTGAACAGAAGTTAGTTGATTTGAGTTTTGATAAACTTCTTACTTAAGAACCTGAATCTTAATCCTCCCGTATAGGGTAGTTTCCATTTTAATCATCAAGCTTGGCAACAGTCTGTGATCTATGATTAACATTTATAAAGTTAGGTTAAACTGGTTGTGATTTAGTGCAAGGACTGCCTAAAAGCTGAATTTAGGTTACATAGAGAGGAGTTAGGGTTAAGGTCAGCCGGAAACAGAGGTAATAATCTTAATTTCTCTAGAGGTGATTGATATTCAGGATAGATTGACGGCTCTCCCTTAGGTGAGATAGAGACTCATAGGTGAAGACGAAAGAGCCAATATGAGAGAGATGTGGAGAGAACAGGATTGAGTAGGTAACTATGATGGCAGAGATTTATTGCCGTTGTATTGCAGTTGTATTTTACTTTTGAGAGTCCATGTGATTAAAAATTGGTATTTCTATACAGCAGAATTTCTAGACTAATAATTTACACTGGATATTTTCAGTGTGCTTGGTTTCCTTTTTATATATAATATTAGTAGAAAATATAAAGCTTTTAGAAATGTTCTATCACAGTCTATAAAAATACAGGAAATGTTTCAGAGAAAGTAGTAGGAAAATATGGTAAAGACGGGGAAATATAGGGAAAGTTAAAGTTGATGTTGGCTTTCTCTATATATAGAAGCTATGTTTATCTTGCAGAATTCCAGTGCCCAATTTAGTGGATAGCTGGGCATCATTGTTGATACTTCTGAAAGACTCCATACAATTGAGCCTTCCAGCCCCAGGGCAGTTTCTTATACTTGGGTAAGCAATTTCACTTAAAAATATGATTTCAAATAAATGAATAATGTTCATTGTCTGATTGCTGAATAACATGTTTTGGGTGACTGTGTGACGTCTACCTTCTCATAGGATTCTCAAAGGTACAGAACTAGATGTATAATATGAGGCCAGTAAAAAAAAAAGGGGGGGGGCGGGGGAGGATTCGGAGGGAACATTGTGTGTTTATACACGTGGAAAATGTAAATGTGCTAACATAAAGCTGTTGCAGCCTTAGTCACGTAGGAGAAAGTGTGGGATTGGAAGGGGTGAGGGTGAGTAGGACGGCTGAAGGGGAACTTCTAGAGGAGGGTCATTTGAGTTCAGGGCCCTAAACATAAAAAGATTTGGAAGAGTCATTTTCTCTCTGTCATGTTGTTTCCTGATCTATGTTAATAATGTGTGTGATTATTTGATAAATTCCAGTCACCCTTAACTGCATGCACCATGATGTCCTAGGCAATGTCTGTCTTTTGCTCTCCATTATTCTTGGTTCATAATATGTCCCTAAGAAGTATTTGCTCAGTGAATGGAGGTGGTAGGAGCAGAAAGCCTTTGTGGAACAGGAAGGGGAAGGGTACACTGGGCAAGGTACCTTGTCTCGTTTGGCTATGAAGTAGGGCACAGCAGTGGAATGGTGGGTGGATGAAAAGGGAGATGGGAGCTAGAAGGGGGAAGGATTTTGCATTTTCATTAAGAAGTTTGGCCTTGGGAAGGGAGTGGGAGTGATGGCAGGTTTTGAGATGGGTCATGACTGGCAAATTAATAGTAGAATGGATCAGAGGGAAAAGAAGATACACTAGGAATTGTTTCTCGTGGGAGGTAGCAGGTTTGTGTGCTGTGGATGGTGGGATTGAAATCACAGGACAACAAAAGAAGGAAAGTGGGCCAGCAAAGGAGGTAGAAAAGCAAACACTGAAACATCGGAAAGTTAGAAGAAAACAGGCATATTCAATGTTCTAGAAGCAAAGAGAATTTAAGAGGGCTTGGCTAACCCCTTCAGAAAGATTAAGGAAGATGATATATAATAAAGAGGCTGTATGTATTGATGATTTGGAGAGGATTGGTGATTTAGGAGAGAGGAGTTTGGTGAGACGATAAGCACAGCAAGGGTTAGAGTGAGAAAGTAAGTGTGGATTATTCTTTGAATGTGTGATTATGAGAAGAAAGAGAACTGGCAAGGTAGCAGGAGGAAATGTGATTTGAAAGTCATCATTAATGGTAAGGATGACCTGAGGATGTTGAGTAGTGAACAACAAAGACTCTTCCTGGATTCAAATCCCAGCTCCTTTACTTCTTTGCTGTATGGCCTTGGGCAGGTTATTAACCTCTCCATCTGTAAAATGGAGACGATAATAGGGCCTCCCTCATAAAGTTGTTACGAGGATTAAATGAATTAATATTTGTTAAATTCCTAGAATAGTGCCTGGCCGATGATAAGTGTCATATAAGAGGAGAGTGCTAGACAGAAGATTGTAGAGAGCGGGGGGCTCCTTGATAGCACCAGATTCCAGAGACAGCTGGGAGGGGATGGAGCCCAGGGAATGGCAGGTGTAAGAGTGAGAAAGAAGGCTGCATTTTTTAAATCAATTAATTTATTTATTTGGTTGTGCTAGGTCTTAGTTGCGGCAGGCGGGCTCCTTAGTTGCAGCACGCGCGTGGGACCTAGTTCCCTGACCAGGGATCAAACCCGGGCCCCCTGCATTGGGAGCGCGGAGTCTTAACCACTACGCCACCAGGGAAGTCCTGCTGCATTTTCTCTAAGACTTTGCTACTCAGAGGTTGATCCTTCAGCCAGCAGCACTGGAATCGCCTGGGAGCTTGTTAGAAATGCAGAGTCGCAGTCTCCGCCCCAGACCACCCGAATCAGAATCTGCCTTTTAACAAGTCTCAAGTGATTTGAGTATACCCTAAAGTTTGAAAAGGACTGCTTAAGACAGAAGAGGGGAAGGAAAGGGAATACACTTTTCTCCAACCTGGGTTACATTACCTCACACAGTCCACATGTTTTCACGCTGAATGGATGTAAATTCAACCAAGTGCAAAGAACTTCAACCTTCTGTTCAACCCCTGTAGCTCTGATGGTATTTTTATTTTTGGCTGCATTGGGTCTTCGTTGCTGTGCACGAGCTTTCTCTAGTTGAGGCGAGTGGGGGCCACTCTTTGTCGCGGTGCGCGGGTTTCTCATTGCAGTGGCTTCTCTTGTTGTGGAGCACGGGCTCTAGAGCGCAGGCTCAGTAGCTGTGGCTCATGGGCTTAGTTGCCCCGCGGCATGTGGGATCTTCCCGGACCAGGGCTCGAGCCTGTGTCCCCTGCATCGGCAGGTGGACTCAACCACTGCACCACCAGGGAAGCCCTCTGATGGTGATTTTAAATGGGTAGTTGTCAGGATCTATATACACAGACTTAGCTTCTCTGTTGTCCTTAAGAAAACTGGTGATTCTGGTTTGGCAACCAGAGGTCTAGAAAATTTTGAAGTGGAGGGGAGGGAAAGTGAGGGCTCTTTAGTAAAATGGCCTCAAGTGTTCTGGTAAATGTAGGAGTGTAGTCTTCCACCAGGAAGCAGAGAAGGGGTGGAGAGACAGTGATGAGAGCTGGAGGAGAGTAGATCAGCCTGCAGAAGCTGAGTAACACAGGGAGCCCAACCCGGCCACAGTGAGCTAGCAATCCTCAAGAGCGTCAGGGGTCACGATGATCCCTAGACCCTCGTGCTGTCTATTCTCTAAACCAAAAAGCTGAAGGAGTTTTAGACACTGAACGTGTAATGAAAAGAGCAGTGGACTCAGTGTCTGCAATTCCTGGATCAAAGATTAAGATAACGAGCGTGTGTGATAATTTTTAGTGATGACCGATAACGGTAAACACCGGAACTCAAACAATGTTCTCGTGAAGATATCTGATTCTTATCTTCTGATCTCTAGTTCTAACCCTCATCTCTGGCACCCTGGGTACATCAGTAAACTTCTCCAAGACTATTTTCCCGTCTGTCAAGAATAACAGTACCTGCCTTACCTACCTCTGAATTGTTCTAAGGCTCAAAGAGGGAATATATGGACAGTTCTTTGAATCATCACCAAATATCCCGCTGGCTGATTTCATTAAAAATTAAGGCCATCGGGGCTTCCCTGGTGGCTCAGTGGTTGGGGGTCCGCCTGCCGATGCAGGGGACACGGGTTCATGCCCCGGTCCGGGAAGATCGCACATGCCGCAGAGTGGCTGGGCCTGTGAGCCATGGCCGCTGAGCCTGCACGTCCGGAGCCTGTGCTCCGCAACGGAGAGGCCACAGCAGTGAGAGGCCCGCGTACCCCCCAAAAAAAAAAAAAAAAAAAAATTAAGGCCATCTATTATGACTTGTAGCTTCTCCCCCACAAGATTTACTGTTTCCTCACCTGTTTTTTAATTCCTTTCTTGTTTCTTGGATAATGAACGATCCTACCTCCTTCTCAATGTGTGTTATCTTCTGAGTGTTTAAATTAAAAGTTGGACATTTTCAGTTATACTAGAAAATTCCCTTTTTAAATTTCTGATGGCTTATTTTTTCCCCCAGCCATTCCACTGATCCTTTAAAAATTCCTAATTATAAAATACAAATTGATATGATTGCTCTTCAGTATCACTTTTCATATTAGTTTGGAAATAATTATACATATAATTTACCTTAATAAAAGCAAGTCAAGGTAAATATTGAGTGGAATTTTAGCAAACAATGGAAATGGATTTTTTTCCATTCATGAAGTATTTTTAATCTTTTATACCTGTCTGCTGTACACACTCACACACACACATACACACACACACAAGAAACCATTTTTATATTACAATTTAAGATTGGTGGGATTTGGGGTATTTTTAAAATTTTTTGTTGATGTATAAAACACATACAACTCCACAAGTTATTATGAAGTGAATATACCAACTGTTCAACCACAAACCTAAATTAAGAAATAAGACATCATATGTCCCCTCAGGTCCCCTCCCAATTACTGGCCTTTCCCTTCACCCCAAGATAAACCGCTGTTCTGACTTCTAACAACACAGATAAATTTTGTCTTGTTTTGAATAATAATTATATATATTTTCTTTTGTGTCTACTTCTTTCACACAACATATGTTTATAAAATTTATCCACGTAATTTCATGTAGCTATAATTTATTCCTTTTCATTGCTGTTTGGTGTTTCATTGTATGAATATGCCACAATTTATCTCTTCTGTTGCTGGACATTTGGGTTCTTTCCTGTTTTGGATTTTACAAATAATGCTGTTATAGACATCCTTGTACAGGTCTTTCATGCATATGTTTATACGTTTCACCTGAGTCATAGGATATCCATTTATACACACATTCATTAAACACATAAAATAGAAATTCAGGCCACAAAACCACTTGCTCACTGTGAAAAATTAGATTGCATCATTTTCTTTACACTAATATTTCCTGTTTGTTTTTTTCTTTGGTCCTTTTAGGGTTTTGAATGAGTTTATTATGAAAAACCCTAGTTTGGAAAATAAAAAAGACCAAAGAGACCTCCAGGTAAGTCATTCTGAATTGAGAGCTGTTGCCCAAACTCTGTGTTTCTCAGTACTTCAAGTCTAACATGGGGAAGTCAGATAAGATCATCTGTGAAGTTTTGTGTGTGCGCCTGTGTACATACATAGATATAATGGGTTATCCTTGTTTCTCCAGGATGTGACTCATAAAATAGTGGATGCGATCGGTGCAATCGCAGGTTCTTCTTTGGAACAGACAACATGGCTGCGGCGAAATCTTGAAGTTAAACCTTCTCCCAAAATAATGGTAGATGGAACCAATTTGGAATCTGATGTTGAAGGTATTGATCTCAGACATTTAAGTTTATATTTGTAGGCATCTGTTCACTAAGAATTTATTGCAGTCAGCACTGTAAGTACAGTAAAATCATCTCTTTTCTTGTGTTTAGCTTTTTTCAGCGGGGGAAAAAAACCTAACCATATCTTTACCTGTCTTTTCTCTTACTTAGATATGTTATCACCTGCAATGGAAACCTCAAACATAACTCCTTCTGTATATAGTGTCCATGCATTGACATTACTCTCTGAGGTAAATAAACATTATCGGGTTTTTTCACATGAACTTTCAAGTAGACAGTTTCACAATTAAATATTAGCAAGTAATTCTTACAGAGAAGATTTTAATTTGAAAAACTGTTTTGTACTTCAAGAAATCACTGTGTAAAATAAAGTTTTGACTTTGTATTCAGGTTAGTAGTTTGTTAAATATTAGTGATACTAACTTTAGAGATTGCTCCCCCCCATGCACTGTTTTTTAAAAGTGTACTTTTTAAAAATGATAAGTGCTTTTGTTTCACAGTGTGGGAGGGAAGGGTGGAGGTGGTATAATGATGCTTGCCACTACAAAGCATTTACAGTTTACCAAACAGTTTTATATACATCCTCTGACATGCTCTCTTTTATACCCTGTCATCAGGGCATTTTTGTTTCCCCTTCACAGATGTGGTTACAGAGAGAGATGAGCACAGTGTGACTAAGACCAAACTGACAGAGTTGCAGCTCAATTCATGTGGTCGGGTTTTTCCCAGGCCACCTCGTAACCCAGTCAGGGGAAGGGAATACTGAGTTTCTAGTCTTAAATTTGCTGTTTACTCACTGTCACATTGGAAGGTTCTTAACCTCTCTTTTTCTCGTCTTCCCTGTCTTGGTTAGAAATAGTAAAATTTGCCCATATTTATATCCTGTAGTTATAACGGAGAAAACCATTGTGGCAGAAACCATTCATGTAAAAATGGCTTAGGGAGATTTGATTTTAGGTTTTTCTAATTTTAAGGTATTCTAGATTTTCTTACAGACTGAAAACCACCTCTAAGTGCTGTCAGTTTTAGCTCTCAGATTATACGTTCCATTTCATCTCTTAACGTTTTTTTAGGTTTTGGCTCATCTTTTGGATATGGTTTTCTACAGTGATGAAAAAGAACGGGTTATTCCTTTACTTGTAAATATCATGCATTATGTTGTGCCCTACCTCCGAAATCACAGGTACTATTACTATTTAACTAGATGTGTTAGTTAACTCATACTCTGTTAAAAATAAATTGTGTTCCTTTATTGCCATTTTTGGAATTACCACAAAATGACTTTATTTTTACCTTGAATTATCGTGATAAAAAAAAATTATTTCTCTTATAGTGCTTTCTATTTCCCATCAGTGCTTTAGGTAAATGTGACCACTTAGGTATAACGTAATATGGTGATTAAAGTTACAACATACAGGTTAAAGTGGTTTTCCTTCCTCCTAGTGCACATAATGCCCCTAGTTATCGAGCCTGTGTCCAGCTGCTTAGCAGCCTTAGTGGGTATCAGTACACACGGAGAGCTTGGAAAAAAGAAGCCTTTGACCTCTTTATGGATCCCAGCTTCTTTCAGATGGATGCCTCTTGTGTTAATCAGTAAGTCACCTTGCTTCTATTCAACATGATAATGCACCTCACAAAGTCTGTTGAAATCAACTACCATCTGCAAAGTAGAACACTTTTTTAATAATAATAAACAACAACAAAATCTTATTTACATATCATAATCCTTGTCTCTTTCAGTTGGAGAGCAATTATGGACAATCTGATGACACATGATAAGACGACATTTAGAGATTTGATGAGTGAGTATTGTGGGGTGACAACCTAAGCAGTGTCTTTCCTATACAGGATCCATTCGTATTTACTTTGCTCTTTTCTAGAAACTGTTGAATTAGCTCTTTGTCAACTTATACTTAGTACCCGATAGGAACATAATGTTAAAACTTAAAAAGGACAACATAGTTGATAAATAATAAGTAAAACTATTTGGCCATGTCAAATTTGTCTCCAGACTGTTTCCTCGGCACATAACATAGAACATGGCACTCAATAAGTAATCACTGAACAAAAAGACTGACATGTAGGGAGGCTAAGAAAGGCAGCAATAGGAACAAACCTAGCAAACAACTCCCTCTAAATCCTGGGGCTCTGGGGACTTCCCTGGCGGTCCGGTGGTTAAGATTCCGAGCTTCCGCTGCAGGGGGCACGAGTTCAATCCCTGGTCCGGGAACTAAGATCCCACACGCTGCATGGCTCGGCCAAAAAAGAGTCCTGGGGCTGTGTTTATCTTCTTGGAAGGAAGAAAGTGAGGGGCCAGAAAGGCCAGAATCGCTCTCTGCACCACTTCTTCTCTATCTTACTGGCTTATATATTAGGCTTCCTCATAGTATCTAATCTGGAAAAAAAAGGTTTTCTAAAAGTTTGAAAGTTATTAAACTAATGACCTTAAATAGCAGTGAAGTTGGATGGATCTGTAGAATTTCTTGTCAGTTCTTAACCCAAGCTGCAGTTTCCCCCTCTGGAAAAGGGACACCGTATTCTCTCTAATCTTCACAGGTTTGTTTTAAGGTTCAGATTCATCTATTTAACAGTTATTTATTAAAAGACACAAAATGGGCCAGGCATTATGCTCACCTTAATCCAACAGATAAGATTATTTCAGACAGTAGGTAAGAAGTTGTGAAGGAAATAGGGTGATACGATAGATTTTAAATAACAGCTCAAGAGCTCATATTTGATGTGAAACTAGAGAAACCAACCACGAGAAGGCCTAGGGACAGAGTATTCCGGGGATAAGGGACAAAAATAATAAAGGTCTCAGGGTAGGAACAAGCTCGGTGAATTCAAGGAAGAGCAAGCAAGACAGTGTGCCTGCAGAAGAGGGAATGGGGGCGAGTACGAGACATGAGGACGGAGAGCTGGGTAGGCTAGGCCTGGCCAGGCCAGAAATTTTTAAAGCAATGAGAAGGATTTCGGCAGATGGCCTAAAATAATAAAGGGTTTTATAAAATGGCATTGTTAGTGATTTTACCTTCTGAAACCTACAGTTCTAAATTTTTTTCTCTCTCCACATTGCAATTCCCACCCCTTGGTCTTCTGGCTTGTATATGCTAGATCTGTTTGCCAGTCCTTCTGCCTCAGAGAGGAGTCCCAAGTCCTCTACCCTGAGGTCCTCTCTCCTGGATGTCATAGGGTCTAGACTTTCTTAAAAACAAAAAACAGAATCATCTTTTCTCAAATCGTCTGATGACTATATCACAGCCTCTCACTTGCTTTTTTTTTTTTCTTCCAGCTCGTGTAGCTGTAGCTCAGAGCAGTTCACTTAATCTCTTTGCAAACCGTGATGTGGAGCTAGAGCAGAGAGCCATGCTTCTGAAGAGATTAGCATTTGCTATTTTTAGCAGTGAAATTGACCAGTATCAGAAATATCTTCCAGATATACAAGGTAAATAGTGGAAAACTGTTTTCTCTATTTTCCAAATTTTTTGGTTCCTTAGAAATTACCTTCCGTAAGTTGTAAGTTGGGGTGAAATATACCAAGCGTTGGTAGATGGAGAATGTTGAATTAGAAATTTGTTCTGTTGAAACGACAAAAATTATCACCAGTATGTAAAAGAAATCAAACACTGAATTTATAGGACTTGCCTCAACATGGTCTCCATTTTATTGTTTGGGTCAAATTTCCTAGGAATTCATGTTTGAGAATGAGGTGTAAGACTGTTTTACTGCAGACAGGCATATTAGTGGGGTTCTTTTGTTGTGGATGAGAGGTTATACACCTTTAAAGGAGGGGTCTGAAATAGAGGCGTAGCCTCTATTTTAGCTAGAAGTAGGTGGAGATCTAGAGTTTGGGGCCAGGGTTGGGGTTGTATAAGGCTCTTGATAACCTTCATCAAATGGGTTTGGTGGCTCTCTGTGTCCTGAAGGGTATCAGGGCAGTCATCAACCTGTGCCACCAGATGGCTCCATGATGGGAGTGAGCTTGCCCCAGGCAGTATTGTTTGCTGCTGAGTCAGTGTGCTTGTGCAGTAGCCAGCCTCAGCAGGCTGTGCGGGGATGGGGTTGGGGATGACAGTTGTCATCTCTTTACTGAGATTATTTCTCTCTCAGAAGATAAGTGACTCCTCCTTTTCTGACCCTTTATACCTAATGTCCAGTGTGCAACATGCACACTATTTGTCCTGTGATTTTTTTTTTAAATCGACTAGATTGGTGCTACTCAAAGTGTGATCCATGGACCAGTATCAGTCTGTTATTCCATCCATGATACGTTCAGAAATGTAGAGTAAGCATCGTAAGCCTTTACAGCAATGTGATAGAATCTGTTGAATCTAGTAATAAGAACATGGCATTGTATTTATCTTTTTTTAATTTGATTTTTTCTGGTAATTCATTTTTATTATATTTTATGAAAGTATCAATCTGCAACAGACTGGAAATTATTTATAACGTTGATCATCATAGTTTGAGAAGTACTGAACTAGATTATATAGAAAAGTTTATATGAAAATGATTCTATTTTGGTATTGAAAATATACTGTATTTCTTTCAGAGAGATTGGTTGAGAGTCTCCGTTTGCCCCAGGTGCCAACTCTTCACTCTCAAGTGTTCCTGTTCTTCAGAGTGTTACTTTTAAGAATGTCTCCACAACACCTTACCTCACTCTGGCCTACCATGATCACAGAACTTGTGAGTTAATTTTAATTCAATTAGGTAATAAATCTAAATTATAAAACAATGTGACAAGCATCAACATGCTTACCGGATAAAAACTAATCTTGGAAGAGAACTGAACTCTAGTTAAGCCTGTTACTGAAAATTTGTACAGATGAAAATAGTAAAACAAGTCAGATTCTGTCTCCATACAGCTTAAACTTTGAAATATGCAACATTAGCAATTATTAGCTCCTTGCGAATCATGACCTCGTCTGATCTGGTTTAGTTCATTCTCAACTACACCAGAGTTTTAACTTTGTCATGGCTGCCAGGCCTGGTTCCTGCCTTTGGCAGCACCACCTTGAGAGTGATTAGAGATGGTTTAGCTAGATTTAGATGGCCTGACATAGGGCATGAATCACTCTTGAAGTGCAGCACTTACCCAGGTAAGCTGCTTCAGAGAGACTTTGACAAGATTTTGTAAACCCCCAAACAGTAAAACCTTCCTAAGTCCCACTACACCCGTCCGTTCCCCTCCCAAACCATACCCTGTCGCCCTCATCTGAACAACGTGGGGAGCTGGGGAAAGAGATGAGAAAGGAAAGGGACGGGAATCTGTAACTCCGAAAACCCAGCATTATAACTTCCCCACAAAGAAATTGGCTTTAATATTTTTTCCTTTTTTAATAACTGTATCTCTGTTCCATAATCACCAAATAAGACCATGCTTTCGTCTCACCTCTGCCAAATTAGTAGCAAGGCTCTGTGCTGAATTTTCAGTTTTACTTTTGGAAACTAAGTATAATTTAAAGATCCTAAAGTTGTATCCTAAAATCTGTATTTGGATTAATGAAAATATAGCCTAAAGATAACTTGAAAGAAGGTTTAAATAAACATTTGACACTTTTTTCCATGGTCTTCAGGTACAGGTATTTTTACTGATGGAGCAGGAACTCACTGCTGATGAAGACATTTCACGGTAATATGTAATTCATTTTGATTTAGTCTTATCAGTGTGTAGTATCCTAAAATCATCCAGAACGTTACTTTACAACTAGGAGGGTATAGACACTATTTTATCTGAACACTTTGTGTATTTAGTCTGTTATTATCCAATTGATCATATTTGGATATAATACAGTTACATGTATTCCTTAGGTATTTTAGACTGAATTAAACTATCAACATGAGTGGCCTTTGGCCTCTAGACACAAATTTAGTTTAAAGCAATACTGTTTCAGCTATGTGAGCAGTATTGGTTTTAGTAGGTCAGATCTTTTTCCTGAAACATTCAGCAAAACCTATTATGGCAGATAACCTGTAACTAAGGTATACAAATGTCCATATCTTCCAGGATGATCTCCATTTAATGTACCAAAATTTGGGGTTATTTTTAGCAGAAGCAGTTTATTAATATGTGGCTAAATATAATTTATTTTTATTTAGGAATTTTTGTACAAATAAGTTTATAAATTAAAAAGTTCCTTTAACACTGTGTGTCTTAAATATATTTTACTCTTCTTTAATACTAGGTTTATAAAAGAGAATCCCCTATACTAATAACTGTGTTGATTATTATAGAAAGTTTCCCTCCCACCATCCTTGCAGAAGGACACTGGGTAGTAGGGAGGCCTCCTGAATTTACAGCTTGTATTTTTATACTTCTCGAGTATAACAAGTTATTCTCTACTATTTTTACATTCTTAAAATTTAAAGAAGAAAAATTAATTTTTGATTTGAGAACAGTAATATTAATTTAGTCATGAACTTGCTTAGCGATTACTGGTACATTTATCAGAATGATTATGAAAAATATTAGCTGGCACTTTGAGATTTTCCAGGAATTACCTGTGAGTAAGTGGGTCCAGCTGCTGACAGCACTGTCTCCTGCTTATAGGACTTCAGGCCCCTCTGTGGCTGGTCTGGAGACAACCTACACAGGAGGTAATGGCTTTTCTACTTCATATAACAGCCAGCGGTGGTTAAACCTCTATCTTTCTGCTTGCAAATTTTTGGATCTGGCTCTGGCATTGCCCTCCGAAAATCTTCCTCAGTTTCAGATGTAAGTAAAATTAAGGATATTAAATGGGTATTTTTGAAATGCATTTGCTTTGGTTGGTGACATCTAAGATAAAGTTTTTTTGTGTAAGTTGAAGTATTCATAATTTTTATTAAAATGTAATTGTTTTGGCAGGAGGATGGTAGGGCAACAGTTGTTGGAAGGTATCGGAAATGGCCGTTGTGGGTATATTAAGACTGACAGGTCATTCAGTCAACAAGTTGAGTAGGCAGCACACGTGAGGCAGCCGGATACATGACTTAAGAGCTTCAAGTCCAGTGTAGGAGACGTGCCGTTAACACACCATGGGTGTTCTGAGAGCACCTGTGCAGGATGCTGTGAGGCCACACAGCGGAGACCCCTCTGAGCTCTAGGGGTCAGAGCAGGCCTGAGGGGAGTTTTACACTGAGGAGGTGGGGTGATGGTTGGGGGAAGCAGGGGTGAAGACTTAGAGGTTGGAATGGCCCTGGTGTGTCTGCAGTGTGTCTGAAAGATCAGTATTGCTGGAGCAGCATATTGAGATATGAGGCTGGAAAGGGCCCGAGTTACATGACTTACAAGCTATATTCGAGAACTTGGACTTTAACTAAGGACAGTGGGAAGCCGCTGAAGCATGAATTTTAAGGAGTGAAGTGATATTATCAGTCTTGTATTTTAGAAATTTTACTTTGGCTATGTAGTTTGGAGAAAGGATGGGAGGTGGGCAAGACTGGAAACAAGGAGGCTCTTCTTTCAGATGATAGTGAATTGAACTAGAAATGGCAGAGGGGAATAGGGAGAAAATTAATGTAAGTTAAATGCCTTGTTCATAAGTGCTCAAAAATATTTAATTATGATTTTTCATATTTAAATTTTTAAAATAATAGGCAAACTATATAAGATTGCTTTATCACTATGTAGCTAATTTGAGAATTTATCCACATGATCAAATATGTATTTATATAATATATAAAATTGTGTTATATTATTCTTCTGGATTGGAATATTAATAGGATAAAGAGTAAGATACCAGAATCTTTTTTCTATATTTGGATATACTTAAATCTCTAAAAATTTCTGTTGCACAAGCTTACTTTTCATTAAATTTAATGGTAAGAACTAGAAATTTTTTTACATTTATTCCAGTTCCTTTAATTTTGTTTTTCCATTTGAAAACCATATATATCCACTTCTTAATGAATTTCAGTGGTTGGGTGTCTGTTAAACTGTTGTCACTCCTGAAGAAGTTCAGAAAAGGATACTAAGCAGAATTGTAGGAAAGTGGCCAAAATTAACTAGGATGTTTATGTTCACAGAGGTAACAGAAACTACAGTCTTCATGCTCTAGGGAGAGTGTTATGCTTACAGCAGTGACCTTTCAGCTTCTGTGAGGAGAAGCAAAATGAGTTTATCCTCTTTACTTGTCAAGAATCAGAAAAGAGATAAAAATGCTGTAATATCAACTACAGTTTTTTTTCTTTTAACTACTGTCTTTTCAAAAAATCTATAAGGTAATAAAAGATAACATGGAGAATTTAATAATCTTGAAAGGGTAGTATCTTTCTGAGCATGATTTTCAAAAGTTTAAAATATTTCATAATTTAGTTACATACAATTTTTAGTCTCTGTGACTAAAAAATACCATAAAGATTGAAAGGCAGCATTGAGTTGGGAAAAGATATTTACAATGTATATGACCAAGTCTAACTTGCTTAATATGTAAAAATGGATAACACAACAGAAAAATGGGCCAATGACAGGATTAACAAATAGTTCAGAGAAAAGGAATGGCTTGTAAAACATACGAAAAGGTGCTCAGTGATACTCATAAGAGAAATCCCAATTAAAGTTACTAATAACTATCAGAATGCTGAAGATCTAAAAGTGTACTTCTTTTACCCTTAACAATAGAGACATTCTTACTCTTGTTGGAAGAGTACATTGATATTGTCTAATTTTTCTACAGAGGTTTATATTTACCAAAATTCAAAATACAGATTCTCATTAGGCCCGTAATTCTGCTGTATCCGAGGGTTTCTCCACTCACCGTCCTCTTGGACACGCATAAAAGTCAGCAGTTACGTAAGCGTATCCATTATGGCACTATTTGTAATAGCTAGAAATCGGACAGTCTAGGAGACTGGTTGAATCAGTACCTTCCAGCACTGGAGTACTATGTAACTGTTAAAAAGGATGCTGTTTTATATGATGTTATCTCCAAGATGTGTAATTAAAATAAGCAGCAATCATTTTATTTATTAAAAGAGGAGAGGGTTGCTTGTGTGACTGTGTGCTCTTTTATGCATAATAAAACTCTGAATGGGTATATATGAAACTGGCAGTATTGGTGGAGCCTGTGGTGGGAAGGGGACTACCTTTCTTTGGTTTGCCCTTTTATACTGTTTGAGTTTTTTCCATGGACAGATATTAATTTTACTTATTAAAGACAAAATTTAAAATAAATGTTGGAGATTTTTATCTATATAGTAATGAATGAGCATGGAAACATTTGTCAAGTTACTTGTGTTGTGCTCATGGAAAAAATGGTGTTGAGTACTTTCCAAATTTCATTTGTTCGTTACAAATGTTCATGTACTCATTTCAACTCTATGAAGTAGTTAATATTGTCCGTATTTACTGGTAAAGGCTCAGGTTAAGAAACATGCCCACGGTGACAGGGCTACAAGTGGCACAGCTGGTATGTGAATCTGTGTAAGTGGTGGGGTCATGATGTGTCTACGGGATTTATGTGGCCTTGTCTTAGATGGCACAGCGTGCATCTTACCAATATTGGTGTCATTCTCCTACATGTAGGTACCGATGGGCCTTTATTCCAGAAGCCTCAGATGATTCCGGTTTGGAAGTGAGAAGGCAGGGCATACATCAACGAGAATTTAAACCTTATGTAGTACGACTTGCAAAACTTCTTCGGAAAAGGGCAAAGGTACTGCATTCTTTTTAAAATTTGTTTTTGTTAAGAAGATAAAATTTGTAAAATATACTTACATCGTATCTTATGTGCATCTTCCACTGTGCGTCAGGCTAATTAATTACAGATCTTTACCCAAGAAAATAGTAGTGAGTTTCTTACGTTCATCAGTAGGCCTCTGTTACAAACCTTTTGTCATCTTTTCCTTGCATTCAGAAAATTTCAAAAATAAATTGTACAATCTGGGGACGATCTGGGTTGTTTTGCGAGCCCTAGTTTGTAATATGTGCTTTGAGTGCTCAGAAATTTTCCACTCTTCTGGGGTCTCCTATTCAGGCAGCAGCTCCTAAACCACATTCCACACACTCCAGAGATGGAATGGAGGACAGTGTCCTTGAAGGACATGCGGAACTTGATTTCAAATCAAGTTGTTTCTTTAGGGACTAATAAGTAAAAGAAGAGATGAAAGTTGAGTCCAGAGTTTAGGAGAGCACTTGGGTACTTTCATGTTGATATTGCAGGGTTGGAAAAAATAATCATGACAACGAGTCCGGAAGCAATGTGATTATAGGCACACGTACTTTGTCATCCCTGCATTTCATTAGTAATGACAGTTTTTATAAAACTCCTCCCTTATCTAAGGAATAAACATGACAGTCTTTTGCACAACACTTGTCCCACAGAATAAAAAAATGTTTTGATTGGAAAGCATTTTCCCATCCAAAACACCTTAAACAAGGTCTTCATGGCCAAGCCCACTTTTCACTGGAGCAAAGGCTATGAGCTCTCCTCTTTCCTTCCACAGGACGAGGAGGACTTTAAGACAGTGACATTGGAGGGACTGGAGATGGCCAAGCATCAGGTGAGGGTGGCTTTTTGATGCTTGTGGTATGGCAGCAAAAGCTGCCACCTCTGGACCAAATCTTGAGACACAAACCCAGGTCTGGCTTTCAACAGGACAAGAGAGGTAAACAGGAAGGAAGTCTTTAAGTGTAGACTGTTGCAGTGAAAGGAGAAATAGTTCATATGGAAACATGTTTGACTTGTTAATTTTATTATTGAGGAGGTGGTGTAGCTCTGATTAAGAAAAGCAGAAACACTATAAAACAAGTGCACTGTTCTTGGTCAAGAGCTTAGTAAAAGTCCTCTTAAAGGTACATCTTGACAAGAATATAAACAAAAGGTTACATCATAGCTTCCTTACATTTGAAAATCAGCTATGTAGAGGGTTCAAGCATATTACTCGTTTCCCCTCAGAGTAAATGCATCTCTGTAGGCCCTTTCGTGACTATTGAATTGCACTCTGACTCAGGGGACTGACGGTGGAGTGGTCATCAGTCCCGGACCGTCATTAAAGTCAGTGTTATTAGGTGAGAGAAAGGAAAGCGGTTTCGTACTAAGAAATAAACTAATAGCTGTTTTTTCTTTTTCCTTTTTTTTTTTTTTAAATTTGGCCATAGATAAAGAACTAGATGATCTTTTTTTTCTTCTTTGCTCCTGTAGACTTCTGAGAAAGGAAAACAGATTTAAAACAGGATTTTATTTTAAAATAAGCAAACATTGTAAGCACACACAAGAAAATAAGCTGGATTTTGCATCTGTTTTCTCCACTAGGAAACTAGTGATATTAAAATATTAAGTGAACAATGCAAGTTTCTCAGCAACATCTCATCTTAGAAGGCAAACTCCATTTGTTAACAAATATGACAGACTATAATTCTGCTTCCTAAGTCCCACTTGATAGTTTTTTCTCTCTAGTTCATTGTTTGTCTTCATTATCTTTACTCAGTGTGTTTTCAAATCTATGATTCTGCCCCAGTTCAGACATCTTCAGTTCTCTCAGAACTTTCTCTAGATAGACCGATGTCTACAGCTGTGTGTGTAGTTTAGCTGGCTTCTCAAAGTAGCTACTTGAAGTACGTAAATTGTCGTGTTAATGCAGTTGACAAGAGTTTTCACATACATTCTCTTCATCGCCCCATCTTATAAGTGAGGAACTGTTCTGTACTTGCCCAGGACACCCACAGTAAGCAAGCGGCAGAGCCAGGGCCCTGACCCTGGCGTTATTCTGACTCCAGGTCCAGCTTTGCTCCCATGTGGTTTAGCACAACACAGAAGCGCATGGCAGGGTCTCTCCTGGGAGTTCCTTTCCTTTCTCTGTGCTGATAGTAATGATTCACTGTGGACTCTGCTGCTGTCTTGTGGCAAGTTTAAGCCATTTGGCCACAAGGTAATTGACTGACTTGCTAGTAGTGAAATGTGTAAGACTCTCTGTCCCTTCTTCAGTCATTTTGACCTAGTCCTCGGATACATTGGTGGGGATCCAGAAATCTGGGAGCTTTTTGAGTATATGCAAAGCACAACATGAACTTTTGGATTTGACAGTCCCTATGCAAAACTAATTCAGCTAATAACTAAGCTTACTTGTGCATTCAAGTTGGAAAATATTACTAAAGTGTTAGACCCTCAATGTACAATTAATAATTGGCACCAGAAGGCCTCAGTTAGAAGCAAACATTTTAGCAAGTCTGGAATGGAGACTTAATGTCATCACTTGTATTCATTTCTTAACTCTGTTTGCTGATCCTTATATTCTTTTAAGTTTCCTCACATACTGCATCGTCTGTTGGGAACAATCGCCTTTTTGTTTTCTGCAGAAAAACCCAGAGGAGGACAACTCAGGGAGAGCGCTGGGCTGGGAGCCGGGGCACTTGCTGCTCACCGTCTGCACGGTGCGCAGCCTTGAGCAGCTCCTGCCATTCTTCAACGTGCTCAGCCAAGTCTTCAACAGCAAAGTCACCAGCCGATGCGCAGGACACTCAGGGAGCCCCGTCCTCTACTCAAACACCTTCCCGAGCAAGGACATGAAGCTGGAAAACCACAAACCATTTTCCAGCAAAGCCAGGCAAAAAATAGAAGAGATGGTAGAAAAAGATTTTCTGGAAGGGGTGATAAAAACTTGAGCAACATAGTGGTTCCATTTAGTTTAAATGTAAATGTAATTATTTAAAACAAACATTGCTCTGAGTTGTATAGTTTCTTTTTGTTTTCTTTTTTTTTTTTTTTTGTATGTAACGAAACACGTTTCAGGTTGTATTTAATTTAAATATTTGTAAATAAGAACGAATGTCTGACTGTGGCCTGAATCAAGCTTAAATATTATGGGCGCATATTGATTATGGTGCCTAAGAGAGATCTATATATACATAAATAGTCCATTATGGTCCATTGTTTTACTGTCCCGAGTTGTCTTAAACCTGCCAAATACACACTGCACATTTTTTCTATTGGTTTCAGGCTTTGTTTAATTTAGATTGGTTGGGGATTTTTTTCTTTACCTTATTAACCCACATTCTAGTATCAGAAAGCCATCACTTCTCTGTCAGAGGCTTGGTAATGTATTACAACTCGTTTCTCCCACATACCTTCTCCCACATACCTTCACTAAGAGGAGTAATGAATAATTGAAGCCTGGGCCACACATCCTTCCTTGTAAGTGTAGCACGAGCATCTCAACCTCGGTACGGAGTACAGGTGTATACAGCCTCCATAGTCACAACTCTAAATTCCTGGTGATGTTAACTGAAGAGAGGTAAGTCATCTAAGAATTGTTCTGGAGACTCTGCTATGAAAAAATTGGTTATATGAAGTCTTCTCCAACCTCCTCGCGTTTGTATTAACAATGGTGAGTATTAGTACTGCAAAATGACTGAGGTGACAATGACAGAAAAGACATCATATGGAATTGGTAATAAATAAAGTTTAATTTTCTAGCAGCCTTCGTGAATTTTTCCTTGCATATATTATAAAGTTAATGACTGAATCATATACTTAAGCTCCAATAGTTTACATTAGTGTGATTGATATTAGGGGTAAATTTCAGTTTTTAAAAAAACTAAATTTTAACAAGTATAAGGGCTTACCTATTTCTAAAGAATGATTCTGGTAGTGTTTGTTTAAGAAAAATAATCAGATCTAGAAATAATCCAGTAAGGTACAGACTAAACATTTATGATTATGTGTTTGAGCCTGTCACAATAATGGCAGTACTATTATCCTGTAAAAAGTTTTTAAAAGTCTAGTTTCTAAAAAATATAAAAATTGTCCTCAGAAACCTGGTTGAGGTCTTTCTCCAATCCCTCCAGCCAGCTGAAATACTGCCAAGCTCACTTCATATGCAAGGCTGTCCGCATTTTCCTGCAAATTACATGAAAGGATATTAGATGAGAAAGACACAGCATCTACCAGGTTACTTGCAACTTTAGGGGAGGCAGCTTTCTGATTTTGATTCACTAACAAACAAATATTCAAATGAGAACTTTTTTTCATCTTTCAGTAACAAATTACAAGACCCTCAGATAAATGGAAAACAAGTCACAGTCTTCTAAATCGGGTAAGTTCCTAGTTAACTAATTTTATAAGCTGATTTGATTATCATGCTAAAGCTCTGAATAAATTCAACAGAACCTAGTCCTTAAAGGCAAGAAGGCCACAACCAGCCTAAAGAGTAAGTAACTCTTAAGGCCCCATCCTCATCCACTAGGGATATTTATTCAGTATATTCTGGGACGGCCTAAGCTTCTGCAGAAAAGCTACTGTATAAGTTAACAGTATATATCTCCTTCTGAGAGCTATTTACCTAGTCACCCCACTCTAACTGCCTCAGCTGAGCAAACACTTTTAAGTCTTTGACCCTATCAAGAAAACAGAGGCACAGAGCAAGGCTGTCATTTAAAGGAAATATTTTGAAAAACAAATTGAAGAGTCCAGAGACAAAGATGAATTTCAAGCAGTATGGATGACGGTACCAGTTGATTTAGAAATGGACTTGAACTAACCAGCTATTTTCATAAAGCAACAGGATGTTTTTTAAATGAAGGAAAAAGGTATAATCCACTTCAGGATGCATATGCTTAATATGTGTCAAACTAAGTACGGTTTAGTACACTATTTATTAGTTATTCATGCAGCAGTTAGAAATATGACACTTTCAGGAAATTAGAATAAATTATAAGAAAAATATGTGGGGGAATTCTGTTCAACTGTGTAACTACTACTGATGAAAATAACCTAAAAGGCTCCATAAATCTCACACATTAGAGATTCCAACACCATTAAAATAGTTTTCTCTCCTGCTGCCTGCCCTCCTCCACCTATGTTAGACTCTCACTGCACATTCCTCCAATAGAATTGTCCCAGCTTACCTGCGAGTCCGCTTCTGCATAGACTCGGACTATGTCTTCGGTACCAGAGGGCCGGACAAAAGCTCGAGAAAGCCTGTACTTCTTCACCAGCTCATTGATGGCTTCCTGGAGTCCTGGAGGTTTAACTGCTTGTCTTTCGGCATCTGTGGTGCTAATAACTTGCCTGTCTGCAACCTAAGCACAAGCATTTCTCATTTGTTACCATATATCACACTCCCTTTCACAAGCTTAACCCATTCAACCTAATTCCCACCAAAAGATTATGGCCATTTCATGTCAACAGGAACAGGCCCACATTTCAGCTTACTGTACCACAAAGAGTATAGCACTGAGATTTCCACACTGTATTACAGTTATTACTAAAACAATGGCCAGTAAGTACTGTATGACTTAATCATTGATCAAATAATCTTAGGTATTTAAAAAAAGAGGGTCATAAGAATCTCCGGAAAAAACTGATCTGAACAATCGGCAGCCGTTTCTGTGAGCTCTGGCTTCCATATCTCTGTCTTTCAAAAATTCTGTTGGTGAATGTGTAATCTGGTATAAATCTGTATAGAAATCAACCAGCAATTTATCTGAAATGCCTTTAAAAATTCTCTTTCAGCCCACAGATTCTACTTGTCAGCATCTAGCCTCTGGAAGTACTCTGTAAACCAAGAATAATGCAGAGGAAATATTTACAGTTCACTCAACAGGCTATCCAGAACTCGCTTCAAAATAATATTAGGGACATGGAGGGCACTTGTTGAAATCTGTTCTCTCTACACATGTATCTTTTAAATTTTTTATAATAAAATCTTTTAAAGTGATACATAATATCATTTATACTAAAGTTAGAAACCAGATACTTCTAAATAACAATAGAATGGTTAAGAGCGATTCTGTAATTTTTAAAGATGTGAGAAAATAGTCTTTTCTATGCAATATCTATTTACAGAATGCAATTGTTTTAGTTAATTTTCAGAAAAGAAGTAATTTTAAAATCTCGCTCACACCTTAACTTTGAGCTGTCTGTTTGGAAGATCTGTATAGAGGGCGTCCCACTGCTGTACGGTCAAGCCCTTCAGAGCCAAGATTGCCTCAATCACCAGCATGTCAGAAATAGCATCACCAGTTGCCTGCAAGATGCAGAAGCAGAATACAAGCAGAGCGTGGATATGAATGCTTCTGTCTCAGAAAACCAATCGCCATGTCCTGGCTGCCCTCCCCACCCCACCCCCGCCCCCAATGCAGGTAACTGACGGGGGTAAATACAAACTACACGAGGGAAAAAGGTATCCATGGAAGACAGCAGTAACAGGTCTACCAAGAATACTGAGACGAGCCTGCCTTTAATCTTCCTGCTCATCTGTGAAGTGTAACGAACTCTTAAGGTTCCAGCATTAACACTGTATGACTCAAAATTTTACTTACAACTAGATCCCTTCTGAGATACTATTGCCACGATGATGGAAGGCCTCATGCATGGTAAAGTGGAGAAATAGGAGCTTTGGTGGTAAGATACACCTAAAGTTGGATCCATACTGTGCCACTGAGTCGCTCTAAGTAAGTCTTTGTTTCTTCATTTATAAAACAGGAATTATAGTGACCCCTCTCCCTCTGTTACTGCAAGGATTACACAGTGAGGTATGGAAAGTGCCCAATATGTGCAGGGCCCTCAAATATTAGTTCTTTTGCTTTCCGCTGACCTACACTTTGCTCTTCCATTGCCATATTCTCCACTCCAATCCAATAATCTGACCCACATATGTGCCTTGTCAGAGACTAGTTTTCCTGAATTCCCTTGAGAAGGCTGGTTTCAAAATATATCCTTAGATACATTTAGTAGCTCAATCTGTTGACTCCAGCTATAAGCTACTCATTACTTGAAAATATGAAGCACATAAACATTGTCACTGCGTTTCAGTATAAATCTAAATTGTTGCAAGGAAGCCGCCACAACTTCTCCACTCTGATGTTTTATACAGCACGTTATTCTGTCCACCTTCTGAATAATGTAAAAGTAACCAAGAGTCCACCACCCCCTCAGTTCTGACCTGGTTAAACAAGTCAATCATGTTTTCAAGCATCTTAGCAGCTTTCCTTTTCTTATCTTCTTCTAATTCTTTTGCTAGTTGTTTTATCTTCATTTCAGCAGCTTTACTAAATAGAACCTACAATCAAAGCATAACAAAAATCAGAAAACACTATCCATGCCCCAGTCTTACGTACCATCATCCCAACTAAACTGCTTTTGAAACTCTCCATGACTCTGGAGAAACTGAGGGGAAAATGGCAGCCTTAGAATGTATGAAATTAGTAGAAAAGACCAAATCAGAACTCAGAAGATATTACAAGGGGGGTGGGGGGGAGTTCCTTCATGGATTATAAAACTGGGTTATCAAAATGTAAAGATTACAAATAAAATATCCCATTGGCAAAGGAGAATGCACATGGTGAGTTTATGATGTTGCCCTCAGCCAGCTGAACCAGTGCTGGGCAACCAGGGTTCCTTAAGCCTTATCTGTATCCATTTTACTTTGAAGAATATAACTCACTGCAATTAGTACAGTTTTCTTGTCCTAAGTTTTTAAGGACATAAACTAAGCAAAAGTAGAAAAGAGGTTCATCTTATATATTACATCATGGCAAGCAGTGCCATGGATGTTTAGTATAATAAACATCATGTTGCTCAGGATTCCTGCCCTTCTGACTTGCCTCGCCCATGCATGATTTCAGTGCCTTCGGAGGCCCAACACTAAAGAGGAAAAGCTGCACTACATTCAGCCACTTGATGATATACAAAGAAGTTTGCTGGTAAACTAAGACGCACACTGGTCACTTGTTTTGTGGAACCACGGCCATTTCCATTCATTTACCCTCCACCAGGAGACCTGAGCAGATGCGACATACCTTATGGCCTGTGAAGACTAAAATATTTACTATCTGCCCTTCAAAATAATTTACCAACCCCTGCATTAGATCACTGAAGTTATATTTTAATTGCATTTTCTAGGAACTCGTTTTTCTTCTCATATTCATGACCTCTAGAAGCCAATTTTGAATTAATGAAAATTATTTGACCTAGATAAAATTTTCTGTTAGCCACTTCAAGTGCATTTATGAAATGAGGCTATGTATAAAAAATTTAATAAAGAAATATTCTGAACGTTATGAATATGCTGAAGACCTGTTAATACACGTTAAAATAGTGAACGTTATGATACGCAAATTGTATCTCAAACCTTTAAAATTTTCTCTGCTAAGAGCCATAAAAAACTTCATATGCCAATTCTAATTACTTTAAACTCATTTTTAGTTGCTAGTAACTTAACTCTCAACCTTTCCAACACTTTTCAATTCACCACAGCTACTGAACTTTCCTTTTGCCACGTATGGCCAGTTGAAGGAAAATATTTTAAATGGGCTGTATAGACCGTCTGGTTGTAGGAAAATTAAGAACTGCCATGTTTCTGAAAAAACTATATTATAGGGACAAATTAGTATTCTCTCTTCACACTCGAAGATCATTATAACCTAAAAGAGCCATAGTTTCACAGAACATAATAATATATTAACTAAATCTTATTCTATCACCATCCCAATCATTTCAACAAAGTGGAATATTACCTATTACTACCCAGATACAGAATTCCATCACTGGAGAGAGGCGCCAGCTAAAGCCAGATGCCACTGCTTACGAGAACTTACTGTGCCATGCCCGTTTGCTTCAAAATAAACTCCAATGTCAAATTCCTGAGCCTTGTGATGCAGGTGTTTTACACCAGTTTTAGTACAATAGACAGGTACCTGTAACACACATGTTTAAAGAAACAACAGCAGTTATTCAATCAGCAGATATTCACTGTGTACCTCTCATCCCAGGGAACAAAGCTTCCGGAGCTTAGTCTAGTGAGGAAGACAGCTAAGCAACTGAAATACTAAGTGTTAAGTGTCACTGCGGGGGAGTGAGAAAAGCAGGGTGAGAGTGTGAGAGGTCCCTTACAAGATAATGAAAGATCCCAAGTTGGGGAGTGACATGATGTAATTGTTTCTGAAAGCTCCGTGTAGCTACAGTGTGGAGAATGGCTTAGAGCGGGGGGTCTGCAAGCTTTTACTATAAAGAGCCAGATAACTAATATTTCAGGCTTTGCAGGCCATGTGGTCTCTGTCACAATCGCTCGATTCTGCCACTGTAGTGCGAAAGCAGCCACGGACCATACAAAAACAAACGAGCACAGCTGTATTTCAATAACACTACAAACAGCTGGCCAGCTGGACGTCGCCCACAGGCCACTGTCTGCTAAGCCCTGGCTCAGGTTAGGTGGTTTCTAGGGCTAATCCCAGTAAGAAATCACGGTGGTTGGGACAGGAACAGTGGGTAGCGAAAGCCTTGGATGGATCTGCGAGACAAGCATGGCTAAGGAAAGACGGCAGCAAAACTGCAAAAGAGAGCAAGCTCAAATGAGCCTAGCATTTAACTGGATTCAGGGGACCTCAGGAATGGCTAGTGCTGAAAATATTTAACCCATAAGAGAATGTGTTGAGAAGGAGTAGCTTCTGATGTTGTTTCTTCAACAGGGCATTTTACTATAAGGAAGTTTTGAGACAGAAATTAAGAAAATACTCATAACCCTAACACAGAATCCCTATGAAAGGCAGGCAACTGGGCCCCAGCTGGCGTCCCTTGAGTAAGTTTACTGTGACCATATATTTAAATCAGGGCACAGACTAGCAGCCTCCAGGTGTGTTTTATTTGGACTACCCACTGTTTCTTTTAAATTCTGACTCAGCTGCCAAGACTTAAAAGGCAGGCAATTCACACAACAATTCAGACTTCCAGCTTCTCCTGAAGATTGCCCAGAGGGGGCAGCAGCTGGCCTGGCACACCTTCCTAGTCCTCGCCTGCCTGCTGGCTTCGTTCACTGCCCCCATCCAGATCCTAAAGGAACCTGACTTTGTCACTCCTGCTTTAACAACAATAGAATGGCCACAAAAACTACTAAAATGCAGACATTTGAAAATGGATACACAAATGCTGGAAAATATTACACTAGCCAGGGAAAAAAAGAATAAAGGCAAAAAGACCCAACTTGGGCCCTGCAGCCTCTAACTCTTAAAGTGGGTAGCATGGTACAGAGGCTAGTCACCTACCTGGTGGATGCTGGGGAAAAAATCAGAAACAAAATCTCCCACCAATCCAGAAAACATCTCCACAGAAGAAGAATAAGACAGGCTTTATTACTGCGTAAGCATTAAGCCAGACTGTGATGCACATCTCAGGCAATCTGCTAAGAGACGGCGAGACAGGAAGAAATCCCACCCTTTTGCAGAGCTAAAGATAGCTAGTGACCAAGATCTCTCCTCAACCGAACGTGAGGGAGGCTCCTTTGAGCCTGAATAGGTCCTGTCCTTGGCCGTGTCTGCAAGAGCCCAATTTTATCAGGAATCTTTTGCTAACTCACTTCAGCCAGAATCCCCCACCCTCAATATCTGACCAAAGTCCCTACCCGGTAGCATCTGATCACCCAGGCCTGCCTTCAGCAAAACAACTGTTAGGTTGGTTTAGCCAGAATCCCCCCTAGCCGCCCCCGTCCCTCTTCGTACTTTCCCATGCACCAACCCCTCCCTCACACCTTATTCCTTGGCTACAAAATCCCCACTTTTCCTTGCTGTGTTAGGAGATGAGCCCAGTCTCTGTTCCCTGCTACAAAACCCCACGGCGATATATCTATTGAATAAGCCTACTTCTTAGGAAGACATCACAGTACCTTCTGTCACACGGAGTTTGTCCTAAATCTACCCGATAAGTGGAGTGGCCACTGGCGTTAGCTAACTGCCCTTCTGCAAAGGAATAATACAACTTCTCATCCCTCTCTGTCAAGAAGATAGGTGTCTGGCTCTAAGTGGTAGCTAGGTGAAACTCTCAGGAGGCTGAGGCACGGGATGCTATCTTCCTTGACGTTTATATTTCAAAGAGGTGACTCCAGGCCCTTATGGTAAACACTTCTGAACTGTAAAACTGGCCTATTTCACCTAAAAAGGTTGATATTAATTTCAAAAGGACAGAGAAAAAAATTGTAAGTTTTCTAAAAGAAATACTCTCAGAAAAAAGGGAGGAAAGTCTCTTTCCCTTTTTGCATTAGGGACAATTGAACTTTTTCTTATTTTTGATTTCTGTTTATCCTTAAGTAGACAACAGCTCAGCTTCGTGCACTTCAACCTATTCATTTTTGTGAGGGCATTATTTTCCTCACAGAAGCATCTTACAATAGAAGATAATGATGAAGAAGCTACCAGAAAATGGAAATGTTTCAATACCTTCATAACTTCTTCCAGGTAGCGTGTTGAACTTCCATTGGCATATGCAGTTTGTACGACACCAAGACTCAAACTGTCTCCAATCTGGACAAAAACAAGGACAATCATCAAAAGTAAAGACCCTACAAAAGCAAACCTATAATCAGAGTTCTAAAGGATGACAAAATTATCAGCCAGATCAGCTGTGCCTTAGTTTTATGCAATAAACAACTCACCAAAAATTTACATGTATGCCAGAAAAAAAGATAAAATACTTTTGAGCATTATTTAAAGCAACTGTACAAGGAATCCTTTTATTTTTTTTTTTAAAATCACCTGATTTCGCTTCTGTTACTCCGCGGTTTGTATCAGGATTCACCCTTAGTGCTGTATATTCTGCGGGCTTGGACAAATGTATAAGGACACGTCTCCCTCTTTACAGTATCATATACAGTGTTTTCGGCCCTAAAAAGCCTCGTGCTCCACCTATTCATCCCTCAGCACCCACTTCCCCCCAGCCCCTTGCAACCACTGATCTTTTAACTGTCTCCACGGTCTCTGCGGGATTTTTTTGCAGAATATCATATAGTTGGACTCATGCTAAAATACACAGCCTTCTCAGATTGGCTTCCTTCACTTAGTAACATGCGTTCAAATTTCCTCCACGTCTTTTCATGGCTTGATACATCTTTTTTTTTTCTTTTTTCCTTCACTGCTGAATAATATTCCATTGTCTGGATGGACCACAGTTTATTCGCCTATGAAGGACATCTTGTTTGCTAAGGAATCCTTTTCAAAGAAACCTGTGGTTTCTTGATCTCTTTTTCTTTCGTTTTTAATAAAAGTATACACTGAATTCCTAAAGTACACATTTTCCCGATTGTGATAATTATCATTACATTTTATACTTACAGCTAACCTGAGATTTCCAAAAGAGCATAACAAAATAAATCTCACGTTACTAAGCTTATCATAATCGTAGTAAATAAATCCCTCAGAGGAGGAGATTTTCTATTTAAACTTGAGGCTCTGGGGAATGATGTTCGTGGAACCCTCATTAAAATGTCAGTTATGAAGAAACCAAAACTTCGTAAAGCTGCAAATCATGAAACTTTTTGCCAGTATGAAAAAGAAAAGACTGGGCTTCCCTGGTGGCGCAGTGGTTAAGAATCCGCCTGCCAATGCAGGGGACACAGGTTCGAGCCCTGGTCCGGGAAGATCCCACATGCCGCAGAGCAACTAAACCCACGTGCCACAACTACTGAACCTGCGCTCTAGAGCCCTGGAGCCACAACTACTGAGCCCGTGTGCCACAACTACTGAAGCCCGCACGCCTAGAGTCTGTGCTCTGCACGCAACGAGAAGCCACCGCAATGAGAAGCGTGCGCACTGCAACGAAGAGTAGCCCCCGCTCACCGCAACTAGAGAAAGCCCGCGTGCAGCAACAAAGATCCAATGCAGCCAAAATAAATAAATAAAATTTTTTTTAAAAAAAGAAAAGACTACTCTCTTCAGGTTCCAAACCAGAGCCCCAGTGTTGAAATGACTGGAATGACCACTTCTCTGTGTTTTCTGGCCACTTCCCACCATCATGCCTCAGACATTCAAATGACTGCCTGATACAGAACAATCTCCCCAGTGAGTCTTGCTTGAAAGGGCAGTCCGTCCCCGCACCATACCTCCAACAGGGGTTCCTTAAGGAAACTGCTAATGAGTGCTGCTATCTTGTCTCCGTCCACGAGATGAAACTGACCATCTGCATCATGGTAGTAGTAAATTATTCTGTCTGCATCTCCATCGAAGGAACAGCATCTTTCATTGGACTTCATTTCGATTCCTGCCACACAGAATAATTCAAAATGAATAATTCAAATTAACTGAATAATTCAAAATAATTCAAATTTCTTCAGTCTAAGAAAGGGGGATAAAATTCAGTGTAAAAAGTTTTCGGTTTTTCTCTCACACCAGTTACAAGGGAAAATTCTTGCGGTTAAGTATTGATCGTAAGTGACCTTCTGTGTTACATGGAAGTACGTCTACTACGACTTTTCAAGAGGTGTTTAAAATTATCCTTCCAGGGCTTAAGCAAAATTAAACATGTGCTAGGCAAATAGAGCCTGTCCTTAAGATTTACAAAAATCAAATGTCAGTTGAACAAAGTTTCTCCCAATTTGTAAACTGAAGCCCAGCTGAAAGGAATAAATGTCTTTATAACTGCAGATAAAGAACCATTACTATCCTTACATGATCAAGCAGCGGGTACAATCAAATATAAATAATTGGAGTGTTTTGTCATTGAGGAGAATCCTGATCATTTCTCCTGTCTGAAGCGCTACATAAACATATGTAATTGTTTCTGTACCTGAATGGAGATAATAGCTTCAAAATCAAGGGAAGAGGATTCATTTAAATGGAAAGGAAACAACATAAAAATAATTATCCTTCCAAACAAAAACCAATGTCGTAAGCTTTAAATAGTATACAGGTTTACTGTATACAGGGCAAACTCTTTCACAGCTAAGTGAAAAAAGAGCATTCACAATCTATCTAAGCTGAAACCCGATACGATACTAAAATAAAATTCCATTTTACAAGCCAGAGGTCTGGCAATACTGATTCCCACATAGTGTTTTGAGAGCTACACGTATTGAATTGAATGCAATTTCCCTAGCACCACAATGTCCTTTCTCATACAAAAAATAACCAGCAGTAGATGAGGTATGTGCTTGAATCCTGAAAAAAGTGATTTTTATTTGTTAACACCATCAATAACAAGAAACACTGGTCATTAAGAGCAAAGGATTATAACCTGTGAGAGACCAATGGCTTGTGTAACTTGTGTAAAGTTACTGAAACCTCAACAGCTGTGTCACATCAAATCTTAGACAATGTGGCTGTTCCTTTGCCATGACAGCAGCGGATGGACAAACCCACCCCAGACCTACAGAGACTGAAACCCTCGGACAGAGCCCAGGAATCCGTGTGCGGACCAGCCCTCCAGGTGATTCTGATGCCTGCTAAAGCTTGAGAGCACGGCTCTAGAATCCCACCTTGATTTTGCTTTCTCCACCAGATTTCCTGCGCCCCGTGAGGAGTGCTGTGACTTGCAGGCAGAGAGCAGCCTGTGCTCCATGTGGTACCGAAGAGCGGGAAGAGGCCCGGATGTGTAACGGCGGCAGGGCCAGGACCAGCTCACCTGGCCAGCTCTGTTTGTGAGACTGGTTTCAGGGAGAGCGCGAAAAACACATCTTTCACATACCCTGAGGAGGTTTCTGATGACTTTTCACAAAGTCAGCCCCACATAAATGATTGAGCTTCCCTTTGGTCCCATCGTTAAACAGCTGCACTGACAGCCCCTGGGAGAAGTAGTGTTTCATTTCTCTCAGCTTCAGGGCCCCTATGCCGTTCGCACAGTCAACCTTAAGTGTTCTTTGGCCATCTCCACTGCAGGAGGCCTGAAAAGGAAAAGACATACGCAAGAAAAATTTCAAGTTGTAACAGTGAAGCATGGCATATACATGTATACATAAACATCTTCCATTATTTCAGTTATAACTCGTCTGTTTTAACCCAGGAAACAAAAGGGTACACACATTCAGATGAAAATTGTAAAACACCAAAGTAAAATGTTAAAACACCTTTTTTCGGACACAGACACTGGAACAGTTGCGTTGACTGAATAAATGATGGAAATGAAGCTGTATTCGAATTTAGCCTCCATGAAGCAAGGTCTCTTACAATATTGTAGTCTGTATTACACGGCAGGCATTCAAATACGGGCATGATACACAGATGAGTGAGCAGTCATAACATCCGTCCTTCTCTTCAGAGCATATTACACCACCGGGCATGTCTGGCTTTGTTCCTGTCAGTCTCCTCTCCTACCCATCTCACCCCAGAATGTAAGTTCTCTGAGAGCAAAGGCTTGGTTTTGTTTAACTATGCCTGACAATGACATACATCGATATTTGCCAATCAAATGAATTACACCCCTCAAATCTCGTTCAGGTTTAGGAAGCTAATTCACCTCGAAGAAAGGCTTTCTCAACAGTAGGTGCCTCAAGTATGACACCAACAGCACCTGCAGTAACTCTAAGACCAAATTCCTCTGAATGAACACAACGATAACCGCAAGTACACCACTCTTCTCCCCCGGGGAGCTCAGAACATATTACACGCCTTGCCGGGTAAATGCCAACAAAGAGTTAGCAGGATACAAGGCCCAGACCTTGCAGAGCGCTAAAAAGAAAAAGAAGACACGCCACATTTTTGGAAGAGGAGGAGGGGTAACAAATATCTAATTAAAATAAACTGTTCAACTGATGTTATTTTGGTCATCTGCTTAAACTCTAACCACGTTCAAGAGATTTTCACCTGTTTGGTAAGTTCCACAAAGGCTGCAGAGAGTTTCTGGTAGTAACCTTCTGTGGTTGCCTTTCCATACTGGCCACTGGTGTTTCGACAGTACACCATGTAGTGCAGCTGGGGCGTCGTCAACAAGCCATAATCTGTCACAGAAATACAAAAAGCAATTTACCACATTCCTTAAGAAAGAAGAAGAAAAGTTTAGGACTCATACTGTGTGAATTTCAGGGTGACAAATCCTCTTCAAAAAAAGACATCTCGGGCGTCCCTGGTGGCGCAGTGATTGGGAGTCCGCCTGCCGATGCAGGGGACACGGGTTCGTGCCCCGGTCCGGGAGGATCCCACATGCCGCGGAGCGGCTGGGCCCGTGAGCCATGGCCGCTGGGCCTGCGCGTCCGGAGCCTGTGCTCCGCAACGGGAGAGGCCACAACAGTGAGAGGCCCGCGTACCGCAAAAAAATAAATAAATAAATAAATAAGACATCTCAGAAAACACAAGAAACACTAACTTTGAAAACTACCCCGAAATATGCATAAACATCCACTGAAATCATTATAACTACATGTCACACTGTGATATCATGATTTATAATAAGAAATATACATTTGGTCTGTGTCCCCATTTCTGGCACAGCCTCTAAACCCTCTTTTCTTATGTTAATGGGGTGACTTTTGGACAGCCCTCAGACACTTTAGGATGGGGCCGGCTGCCAGGGAACCAACCACAGGATTAGAGAGCTGAAACTTTCAGTCGTCCCCATCTCCTCCCTAACTCCAGGGAGGGGAGGACGGAGCAGCAAGAGACCGAGTTCAAACACCAATGGCCAGCGATCTCATCAATGATGCCTATGTAACGAGGCCTCCACAAAAACCCTGAAGGATGGGGTTCCAGGTTTGGTGGGCAAGTGGAGATTGGGGACAGTGGCCTGCCCAGAGAGCACGGACACTCCACGCCCCTTCCCATATAAATCTCTACCATCTGGCTGTTCCTGGGTTATACCCTTTATAATAAACGTGTAATCTAGTAAGTAAAACATTTCCTCCCTGAGTTCTATGAGCCTATCTAAGCAAATTAATCGACCCCAAGGAGAGGGCTGTCAGAAGCCCAGGTGATAAATTAATTAATTAATTAAAAAAGAAGCCCAGGGGCTTCCCTGGTGGCGCAGTGGTTGAGAGCCTGCCTACCGATGCAGGGGACATGGGTTCGTGCCCCGGTCCGGGAAGATCCCACATGCCGCGGAGCGGCTGGGCCCGTGAGCCATGGCCGCTGAGCCTGCGCGTCCGGAGCCTGTGCTCCGCAACGGGAGAGGCCACAACAGTGAGAGGCCCGCGTACGGCAAAAAAAAAAAAAAAAAGAAGCCCAGGTGACTGGCATCTGAAGAGGGGAGGGGCAAGGCTTGTGGCACTGAGCCTTTAACCTGTGGGATGTGACCCTAATTCCAGGTAGATAGTGTAAGAATTAATTGGTAGTGGAAAAGGCACAC
The DNA here is from genome assembly GCF_039906515.1 of Pseudorca crassidens. Taxonomy (NCBI): domain Eukaryota; kingdom Metazoa; phylum Chordata; class Mammalia; order Artiodactyla; family Delphinidae; genus Pseudorca; species Pseudorca crassidens. The sequence goes on along the minus strand of NC_090308.1, from coordinate 71,267,045 downwards.
ATTGGATACATACTTGGTTCTAAAAAAAATATGAACTACTACCGATAGCAAAAACCAATCATTTAGTATAGATGGGTAGCAGTATAAAAACAGAGCAACGTAGAAAGTAATAACTGAGTTCTATTTCCAGTAACATCACAAACTATGTAATTCAGATGAACCCTCCTCCCGAAGACAACCAAAAATGCTGAATAAGAGAAAAATCTCTTTTTAAAAAGAATTACAGTACCAACATTACAAAGGAATTAGGCCAAAATTTACATGAAGAGAGAACTCCAGGATGTGAGCTAAGGGAAGCCAGTTTTGCTCTGAGGACATTCCTCTAAATAAGAAGTTGAGCAATGGTTCTCAGTGCAAACAGTCCATGCTGGTCTAAGATGTGCAACTGGGGGAACAGGCGCTCGTGAGGCTGAAGCCCCAAAGGACTATTCTTCGAACCATAATTCGAAAAGATACAAGCACTCCAATGTTCACCACAGTACTATTTACAGTAGCCAAGACATGGAAGCAACCTAAATGTCCATCGACAGATGAATGGATAAAGAAGACGTGGCACATAAAGACAATGGAATACTACTCGGCCATAAAAAAGAATGAAACAATGCCATTTGCAGCAAAGTGGATGGACCTGGAGATTATCATACTAAATGATTAAGTCAGAGAAAAACAAATATCATATGATATCACTTACATGTGGAATCTAAAACAAAAAAAACAAATGAACTTATTTACAAAACAGAATAGACTCACAGACTTAGAAAACAAACTTATGGTTACCAAAGGGGAAACGTGGTGGGGAGGGGTAAATTAGCAGTTTGGGATTAACATACACATACTATTCAATACTATATATAAAGCAGATAGTCAAAAAGGACCTACTGTATAGCACAGGGAACTCTACTCAATATTCTGTAATAACCTACGTGGGAAAAGAATCTGAAAAAGAATGGATATATGTATACGTGTAACTGAATAACGTTGCTGTGTACCTGAAACTAACACAACATTGTAAATCAACTATACTCCAATAAAAAATAAAAATTAAATAAAAAAAAAAAAAAAAAGGACTACTCTTCGGTGCAAGAGTGGGTTAGAAGTGAATCAGCCCCCAGGGCCTACTCCCCAGAAAGCTGTCTTGGCGCCGAGCAGAGTGGGAAGCCCACCCCGAAGAGCTGTCACCACAAACACAGGCCTCCCACAGACACCCAGTTCAAATTCACATAAACACGGGATCAGAAGAGCCCTGGCATCAAAGAACCTTGTCACCCACCAGCCAGGCAGTACCCCCAGGCCCCAGCAGAAGCAAACACTAAACTCAGCCAGGGAAATACACCTTTATCATAAACCTCAAAAATGTCCCACAAATAATTTTCCCAGAAAACAGCTTACAGTCAAAAATAGCTAAACACACAAGAAAGGCACCATAAGCAAGAAGCAAGAGAAACAGCAAAAGTGGACCAGGATCCAATCAATATTCCGTGACGAAATCCCTCAGTGGTCTTCAAAGTCAAGCACAAGAGTTTGGACTGGAAGCAGAAAGTCACTTTAAGCTCTTGAGCCCTGCAGTTATGTAACAGAAACGGTATTGTGTAAAGGCAACTTTGGCTCTGGTATAAGGATTAGGTGAGAGGAGGTGGAAAAGCTCAAAAAAAGGGAGTAAGAGCTTAGACTAGCTTAATGGAAGTGTGTAAGGAGAGAAAAACCATATTCCAAAGACACACACTGAAGGATGAAACAAAAGGATTTTGTGACCGATATCAAAATTACCAAATAAACATTTACTAAATGACTATTATAGACAGTTACTCAGTAAAAAGCATGACCATATATTCCACGGAACAACCCAGCAACCTAGAAGCCATTCTTCACAGCTCTAGCCTCATCACATATCACAAAATCCTTTGCATTCATTACTAATTCCACCTTTTTCCATTTCTCTCACTAGCATCAGTCTTGCACAAACTACTGCACAGTCCCCCCTCTCCCCCCTGCCCCCTCCCTCCTCCTTCTCTCTCTTCCCCCCTCGCTCTCTCCCCTGTCCCCTCCCTCCTCCTCTCTTCCCCCTCCCACTCTCCTCCCCCCTCCCCCTCCATCCTTCTCTCCCCCCTCCCTCTCTCCCACTCCCTCTCTCTCTCCCTCTCTCCCCCCCGTCCTTCCTTCTCTCCCCCCTCCCTCTCTCCCACTCCCTCTCTCTCTCCCTCTCTCTCTCCCGTCCTTCTTTCCCTCTCCCCCTCCTTCTCTCTCCCCCCTCCCTCTCTCCCCCTCTCCCTCTCCCTCTTCCCCTCCTTCTCTCTCCCCCCTCTCTCTCCCCCATCCTTCTCTCCCTCTCCCTCTTTCCCTCCTTCTCTCCCCCCTCTCTCCCCCATCCTTCTCTCCCTCTCCCCCTCCCTCCCTCGTCCTTCTCTCCCTCCCTCCCTCTCTCCCCCCTCTCCCTCCCTCTCCCTCTCCCCCTCCTTCTCTCTCCCCCTCCTTCTCTCTCCCCCTCCCTCTCTCCCCTCCCTCTCTCCCCACTCCCTCTCTCCCCCATCCTTCTCTCCCTCTCCCCCTCCCTCCCTTTCTCTCCCCCTCCCTCTCTCTCCCCTCCCTCCCTCTCCCCTCCCTCCCTCTCTCTCCCCCCTGCCTCTCTCTCTCTCTCCCCCCCTCCCCCCACAACAGCCAAAGGGACTTAAAGTGAAAATGTGATCCTATTCTCTGGCCTTCAACAGAGTCCCACTGCATTTGGAGTAAAGCCCCAATTCTCACCACGACCTGTAAGGCTTGGAATGACTTGGCCCCTGCTTACCTCCCTCACCCTATCTTCTACTATCTTCTACTAGCTTCCCCCAGTCTCTCTATGCTGCAGTCACATTAACCATCTTTCATTTCCTGAAATACACTAAGTTGAAGAGAAAAATGAGCAAAAGGTTTAAAGAAAAGAAAAAAAATCACTCTCAAATTTTTCTAGATTAAAACCCTAAAAAAGTGATGGTTCTAGAGATAGAATGACAGTACTGGGAAGTTCAACCATTCTGGGGATGACAGAAAGAACACAGTTTGGGACAGGGTGAGACATCACTAAGACCAATGCTTTCAAACCTCACGCCAAGCCTGTCAACAGGTCATGGAATCTGCTTAGTAGACCCAGCCATCATTTCTGCATTTTTTTTAACAGAACAGATGAACACATGTCATTGAGTATGGGTAAGTACGGTTCACTGAAACTTTCATTTCAGTCATACACACAAGCACACTAGACACGTCATGATACAAAATCGGTTTCTTACTGTAGGTTGTGATACGCAGTGTAACAGACTCCTAGAGGGCTGTATGTAGCAGGTAGTCAAAAATGGCAGATGAACTGATGAGTGAATGAATAAAAGAATATATGCAGCTGGAGCTATGGCAGTAAAGATACTCATTCAGAAATGAGGCAGAATGAAAGCGAGAAGTGAGGAATGCCACATTAGGAGAGACAGAAGAGGAGCCCGTGGACAAGACCAATACGCAACAGTGGCCAAGGAAGTAGAAGTTAAAGAAAGGGAGAGGTCACAGTGTGGACTCTTGATGTCATTTCAGGTGATGTCTCTTCACAGACATCAACTGAAATAAAAACTTTAAAATATAAATTCTGAGAGTTACTCTTAGATCACAGATCCCTTTGAGTATCTGACAAAAGCTATGACTCCTCTCCCTAGAAAAGCGCATGTGCAGGTAACACAGCACGCTGTATCCAGAGGCCCACAGGATCCCTGCAGCTTAACCAAACATGCCCCGGGAAGCCCAGGCCCCAGGTGAATTCCCACTTTATAACAGATGAGTGTTGGGGGAGACATTTCCCTGCAGAGGCAAGGATGGAGACTCACCGGCAGTAGGCTTAGTAATGACCAGAAGAGCAAACAGAGAAGCAAACCAGGTGAGTCCCGGAAGAGGCCAGGTTAACTGGGAATGAGGGAACACACAGGAGGTTGAGGGGATCAAGAGAAGGTATTTTAAATGAGAGAGATCTGACACCAGGAAAATTCACCTCCAAGCACAGAGGAGTCACTGCATTCACATGGTGCACAACCAACATGAGAAGAGGATTCTCATGTTGAGAATGCAACATTCTCTCAGCCTGTCTCGTTGCATTTAATTCTTCAGTTGATACAATAGGAAAAACCACCTGTCAGAACTTCAAATCATGATTACAAGTAGGTCAAAGATATTTTCCATCCTTATTTGACCTGTTAACAGCTAACTCCACAAGTGATCAGCTATTCGGGAATACCCAATATTGACAAAAACTCCCCAGAATGAACATCTTCAAGTTACCTCAGGGCTTTTTTTTTTTTTTGGTAAACATTTTAAAAAATTTATTTACTTGGGCTTCCCTGGTGGCGCAGTGGTTGAGAGTCCGCCTGCCAATGCAGGGGACACGGGTTCGTGCCCCGGTCCGGGAAGATCCCACATGCCGTGGAGCGGCTGGGCACGAGAGCCATGGCCGCTGAGCCTGCACGTCCGGAGCCTGTGCTCCACAGCGGGAGAGGCTACAACAGTGAGAGGCCCACATACCACACACAAAAAAAATCTACTTATTTTTGGCTGTGTTGGGTCTTTATTGCTGCGTGGGGGTTTTCTCTCATTGTGGCGAGCAGGGGCTACTCTTGGTTGCAGTGTGCAGGCTTCTCACTGCGGTGGCTTCTCTCATTGCGGAGCATGGGCTCTAGGCATGTGGGCTTCAGTAGCTGTGGGACACAGGCTCAGTAGTTGTGGCTCATGGGCTCTAGAGCTCAGGCTCAGCAGTTGTGGCACACAGGCTTAGTTGCTCCACGGCACGTGGGATCCTCCTGGACCAGGGCTTGAACCCATGTCCCCTGCATTGGCAGGCAGATTCTTAACCACTGTACCACCAGGGAAGTCCCCCCAGGGGTTTTTATATCAGGAAATTCAGGATTATAAAGGAAGTTGTCTAAGATCAGCCTTGCCTACATATTATCTCCTACAGGTAAAATGTAATACGCAAGCCCAGAAAATTTTTTTTAACTTTTTTTAACTTAAAAAGCTAGTAGTTTATATCTAGGAGTCCATTTTTTTTAACTTTGTTTATCTGTAGTTTCAAACTTCTCTAAATTAAATATATATTTATTTTGTGATATTTTTATAAAACTTTTTAAAAGATTAATTTACAAGTCAGGATAAATACATACCATGGAATTGACCTCCTAAAACAGTCACACCGTCTATTACAGACTGTGAAAGTTTCTCACTGCTGGGCCTAGGAAAGAAAAGGAAGAAAATATTACATCCCATCCCAAGACCAACTGAGCTGCTAGTTCTAAAAGCAAATGCAGAAATTCTGTGCTACCAGTTTCAGAATAACAAGTCCATTGTATTTGAACTAAATGAAACCTGCCAAGCCTGAAAACTCTGAAAATACGGGTGAAGTGTAAGCATTTTCCATTAGCCTTTCACAATATATTTCTTGGAAAGAGTTTGGCTTTTAAATGCATTTAGGAAATAGATATAAAGGATACACTAATTAACCTACCTAAATACCTTTTCAAGTTTGACTGCAACAATACATACACTGCCTGAGAACAGTAACAATAAATATTGAAACCACAGAGCGTGCATAACCCAGGACTGGGTATTAAACCACCAAGCGTACAGAGTCTAGTTTTCATTTTAAAAAGTCAGAATAAATTATTTTTCTATCTACCTGGAAATAAGATATGTAAGATATATAACTGCCTTGTAGAAAAAGATGTTCTATATCATTTAAACCAGGTAATAGACAAGAGGCAAATATTGGGTTGGCCAAAAAGTGTCTTCGGTTTTTAAGTAAAAATAAAAGATACATTTTTCATTTTCACCAAGAACTTTATTGAACAACGTAATCACCCTTTTGTTCCACTACCTTCTGCCATTTTTCAGGCAACTTCATAATCCCACTTTGCCAAAACTTTTTATCTTTTTGAGCAAAGAACTGTTTTAGGTACCTTTTACAGTCTTCGAAGGAACTGAAATTTTTTCCATTAAGAGAATCTTGTGAAGACCGAAATAAATGGAAATCCGAAGGTGCAATGTCTGGTGAATACGGCGGATGAATTAGAACTTCCCAGCCAAACTGTAACAGGTTTTGCCTGGTCATCAAAAGAGACATGCGGCCTTGCGGTATCCTGATGGAAGATTATGCATTTTCTCTTGACTAATTCCGGACGCTTTTCATCGAGTGCCTCTTTCAGTTGGTCTAAATGGCAGCAGTACTTGTTGGAATTAATCATTTGGTTTTCTGGAAGGAGCTCATAATAGAGGACTCCCTTCCAATCCCACCCTATACACAACGTCACCTTCTTTGGATAAAGACGGGCCTTTGGTGTGGTTGGTGGTGGTTCATTTCATTTGCCCACGATCTCTTCTGTTCCACATTGTTGTACAGTATCCACTTTTCATCGCCCGTCACAATTTGTCTTAAAAACAGAACGTTTTCGTTACGTTTATGTAGTGAATCACATGCGGAAATACCGTCAAGAAGGTTTTTTTCGTTTAGCTTACGTGGAAAGCCAAACCTCAAAGCAATTTACATAACCAAGCTGGTGCGAATGATTTTCAACACCTGATTTGGATATTTTGAGTATGTCGGCTATCTCCCGCGTGGTATAACATTGATTGTTCTCAGTTGATGTCTCAATTTGATAACTATCAGCTTCAACTGGTCTACCTGACCGTGGAGCATCGTCCAGAGAGAAATCTCCAACACGAAACTTTGCAAGCCACTTCTGACATGTTCGATCAGTCACAGCACCTTCTCCACATACTGCACAAATCTTTTCTGCGTTTCGGTTGCATTTTTACCTTTCTTGAAATAATAAAGCATAATATGCCAAAAATGTTGTTTTTCTTCCATCTTCAATATTAAAATGGCTATACAAAAATTCACCAATTTTGATGTCTGTTTTTAAATGCACGCTGATATGACAGCTGTCACACACAATCTAACAAAATTGTTTCGAATGACGTTAAAGACAACTAAGAGCTACTAGAGCCATCTTACGGAAAAAAACGAATGAAACTTTTGGCCAACCCAATACACGTGCAAGACTTTACTGTGAGATAATAATTTGCTTCAGAACATAAGTCACTTGGCTATTCTGTTACCTATAAATCCACAAACAATGGTATTTGGAAGTCCCTCTGGTAACACACTAAGGGTAAAACACCAGTCTAGGCCATTCGGAGACGGAATAGAAATTTCCTTTAGAAAGAATCTCTGGCTAAAACCAGATCTTATGCAAAAGAGAATGCTTCTGTTTCAAAGTACACTTTTAATCTAACATTGTACAATAACACCTTTTTGAAAAGGAAGGTAAGCGCTGCCAAACGTGACAAATGCGCAGAAATAATATAGATGGTTAATGCTTTCCAATGAACTCCAGCAAGGGAAAAATGACCTATGAACCAACAATAACACAGGCTATAAAGTAAACCTCTAAAAATAATGACTTACAATCACATGTTCTTACTCTATGGGGGAAAAACCTAAACCCACAGAAGTAAAGGGATGGGAGACATTTGCTAAGTGCTTCTCTCGTGCCAGGAAACAGGTGTGTTGCACGTACTCATGTAATCCTCAGGAAGGACTGCATGATGTAGGCTCATCATCAACATTGTACAGGTGAGTAAAGGTAAGCTCCAAAAGCTTAAGTGACCTACTCAACCCATACAGTAAGTGTGAGAGTTGGGGCTCAGACTCCAAAGCCCAACCTGCAGTAGTGACTGAGCTCCTACATCCTACTGAAAAGACCAGGACGTGGAGAAGCCTCTCAGGGCAGTTCCACTTTCCTCGACTTTTTTGATTTGTCCTGGGCGCTAAAACAGATGCAACCATCTATGTGGTGTTCCCAAGCAGCTTTCACCAGTAGCTCTGATGGTCACCTGGTATCTCTACCAATCACCACAAAGGCATCTTGGTGCAGATTCACAGCTGCTTTCTCGCCAATGTCCACCAACACTCTCGGCAAATCTTGTTCCTCAGCGTTGGCCAAACAGGTAGCATGCTCCTCCCAGGACGGTGCCAACATTTCACCCAAAGGATCAACCAATTTTACACCATTGTCTTCCTTGAAAGAAAAACAAATAATAAGTCATCTGTGCAGTTGTGAGGGTGACGTGAGGAAGTAAACCCAAGCTGCTTTTCCCCCAACAAAAGACAGTGTTGGCCGGGCAGTTTCCCTGGTGACCACTACTGAAGGCCAGGCACTGGGCCAGGTGTTGTACATATATCACCTCAGTAAATCCTCACAACACATGTCATCCATCTAACTAATAATCCGATGGTTACTCCAATCTCACTTTGAGAAAACTGAGATTCAGAGCAAGTACTCTGCTTATGTTCATACAGCTAGTGTCAGTTCTGATATTAAAACATCAAGTCCATCTGACTCTTAAAACCAACAGCCACTGTGCCACACTAGCTGTTTTAAAAGGCTGTCATCTGAGCATTCGCCATCAATTAACTGATGAGGCACAACTGTAGCAGACCCAGGACACCTGGAGATCCTTCTCACTATGGCTGGACTCAAAGAACACACTGGCCAGCATGTCAACCAGTGGGTGGTACAGAAGCTGAAAACTGACGCCTAATTCTGGTCTGCTCAAATTTCTGGAAAGAAAAAAAGTGTAGTTCAGAGTGAATGTCAAAGGAAGGAAACAGCTCAGAATTGTTTTAAGCAGTGCTTCTGAAATTAACAATAAATGTGGGGTTCTGTCTACAAATCATTAAGCAATTAAGGTGATTTAGCCATTCAGACACTTACACCTTCAGAGTGATCCACATTTAGAAGCTGAATAAGCAACATCCTCTTGTTTTGGGGTGGGAAGGGAGGAGGTTACAATCCTTCACTAACCCACAGAGCTTTAACTTGCTGCTGATTTAGCTACAAAGGCAAAAGTCTCATGTCCTAGCAACCAAACAGAAGCATATTATTTAAGCCACATATCAGTTATAGGCCAGTACAGAATATGATGGTTAAATTGTCTCAAAAGGAATACTTTAGAAACTTAATTGTCATAAACACTAGACCCATCAGGCCTCATCAGTATTCTGCCCAGGGCTCACCTTTGGATCCCTGGAGCCACGTGTTTGTCTGTTCACTCAGAACGGGAAACTATTCCCTAGCTAGAGAAAAGCTGTGTGAAAACTTTCAAATCGTGCTAAGTCTTTTCAAATGTTTGCCCTCTCCCCTCCCCCAGCTTGCCTCCAATCTCTTTAATCTCTGCTAAATTAACAGAGGCAGCACTTTTCATTACTGATGCTGTCTCAATACAACTAACTTGGAAGGACATTCTGTCACTTCTCAATATGGACACACTCCAAAAAATGACCGTCTCCTTTCACTCTCTCCACACCCTTTAAAGAGTCATGAGCTAAATGAACACTTGTTAAGAAAAGAGTTGTTTTAAAAGTAAAGGCATATAGCAATGAGAAGGCACATTCCTAGAATTAGAATTTGTACTTTGGGTCAAAGTGCTCAGAAACTAAGGCTTGGTCTTGCAAATAAACATCTGCTTTATCGGAGCACTAAATGCATTACCTCAGGATTGTGTGATGCTGTTACCATGACTCCTATAGTAGATTTGGTCTGTTTTGACCTCAGGACAGCTAATAATCCCATTCGAAACATGACATGATCAAGGTGTTCTGCTTTCGTTCGAAATCCAGCAGTCCCATATTGAAGAGTGAGTCCATCAGGCTTGGCATGTAATGCTGACTGCTTTGTAACAGCATCTAAATCCATGTCTACAAAATTAAGGAGTATTTTTCAGGCATAAGAAATCTTTCAAGGACCATCTGGTTCAAAAACTGCCATCCCAAACTAATAGATCTGCCTCATTCTGAACCTCCCCCCAAATCCTATGTTTGAGAGCGGAAAAAAATGGTAGAATAAGTCCCGGAGGTTAGCATTAACTGTACTGTTCACTTCAGGACAGACATGAGACTGTCCCCAACAATTCCTGGACCCAAGGCAAACTTAAAATGGTCCATTCCCAACTAAAATGAAGATTCTACACCTAGATTCAGAGACTCCTACAAGGGACCGTATCGTTTTACAAATGGGAACACTTAATTCTGGGTATCAGTTAAACAACCTAAATTTTACATGGGAAGCTGCTGACAGACTGAGGCCGAAGGTCACATTCTCCAGTGGACTGGGGCTGCATATACAAAATATCTGGGAAATCTGTGCAGTTCTTCTGCTATTCCTCCCAGGCTACAGAGACCTATTCCCAAAGGAAAAGCAAAGGGCAAAAGCCTCCTCTCCAAGACTGCCCAAACCTCCCAATACACCTTGCAGTGGATTTTTGTATTTTCGTAAGGGAGGCTCAGGACACCCTTCTAAATTAAGCTCGGAAACTAGCAACATCTTCCTTTTACCTTTCATTTAAAAAATCAAGCATCAGCCCTTAGCCCGCTAGTACTTCCTTCTCTGGGATACTCTAACTTTAAGTGGAACTTGGGGCTTCCAACTCTTGTTTTCTTTACTGTCCTTCACTGCGTCAATGAACAAAAGTTAAATGTTTCCTTTTGTCCAGTTGGAAAAAGCTGGCATTCAGGACGCTAATTTAGATTGGCCTAGAGCGATCAAATCTAGTTCACATGCATGAAGACGTTGTATTAAAAAGTGACCAGTCGTCAATGCATCTTGGTTATTTCTAAGGGCGTAAACGAGCTGTTACGTCCAAAAGTCTTAAAAAAAAAAAAAAAAGAGTCAAAAAAATAAAGAGTCAAGGTAAAATGTTTCCACCCTTTCATGCGTTCTAGGTCCTAAAACTACTTTCAACGAGCATGTGAGGGGCTTTTATTGAAAGTATTCTCAAGTCCAAACTGTCCACTATAAAAAAGCTAAGAAAGGCCCCCTTTCCCCCAGTCTTTAGCACCTGGTTAGTTCCCCTCTCCTCCCAGCCCCCGAATCGCCCCACGTTTCCTGGCACCCAGCCCTGAGGTCCCCACCTAGGTGATGGACGAGACCCCTTTCCCAGCTGGAGACCCTCGGGCCCGCGCCTCCAGCCCGCTCCCGAGCCGCAGTGGCGAGTAGGTGTGTCCCGCGCGGCCCGCGAGTCAGTCCGCTAGCCGGCCCGCTAGCCTGGCGGTCGGCCGAACCCCTGCGGACCGGAAGGTCTCCTTTTCGCCGCCAAGCCTCGGGACCCCGCTCACCTCTGCCGGGAGACACCCCCCTCTCACCTCTACAGCGCGGACCACCTCCCTCGCGGCGGCAGGGGGAACCACACTAGACAAGAACCAGACCAGAAAGGTCGTCATCCGCAAACGTGGCCCTCCGTGGCTTCCGGCCCGTTGTCCCGCCCCTCAGCCAATCACAGCGCGGGAAGAGTCCGCGGGCCAGGCCCCGCCTCCTTGCCGGTTACGCGCTGCTCGCGCCTGCGAAACTGCGGATCCGCGTTGCGAGAGGGCTTGGGGCTGTTTCCTTTGAATGACTGGGAAGGGTGAGGCCCCGCGGTGGCCCGGGGGTTGGGGCCGAGGGTCGCGGGCCCTCAGAGCACTGCGACCGGCAGATACGCAGCCCCTGACTCCAAATTTGGGTCTCAGAGGGCGGCAGGGCCCGCGTTCCTGGGAAGCCGGGCTTCCAAGTGGTCCTGGATGGGGGGTACCAGCCCCGATATGAGGCCTGTAACCAGGTGGTCCCGGCCCCAGTGAGTGCCACCTGGCTTCTCGCATCCCACTCTCGATTTTCGAGGTTCATCTCCCAAACGTCTGATTCTGTGGCGCCTTCTCGTGCCCCACCCCCTTCCCCATCCTACCGCCCCAGCTCGCACAAAACGTCATTTTATTTATTTACCTGTAAGACCCCCTCACTAAGCCTGGGCCCCTCGGGGCAGAGGCCAGGTGGATCCAAATCGCCCGGACTCACAGGATGCCGCCCGGGGCCAGGGTGGCTCCCGAGAAAGGCGGAAAGGCCCACCCGGGAGCAGTTCGTGGCGCTGGGGCTGAGGGGCGGCAACTGGCGTGGAGCGCGGCGGGGCCCCGGAGACCTGGGAGCCGGGGGAGGCGGAGCTCCGCCCCGCCGGCACTGCGGGCTTCCCTCGCCACAGCGGCCAGCTCCGCCCAAGCCCGACACCTGGGTGGGATTCGGAGGCTGGGCCCCTCGCCTTTCCCAGAATTCAGGCTTGCAGAGCGTCTGCAGGTGGTGGTTGCCCAACCACCTGCAACTGCATAATTCGGAACACTTGTTGAGAGTCCGGATTCCCTGATCCAGATCGGAAGCGGGGGCTGGGGATAAAGGGACTGGGAATCTGAATTTCAACGACGTATCTTGGAGGATGTCGCGTATACTAGATTTGGGGGCCAGGAGATAAAGCAGAAGAGTGTAAGTGTCCCGGTTTGTGCCCCTAGCTCTCGACGCGTAATAGCGCTCCTGCAAAGCTGCTTCCACGGAAAGGGAGCTGCGGGAAATTCCTCTGGACACCGCCGACGTTGACAAATCCAGTGTCCCTGGGCCCTTCCGGTTTTCCTGACAGGTTGATTTCAAGTCAGCATGTCCGCTTCAATGAACGAATGCCTTCAACTTCAGCTGCTGGAGATGGAAATGCTGTTTTCTATGTTTCCTAACCAAGGAGAAGTAAAACTTGAAGATGTCAATGCCCTGACGAATATAAAGAGATATTTGGAAGGCACAAGGGAGGCACTGCCACCAAAAATCGAATTTGTGATTACACTCCAGATCGAGGAGCCCAAGGTAGGTGCCCTGAGTGGTTTTAATTGTTTCCAGGTGCCCAGTTTATATTGGAAACACTTGGAACCTGAGCTTCCTGTCCAGGAAGTAAATAGAGAATATTCCAGATGCATATATGGGATATTCCAGCAAAATATGGGATGACCTGTAAGTTGTTTTCAATAAAGATCTTGAATTTTACATACATATGCACACCTTTTATACCAATATGCCTAGTGTTTTTTTTAATAAATATGCCTAGTGTTTTTATTAAACACATCTTGCAGTCTTCTACTGCCATTTTTATTCTATTCACTCATCCATTTTTACCAATGTTGCTATTGTAGTATGGACTATCTTGTACATATGTTACGATCTTCACAAACCTAAATATTGTCTTTAGCAAAACTGGCTTTTAAGGAGTGAATGTTTCTTTGATGGCACCATGACACTGAAAGCAAATACAGATAGAAAATCTAAATTCTGAAAATGAATTTACCTTCACCTTCTGATCCATTATCTCCAGCAACTTTAGCAGAGCCCAAGTAACAAGTGGGCCAGACATTTGAGAACCGCTGTGCTAGCTACTTCCTAGTCAGCCTCTGGGCGTCATTCCCTCAGAGGAATTCCCTGGCTCCCCAGACTGGATGCAATCCCTCTGGTTCCACCTTTCAGTGGATCCCTGTACTTTTCTATGGCAATGCTTCTCACCTTTGCAATGAAATACTTGCTGCGTATAATTATTTGTTTAACGTCTGTCTCCTTCACTGGGCTCTCGGCTTCTGTCCATGAAGGGCAGAACTAGTGTCTAGCTTCTTCACTTCTTTATTTCAGTATAGGGTACCTGACACATGGTAGGTGTCGGATGAATATGGGAATGAATGAATGCATACATGGAAGGAATTTACGTATGTAAAATTGTGTTTGTAAAATTGTGCAGTGTCTGGCACATAGCTGACACGTAATAGTAGCAGTAACTATGACATTTATCAGCATCGTGCAGTGGCCATGGATAAACTAGCTTATGTGAGTTTACGGTACTTAAATCTACTTGATTTTCATTTTAAGGTGAAAATTGACTTGCAAGTAACCATGCCTCACAGCTACCCCTACGCAGCACTGCAGCTATTTGGACGGTCATCCGAACTTGACAGACAACAGCAGCTCCTTCTCAACAAAGGTCTCACTTCTTACATAGGGACTTTTGATCCAGGTGAGCTGTGTGTGTGTGCAGCCATCCAGTGGTTGCAGGACAACAGTGCCTCCTACTTCCTGAACAGGAAGCTCGTGTATGAACCATCTGCACAAGCAAAGCCAGTGAAGAACACATTCCTCCGAATGTGGATCTACAGTCACCATATATATCAGCAGGACCTACGAAAAAAGATTTTGGATATCGGGAAAAGGTTAGATGTGACAGGATTTTGCATGACGGGAAAGCCGGGGATAATCTGTGTGGAAGGCTTCAAAGAGCACTGTGAGGAATTCTGGCACACAATTAGGTATCCCAACTGGAAACACATTTCCTGTAAGCATGCCGAGAGTATCGAAACCGAAGGAAATGGGGAGGACCTGCGCCTTTTCCATTCTTTTGAAGAATTACTTCTTGAGGCCCATGGTGACTATGGCTTAAGGAATGACTATCACATGAATCTGGGCCAGTTCTTAGAATTTCTCAAAAAACACAAAAGTGAGCATGTTTTCCAGATATTATTTGGTATCGAAAGCAAAAGTTCTGACTCCTAGGAAGCTATTAAGAGACCTATGCTTGTAATCTCGCTAAGTTAGTATTTCTGTTAGTAAGACCAAAATAAAAGGACCAGTGGCTGTTAAGCATCATCTGTGGGGAATCCAGCTCCAGCATTTTTCCCTGGAAATGAAACACAGAAGGCTTTTAACTTTATAACAGTGCAATTGTGATGTTACCTCTATGTTCTTGTGTTAACTGAAAGCTATTTAATGGTAAATTAATAAAAACCTGTCTGTCAGTTAAACCAGTGAAGCTAATTTGATTAAAAAGGAGTCCAAAGCCCAGTTTAATGGCAGTAGTCAAATTGCAGCTCCGAACTCATAAATATGAATAACACTTCTCCTTTTTGTGTTGCTAGCATGCAGGTGACACCCCACATTTTTCTAAGTCAAGTTTAAAATCAGAACAAAGAGAGAGCATGTGTTTACCACGTTTCTCACTTTAACTTAAACTCCCTGTTTGGGGTTTTTTCTTTTCATAAAGCCAAATCCTGACTGTAATGGTGGTGACACCACGCCGTGTTGTTACATCAGTTGATTGACAATACTAAGGATCATGTACCAATATTCTTAGTTGGGTTCTTCTCCACAGAACAAGATGTGGTTTCTTGTCCACGCAGCCCCACCAGTAGTGCGCATGGGTCTTCGTCCCTGTGCCAGTTTGCATCGCTCTGTGGGGCAAGGAGTTTGGGAAAGGACCACTGTGATGTCCCTGTACCATCACCTTCCTAGAGAACAAAAGTCAGGCTCTACATTTTGCTGATGTCACTGCCATCTCTTCTGAAACTTTCAAGCTCCACAAGCTTCACCTGCCTGCTTCAAAATGAGAGTTTAATGATAATAGCTCCTATTTAAGTAGCTCTTGCCAAACCTTTTTATTACAAAGCATCTACCCCTCTCCAGGAATTTCTGGAAGTCTCACCTGCAGTAAGGGAGGACATTAGGTCGTGAGCTGCCTCTCTGCAGCTTTCTCTGGTTTCCCACTCTCTCTTTAGCTACTACTGCCCTCTCCCGGGGAGCACCCCACCGACGTCCTGGTCCCCTCAGAACACCAAAGCTGGGTGCTGAAATTTAGCCACATGGAGGGGATGCTTCACTCCCCATCTCATGATGACGTTAGATGCCAAAATTCCTGCGTGTGCTGGTGGCATTTACAGAATCTTTGATGAAACCGTCCATTCCGGTGTCTGGTTTTAGTCTGTGTCTAGGATGCAGACACATGTCCGGGCAGGGCCAGGACGTGACAAACAGCAGACCCTGCACTAAGCTGACTCTCCTAACCGTGAGGCCTGGGAACGGGGTCCACTCTGTCCTTCCCTGCGCTCTTCTTAGCTCATCAGAATGAGTCTCCTGTCACGGCGCAACTCAGACCCTCAAACCAAGGCTCTTGTCCTGGGCCTGCCTTGCCTGCTTATCCACCTTGCCTAGTCACGTTTTAATCCTGGCTTTGCATGTGCCTGGGGCTCAAGCTGGGGCCTCACTTTCCCTAAATACAAAGGGAAGAAATAGGGCTGACATTGCCAAAGACTCATTTCTCAATCTTTGCCAGGACTGAAAACAACATAGTATAGAGTTCAATTTCCCATATAATCTCCCCAAGGCCATAAGAAGTATAATTAGCATTCTCAAGTTTTCAGGCCCTAAACAGATGTAACCCCGTTAACTTTTTTCCCTTTGAACTGAGACAGGAATAGATGCCATCCACCTAATATGTGCCTAAGCCACTCAGAGAGGGTTTTCTATGATTAAATGAGCAAAAGTAGCCACAGAGAGAGAAGTTTAAAGAACATGGAACAAAAATTATTTACATAATTCAAGTGAAGGGAATAAATTCTGGTTTATGAATGCTCTACTGCTTCTGGAGCTCTTTCTGATGATAATTTTTCAGAACCTACTTTGACAGGTCCAATAGGAGCATGCGCCGATGCTTTTTCCTATCAGAAGCACTGATAATAGAAATGTAGGCTTCATAGAAAAAATATATATACACGTAATGATAATTCAAAGCTCGGCTTGTATGTATAGTAGATACACTTCTGGTGTTGTCTGCCTAGCCTGATAGGAGCAGGCACCTCCCCTACCTTCCCCAAACACACACACACACACACACACACACACACACACACACACACACACACACTTACTCTGGTGAAATGCCCCTTCTCTGGGAGAGGGGGGAGGTGGTCTTGAGCTCTTGCTGCTTGAATCCCTAATGCCACCCTCCTTTCTGGCCTACGGAATGCTCAGTTGGCCAAAACCTCCTTTGAGCTACCTAACATCTGCCCCCTTTTTTCCTTCAAAGTCAGAATCAGTCTCTATTGCTTGTAATTCAAGAACCCTGATGATGTATACATTATATATTTAAATGGTTATTTGGAAACGATGCTCATTATAAATGCCTGTGTCTTTTTTTTTTAACTTAATTAAATCAGTATTTCTTCAAATATGTTCTCTGCTTTTCATTCCTTGTTGGTCTATTATGCTAGGCTAAGGGCTGAGGATACTCGCATAATGGATTGAAGAGTGGGCTGGATGAGCTGATGCACCATAACATAAGGACTTCAAAAACATCCCTATACGAAATCAGAAATACGTTGCCTGTGAGTTTCTATGTATGTCTGCTTACATGCCATCCTTCTGAGAACTTGAGAAGGCTTGGAGGGAGCCTATCTGAGGTCTTCACAGAACCCTCTTGAACAGGACAATTTTCTTTCACTTGCTTTTACCTCAAGCAGCCCAGTAGTAAGTTGAAAGAACAGGTATTTTCTGAAGAAGGTACAGTTTGCTCAAAAATCCTGGTTTTATACAGAATCCTGATTTGCCTCAAAACTCTAAGCCCATTGGATCTCCCTCAAAGGGTCCACATGGTACACCCACTTTCACTGCAACCTGGATTGGCCGGAGCAACTTTTCTTCTGAGCCCAGTTAAATCTAGAAGCATTTGGATCAAGCCATAAATGGGCTTGAGCATCGCACATAAAATTCAAAGAGGCCCGCCAAACACAGGCTCCTCCTTAGTTGTAGGTGGAATAGAGCACACAATTTTTTCTTCACTATGGACAGGATATTCCAACATACACCAAAGACTAGACCACCACAAAGTTGGCTGAGGTGGCAGGATCTTGTGTTTTCCCAGGATTTATCTTCTACCTCTCAGCACGATGTATCTTACCAGGTATCCAGAGAAGCTCGTGACACCTGTGCTCCAGGTCTTATTAGCATGTATCATCATCAATGTGTTAGACCAGCATGATGCCCTGTACAATGGTGAGATGATCGAAGTCTGGTATCAAGAATTACATTCTGGCACACAGAGAGTTAATGGAACATTAAGAGAAGCCAATCTTTTTTTTTTTTTTTTTTTTTGCAGCACGCGGGCCTCTCGGCTCTGGACGCGCAGGCTCAGCGGCCATGGCTCACGGGCCCAGCCGCTCCGCAGCATGTGGGATCTTCCTGGACCGGGGCACGAACCCGTGTCCCCTGCATCGGCAGGCGGACTCTCAACCACTGCGCCACCAGGGAAGCCCGAGAAGACAATCTTTGATGTTGCTTATTGATAAACTGACACTACAGGTGCCCTCTCCTTACTTGAATAAAGAAAAAAAAAAAAGCACAGGCCAAATTAATAGCTACCTACTGATTTGCTCCAAGAAAGAGAACTTGTCTGACAACAGCTACAGTTAGAATCAGCATCTGATTAAATGAATGAAACTAATGCCGTCACTCTTCGAGCCCTATCTTTCTCTTGCACACGCCAAAGATCATTTAAGTCCAGATGTGATAAAAATCATACCCCTGCTTCTTTTAAAGCTTTTGATGGTGGGACTTACCTTGGCAAACCATTTGGTACTCCTTGCCAGAATAACTCTTTTTCTATGTATCATGGATCCAATGTGGGGATGCTGCCATAGACAATGAAGAAATCAATTCTAACTCTTCACTGGGAAGGTAACTGGACAATGGATCCATTCCTATAGCATACACTTCATCCAGTAGATCACAATGGTTTCAGAAGTTTGTATTTGTTCAGACTGTTGCCAGATGATTTCCCAAATGCCTAGTGGTTTCCTTTCTGTAATGCACTGTTACCCTAGTAAGTGGAGCCTCAAAGGAAGATTTGGGAAACATATTTATGATATTACAGAGTTCTTCACCTTAGGGATCTTTCATTTATATCTGTGCATGGCAGTCTGGTGAGGGCCTTGATACTGTGTCTTGGTGGCTCTGGTCAGGCTTTTCCACTGTTACTGTTATACATATCAAGTAGGACTTACATGGGTTGTCCACATTTTGGTCCTAAGCCAACCTGACATTCAGCTGATATGCATTGCTGTGGCTGTATCAGTTGTATACACCGGCATCTATTTTTCTTGATCAAGACCTGTGAGGTCCTAGTTCAATTTTTCAGCATCATTTCAAGCTCTGGGACCCTGTGATTTACTGGCCCCCACCAAAGATTTCTGTAGGCCAAGCTATTCTGATTACACTGGACCTGATCCCTATTATGATAACTGTTTCCACCTTGTCTCCAGTTGTTAATTACTGCAAAGTGCTGCTTTTTAAGCCTCTAGTAGCCCCAAGATTCTGATGTCTCTATTGAAATAAGGAGCCCATTTTTAACTACAGCATTTCCCAGCTTATAGAGAAGTGTCATTAAAATGCTTTTCATGTCCTCCACAAAATATTAGCAAACCAAATTCAATAATACATTAAAAGGATAGTACACCATGATCAAGTGGGATTTATTCCAGGGATGCAAGGATGGTTCAACATCAGAAAATCAATCAATGTGATACACCCATATTACCAAATGAAGGATAAAAATCATATCACTTCAATAGATGCAGAAAAAGCACTTGACAAAATTCAATATCCATTTATAAAAAGAACTCTCAACAAAGAGGGTATCAAGGAAACATACCTCAACTTAATAAAGGCATACATGACAAGCCCAGAGCTAACATTATATTCAATGGGGAAAACCTGAAAGCTTTTCCTCTAAGATCAGCAACAAGGATGCCCACTCTTGTTATTTTTCTTAACAAAGTATTGGAAGTCCTAGCCAGAGCAATTAGGCAAGAAAAAGAAATAAAAAGGATCCAAAATGGAAAGTAAGAAGTAAAACTGTCTCTATTTACAGATGACATGATATTATATATAGAAAACCCTAAAGACTCCACAAAAAATTTTGTTAGAACAAATTCAGTAAAGTGGCAGGGTACAAAATCAATATACAAATTCTGTTGTATTTCTATACACTAATTAATAATGAACTATCAGAAAGAGAAATCAAGAAAAATAATCCCATTTGCAATTGTATCAAAAAGAGCAAAATACCTAGGAATAAATTTAACCAAAGAGGTGAAAGAACTGTACACTGAAAACAATATAAGACACTGATGAAAGAAACGGAAGAGTCAAATAAATGGAAAGACATTATATGCTCATTAGAAAAATTAACATTGTTAAAATGTTCATACCACTCAAAGCAATCTACAGATTCAGTGCAATCCCTATCAAAATTACAATGGCATTTTTCATAGATATAGAACAAACAATCCTAAAATTTGTACAGCACAACAAAAGACCCTGAATAACCAAAGCAATCTTAAGAACAAAGCTGGAGGCATCACACTTCCTGATTTCAAACTATACTACAAAGCTACAGTAATCAAAATGGTATTGGAATAAAACCAGACACATAAATCAATGGAACAGAACAAGCGAGCCCAGAAATAAACCCACACATATATATTGTTTAATTTATGACAAAGGAGCCAAGAATATACAATGGCAAAAGGACAGTTTCCTCAATAAATGGTGTTAGGAAAACTGGGCAGTCGCATGCACAAGAAGAAACTAGACCACTATCTTACATCATACACAAAAATGAACTTAAAATGGATTAAAGATTTGAATGAAAGACCTGAAACCATGAAACTAGAAGAAAACTGGTGGTACGCTCTTTGACATCAATTCTGGTGATGATTTTTTGGGTTTGACACCAAAAGTAGAGGCAACAAAAGTAAAAATAAAAAAGTGGGACTACAACAAACTAAAAAGCTCCTGCACAGCAAAGAAAACCATCAACAAATGAAAAGGCAACCTACTGAATGGAAGAAAATATTTGCAAGTCACATATCTGATAAGGGGCTAATTAATATCCAAAATATATAAAGAACTCATCAACTCATTAGCAAAAAAAAATCTGATTTTAAAATAGGCAGAGGATTTGAATACACATTTTTCCAAAGAAGACATACAGAGGCTAATATGTACATGAAAAGACGCTCAGCATCACTAATCACCAGGGAAATGCAAACCAAAACCATAACACATGTTAGAATGTCTATAATCAAAAATACAAGAAATAACAAATGTTGGTGAGGATGTAGAGAAAAGGGAACTTTGTGCACTGCTAGTGGGAATGCAAACTGGTGCAACCACTATGGAAACAGTACGGAGGTTCCTAAAATATTAAAAAGAGAACCACCAAATGATCCAGCAATCCCACTTCTGGGTATTTGAAGAAAATAAAAACCAATTTGAAAAGATATATACAGCCCTACTGCAGCAATATGTACTATACCCAAGACATGTAAACAACGTTAAGTGTCCACTGGCAGATGAGTGGATAAAGAAAACACACACACACACACACAAGCTATAAAAGAGAATAAAATCTTACCATTTCCAACAACATGGATGGACCTCAGGGGCATTATGCTAAGTGAAATAAGTCAGATAGAGAAAGATAAATACCATATGATCTCACTTATATATGGAATCTAAAACAAAACAAAACACAAACAAGCTCATAGATACAGAGAATAGATTGGTCGTTGCCAGAGGTGGGGGATGGAGGGGTGGACAAAATGGGTGAAGGGGGTCAAAAGGTATGAATTTTCAGTTATAAAATAAGTCATGGGAATATAACGTACAGCATAGTGACTATAATTAATAACACTGTACTGCACATTTGAAAGATGCTAAGAGAGTAAATCTTAAAATTTCTTATCACAAGAAAAAAAACTTTTGTAACTAGGTATGGTGATTTACTGTGGTGATCATTTTGCAGTATATACAAACATTATTACCTTGTACACCTGAAACTAATATAGTGTTATATGTTAATTACACCTCAATTTAAAAAATGCTTTTCATTGATGCTACTAATCCCTTCACCAATCTATTTCTCAAGGTCTTGCTGAAAGGAGGTTCAGCAACAGTTCCTCCTGGGAGACTTAGGAGATCATTAGGGTTAGGGTGGTCAGACTGCACATGACAACACCACTCCCATATTCCCAACTTTGTAAATCTTTGAATACCTTTATGTTATCTCAAGGAATGTTTGCATTCTCAATTTCATTTAATGTGTGTCATTATCAAGTCTACATTTCAGTCAACTAACTGAACCAACAAGCAGAATCATTTTCAGCTGCTCAAGGCAGCACATTAGATGCAGGATCTGTGGCAAGTGCACCCCCATCAGTCAAGTCTGCCCAATCCCAAATTACACTTTTCCATCCTTGGTACAACATTTTCAGAATTCCATATGTTTTCCTCAGATGTTGCCAATGTAAATGAGCAAAGTCTAGACTTGTTTTGGTGGGAGTCTTCTCCTCCTGGGTTTGCCCTCTTAATTGTACCCACCACAGCTCCTCTCCATGCTGGTCTCTGCTATGATGCCTACAGAGATCATGAGATGGCATCTGGGAGGAGATGGAGTGAGGTCATTACCGGATCTTCACCTAAGGCATTAACGGCCTCTTTAGGCAGGAAGAGCTCCCGTTTTGATGAGCAAGGAAGGATTTGCCAACTGTGCTGGTTTGCCTGGGGATGAGGGGTTTCCTGGGACACAGGACTGTCAGAACTCAAGACTAGTTTAGGGTATCACAAGTCCTCCAAATCTCCCTACCCATAGATCCCCATTTCAAATCAACATCCTCCTGTTTCCTGGTCAATACTCTTCACTTTCACATGAGAGTCCTGGTGAGGCTGTGAATACAACTCCTGTTAAAATCTGGCAACCAGCAGGATGAAGTATGACCTTGGGTTTCTGTTATTTCAGCCTTATAGCGAGTAAGGGAGAAGAGACTCTTTTAGCAAAAACAGAGGCATTTTTTCTAGTGTTTATATGGTGCCTTGAGCTGAGAATTTAAGCCTTTGAACTTAAACTATCTCTTTCTTTATGAATCCATCTCTGTAGAAGCAACCAACCTATTCCACAGTTCTGGATTTCCTCACTTTATACTGTTATACGGCAGCACCCACTTATCAGCCAAAACCTTCCTATCCTTAGATAATGCAACACATCCAGTTTTTACTCCTTGTTTGTGTTTTGGGGGTCCCAAAGATTTTGCTACATTAATTTTTATTAACTTTACATTTTTACCATTCGTATTTAGGTCTTTAATCCATCTAAAGTCTTCCTTTTTATATAGGATGAGGTGGTAGGTCCATGAGGTAGGTAGCTGTCCCAATCCTGTTACTGAACACTCTATTCTTTATGCGTTGAATTTTGTGCTAACTCTGTAACTAATATATTCAGGGGGTCTGTCTGTGAGCTGTGCTATTCCATTGTTCTATATGTTCTCATGACTTTGATGTATATGCAAATATCTTTGATGTAAATGTGAAAAAGCTGGAGGCTTAGTATGAACAAAATGATGTAAAAGTGTCTCAATACTTTTTATAATATTCTGGATATGTTGGTTTAAATAAAATATATTAAAATGAATTCCACCTGTTTCTTCTTTTTATGAGGCCACAGGACAGGAATTACTCATGTGACTCTTTGTTTTTTTCTATTCGACAGTGCTGTTCTAACTGTACTCTAGTGAATAGAGAACAGACTATTGAGAAAGGTAAACATGGATTTAGAGCCCTCCTCCTTCACTTATGAGCTCTGTGGACTTGGCACATTACTTAAACTATCGACTTCCTAAGGGAATTGTGGGGACTACATTAAATAGGATAAGGTATATAGACTACCTGGTACCTGGTTAAGTAATCATCCAATGTTTGTTTCATTACCTTTCTCTGAGGACAAGGAAGTAGCTCATTCATAACAGTATACAGCAAATATGACTACACATATATTAAATGAATGAATTTCATAGTGAAATTAGCTACTGAAATATTTTTAAAATTCCAAATTCCCTATCATATGACTGCCAAGACCCAGCATTGTCATTTTTAAGTATAACAATATTTTAAGAAAAAAAGACAATTATTTTATAATTTTATTCATTCACTGTTTCTATGCTTTAATAAATCTTTGCATAAGTAAATACATTTAGTTAGAGCTACAAGACAACACGGAAACTAGACGAGAAATAGGCATTCCGGATCTTTTCAAAATAACTATATTCAGGAAACTCTTGACTAAACGTTACCTTCAGAAATACCCCTACCTCTTCTACTGACACCTAAAACAACTTGTGTAACCTTCAACTTTTAATGAAATCACGTACTACTATAGTTTACCTAGAACATCTTCTTACACTCTTTAAAAGAATTACTTCAAAAACAAAAAAGTCTCCATATAATTCTATAAATAAATAGTAAACGTTACTGGCACCTGAGCTTAAGAATTTACAGTTGTTTCCATTGGTTCAGTTATTAACTTCAAAAGTAAAACCTGAAATTAACGTTCATTTCTGGGCTGTAGAACTACTGATAGTAATTAGAATATTTTAATATCTAATGTAAAGATAATTTCTGATATTGGGGAAGTGGTTACAAAACTTTCTTCAAACCCAGAGGAAAGTGAGTTTGCTTCAACACAATGAACTCTTAATTACCTGAGCTAATCAAGGGGAGTTTAGGCCAGGTCACTCAGTTGGGAACTCAGCTTGCCTTGACTCTGGGGATGTTTGTCTGAAGACGTCAACTCCACAGGCAGCCCTTTCTCAAGGAGCTCACCCACTCTTCTCAGCTCTGCCCACTTCTCAGGCTGTGCTCGGCTGAAGGCACCAACCTCAGGATAGGGCCATGGTCCACAAAGGCCCAGCAGCAATGGTGTGAAGCTGAGATAGGGCACTTGGTCAGGGGGAAAGAAAAGTGCTTTTACGAAGGGATTTCTGACTAAGGACCAAGGTGATGAGGAGATGGAACAATGTCGAAAGAACATTAAAATCTAAGGCTGCACAAGGCATTGTAAACAGCAGTGGTCTTTCTTAGAAATGTTAGAATTCGGCTGAACAAAAAGAACAGATATAATCTAGGATTGGAATAAAAATATCTGAGGAGTTGTTTTTCTCTAGGCAACAGAGTAAGTGTTGTTTCCGTTTTTAGCAAAAGTTCGTCTATGCCTAAAATTCATTTCGATCTTTTTTTTACAAAGTAGATTTTTAATAAAATGAACAACAAAAGCATTATGGGTTTTAATACTGATATCAATTTATTACTAATTTTAGTCTTCCCCTTAGCTCCCTATATAAAAATGATGGGTTTCTCAGTAGTAGTTACAATAGCTTTTAAACAGAACTTGGGCAAAATAATTAAGATAGAAACCATAAATAACCATAAAGTAAATGAAGCAAAATTGTCTAGTGAGATGTTTACCCTAAAGTATATTAATATTCGTCCACAAATTTTTAGATTGTTAAAGTAAAATTATCTTACTCTAGTGTATTATGAATCATTATAAAAGATTCCAATCTTTGAAAATTATGAAAGACTTCGAGATCTCATCAATGGAGTTAGAAATATCAGCTATTAAGCTACTAGTCAAGTTTGGTCTGTATTTTCTGGGCCTCTTCAGGCCAGGAATAACAATCGGGTAGAATCTGCTCATAATCAGTGCTATACATCTGAGAGTAGACAAATGCTTCCTTGTTTTGGGGTTCAGGATAAACTGTGGCTGTCTTTTCTTGGTATGCATCTTTCACAATCTAGAAATAAGAAAAGAATGTTAATTATTTTAATGGGTAGAGATGATGATGAGCACACGTCAGAAATTTTTTATCTGTTTCAGCAACAGATGAATGGATAAAGAAGGTGTGGTACATATATATATAATGGAATACTATAAAAAAGAACAAAATAATGCCATTTTCAGCAACGTGGATGGACCTAGAGATGATCATACTAAGTGAAGTAAGTCAGAAAGAGAAAGACAAATACCATATGATATCACTTATATGTGGAATCTAAAATATGACACAAATGAACTTATCTACAAAACAGAAACAGAATCATGGACATAGAGAACAGACTTGTGGTTGCCAAGGGAGAATGAGGGGCCAGGGAGAGACGGACTGGGATTAGCAGATGCAAACTATTATATATAGAATGGATAAACAACAAGGTCGTACGGTATAGCACAGAGAACTACATTCAGCATCCTATGATAAATCAAAATGGAAGAGTATTAAAAAAAAAAAAAAAAAGAATGTGGGGGCTTCCCTGGTGGCGCAGTGGTTGAGAGTCCGCCTGCCGATGCAGGGGACATGGGTTCATGCCCCAGTCCGGGAAGATCCCACATGCCGCGGAGCGGCTGGGCCTGTGAGCCATGGCCGCTGAGCCTGCATGTCCGGCGTCTGTGCTCCGCAGTGGGAGAGGCCACAACAGTGAGAGGCCCGCATACCACAAAAAAAACCCCAAAACAGAATGTGTGTGTGTGTGTGTGTGTGTATGTTTAACTGAATCACTTTGCTATACAGCAGAAATTAACACTGTAAATCAACTATACCTCAATTTAAAAAAAAGAATTTTTTATGTATCAAAAAATTAAGTTCTAATTTATATCTTGTCTGTTTCCAAAAAATTAAGTGTATTATAATAGAACACATAATCACAAAGAAGATATAAAGTGAAAATGCAATTATAAATCATGTAACAAGAGTAGACTACGGTATCAGCAAGAAAGGAAAGTGTGAATAGTACAGATTTACTCATGGGTGATCCTACCAGAATTTCTCAGATAAGTCAGTCTTAACAGCCTTGAAATGACTTGAGTGATAATTAACTGAACTAAATACCTTAAAATCCCTGCTAAGTTTGAACTCAGATACCCTGCAGTTTCAGCAATCCCGATTCCGACCATGGCCTCCTACACAACCTCTTTCTCTATCGCAGGGTCTCCCGATTCTAATCAGCGGGGCTCTGGAGCCAGTCTCCGTGATCTGTGCCTTGCTGCTATCATGGAACCTTGTCTCCACGTCTTTGTGGGGAATCCTCAGTGCTGGCTTTCTCCTTTCAGAGCTGTCTCCTGCCATGTCATTCTTTTCCTAACCTTACTTGGGTCCAAGTGGTTGCACATTATGCTTTTACCCTTTAAAAATCAAAAACGAACTAAAACAACTTTGTCTCAAGTCAATTTCCCCGAAGTCCATTTCAAACCTTCCCCTCCTCACGTCTCCATTTGACTCTCATCACTCTGCTGAGAAAATTCCAACTGATCAAAGAGAATGATCTCAATTTCTCTTTTCCTCAACTCGAAGTGTCTCCTCTGTATCTTCAAACATTCTCCTCCCCTGCTTTCTTTGAGAAGAATGGATTCTCCCTGTTGTCAAAATTAATCACTCCATATGTGCTCTTTCATTCACTCCAGTCTTTAAGAAAGCAATCATTAAGGAGCTACTCGTATGACAGACTTATTTGAATAAGCGTGATCTTGAAGAATATCAGAATGGTGAAGTATCTCTTCTCAATGTAAAATTATGCGTTTATGAAAAAATTAAAGTTATAAAGAGTGTGCTGTACCGTGGAAAAATGTTTATGAAAAAAGCATGATCAGAAGTACGTGAATATACCCTTACACGTTATTACAACAGTGTTAGCAAAGAAAGCAAACACGAAAACAGACTGCAAGCAAACACACACGCCAAAATGAAGACAATGCTTGTTTCAGAAAGGCAGAATGTCAGGTATTTTCCTCTCTTCTGTTTCAGAGTGCCTATGATGTGGTATTACTATGTTTTTAACAGATATTCTTTTTTTTTTTTTTTTTTTGCAGTACACAGGCCTCTTACTGTTGTGGCCTCTCCCGTTGTGGAGCACAAGCTCTGGCCATGGCTCACGGGCCCAGCCGCTCCGCGGCATGTGGGATCTTCCCGGACCGGGGCACGAACCTGTGTCCCTTGCATCAGCAGGCGGACTCTCAACCACTGCGCCACCAGGGAAGCCCTAACAGATATTCTTGAGTTACAATTCACTGACCACAAAATTCAACAGTTTTAACATATAATCCAATTATTTCTTTTTAAAAAATTTTTTTAATCCAATTATTTCTATAAATTCAGAGTTGGGCAACTGTTACCACATCCAGTTTCAGAACATTTCCATCACCCCCAGAAGTCCCCCTGTGCCTCTTTTGCAAAGGCTGTATCACTTTTATAATAAAATGTTCTGTTTCATTCCTGACACAGACTCTGCGGAAATCCATTCGTCTTTCTGCTCCCAGGACACACTGTATTAACGATGCACTCTCTCAGTGAAATCTTCACTCTCCCCTTCTCGTCAACGCCGGACGCTCTGGAAGACGAGAGCTTCACCTGTTACCACGTGTAGATCACCTTTATATCCAGCCTCTCTTTAAGTTTCAGTCATCACCGTCTACTTGTTAGAATTGTACATTTGAACGTATTGGGTTGGCCAAAAAGTTCGTTCGGGTTTTTCTGTAAGACGTTACAAAAAACCACAACGAACCTTTTGGCCAACCCGCTGCCATGGCTACCACAAACCTGCAGTCTACTTATATCACCTTCCTTCCTGAAGCTGATTCTTTGTCCAGGTTTCCCAATTTCTGTTTATCCACTCAGCGTTCGTTCCTCTTTCTAGGTGTAACATCTGAGTTTTTCATACTCTCCTGCTGTCCCTCGTCTTCTTAATTACCCCTCTGATCATATGCTAGTCCTTTTCATTGAACCCTTCAAAATGAACTTAAAGGGATAATGTGATGTTCAGTGTATTAATAATTCAAACTAGTTTAAAACTAGTAGATACAAATTAGGAGAAAACATAAGCATACTCTTTCCTAAATAGATAACCAAGCAGATTATGTGAAGTTTTTTTTTTTGAAGGATTACTTGGTTTTTGAAGCATCTACCCTGAATCAACAAAATAAATCATGACATATGAAATCTAAATAGTGTTGTTCTGATAAACTTGCCAATAGCTTTGGTTTCCAGCCAGGAGCAAATGTGCCTCCAAGGGGACATTTGGCAATGTCTGGAGACATTTTCGGTTGTCACACCTGTTGCAGAGGCTACTGGCATCTGGTGCATAAGGGCCAGGGATGCTGCTAAACGTCCGACAATGCCCAAGACAGCCCCCGTGACAAAGAGTAACCCAGACCCATGTGCGTAGCGCTGAGGTTGAGAAACCCTAGTTTCAACATATGACGACTACTGTGGGCTGAAATACGTCACCTGAAAATGTTGACGCCTTAAACCTCTAGTACCTCAGAGTGGGGCTGTATTTGGAGACAGGACCTCTAAACAGATAATTAAGTTAAAATGACGCTATTCCGCTGGGCTCTAAACTAAGTTGACTGGTGTTCTTATAAGAACGGAAAACTTGGACACACAAAGAGACCCCAGGGATGTGCAAACAGAGGAAAGGCCACACGAGGACCCAGCAAGGAGGTGGTCATCGGCAAGCCAGGGAGAGGTCTCCGAAGAAACCAGACCCACCAACCCCTTCGTCTTAGATCTCTAGCCTCCGGGAGGAAATAAATGTCTGTCATCTGAGTCACCCAGCTTGTGGCGGTCTGTTACGGCAGCCCTGGTAAATGAACACGACTAGCCTGCAAAAGGAGTCGGTTTCTCTCTCGTCTTAGTTGTAGAAAATGTAGCTGCTTCTCGGCTAGTTCCTTGAAGAGCTCACCCGCCACGCCAGCCAGCTTTGAGTTCTCTGTTGTCACTGTTTCGCTTTCTGCCCAGTATAATCAAGTGTGATTTTCAAGGTGCCACACATCCACAGAGACATGGATAAGGCAGGTGGTTCAAGGTCTGTCACTCTACCATACGTGCAATACTGTGGTGACTATCTCAGTGTCATATGGAAGATACCAACCAAAAAAAGGCCAAGTGGAGGAAGCTTAGCTGAAATGAAACCATGATGAATTATCTGAATTATGGGAGAGAAAAAGGATGGGGAAATTAATGATTCAACCTGTCTCTAAGGATCAAACAGAGTTCCTAAGCTCTGCCGAAGCACCAGGCCTCATTTCTCTGACTTCTGACATAATAAGTTGATACAGATATTTCAAGGAAGTGGATTTTTAATACCTAAACATGCACATTCAGCCATAGGTGGAAGGGAAAATAATGAGACTTCAACAAGAGTGGTTTTACCTTTTCTGCAATTTTCAGAGAAACATCTCTAATGGTGTCCAAAGGAGGATAAAGCCGGCCCTCTTCCAAGTGTTTATCTGATACTTGCTGAGCTATAACCTTAAAAAAAAAAAAAGAAAGACAAAAAAATACTTCATAACATAGAATGTGGTAGTTGTGAGGATAATGGTGAATGGTGGCGGATAAAAGCAGATCCCATTAACGCCATCATCCAATTGCATCTCTCCCTTTCTCAGTGGAAAAACTGAGCTCAGAGAGGTTTGGTGACTGGTGGCGGAAGACAAATAGTGAAAAAGATGGGGATGAGTGTCTGGGTTCCCTCTTAACCCAGTTCCTTTTCTACTGTACCATGAATTGCTGGTGGCTTTCTTGTTTGATGCACTAGAGGGACGGGGGAAGAAGGGTAAGAAAGGCAGAGGAGGATGAGAAAAGTGATGGAAAAGGACCCTGAAAACAGAGGAGGAGAGGCTGGCCAGGCCTTGCTCCCAGCTCACATACTCTTGCACGGGAGGTAGAGCAGGAGGCCGAGAGAGCTATTTCCGACTCACATGGCAGAGCAGGATACAGACTCTGGATTATCCAAATCGCCTAAGTAGCCTCAGCCTTTGCTGTCCCCAAACCAGTCCCTATTTCTAAAGGAAACAGTATAGACATGAAAATGGGCTACAAGGGTAGATCTTATGTTAAGTATTCTTATCACATACACATTCATAATAATAACAAAGAGGGTGGGAAAAAACTTCTGGAGGTGGGCTTCCCTGGTGGCGCAGTGGTTGAGAGTCCGCCTGCTGATGCAGGGGACACGGGTTCGTGCCCCGGTCCGGGAAGATCCCACATGCCGCGGAGCAGCTTGGCCCATGAGCCATGGCCGCTGAGCCTGCGCGTCCGGAGCCTGTGCTCCGTAACGGGAGAGGCCACAAAGTGAGAGGCCCTCATACCACAAAAACAAACAAACAAACAAAAAACTTCTGGAGGTGATAGATTTGTGTATGGCATGGATTGTGGTGATGGTTTCAAAGGTGTATACTTACTTATCTCTAAATTCATCAAGTTGTAAGATATATAGCTTTTTGTTATGTCAATCACACCTCAATAAAGTAGCTTAAAAACATGAGGCAAATTGACATTATGTGCTTCCTGATGTGATTCACTGAGAAGGATTCAATTATTAGGCAAACCTAAACCAAACCCTCTAACCATACAACTTAAATCATGAGGAACATTGTAAAAAACAACTGGCCTGTACTCTTCAAAATGTCATTGCCATAAAAGAAACAGAAAGGCTGAAATGCTCTTGCAGATGAAAAGAGTAATCTAGAGGCTATAAAGGTCTTTTTTATGGATAACTGGCAAATTTGAATTTGGATTATACGTTAGATAATAATATTATATCAACGTTAAAGTTACCTGGGTTTTCAGTTATCCAGTGACTTACATGAATCAGTTTCCTCCAGACGCTGCTGTCAGTGGGGATCTCTCTAGTGCCCTCTGGGCAGATAGCAGAAAGGGTGGGGGCAAGGAGAATGAGAGAACACAGAGCAGGTGACTTAGGAGGAGGGTGTGAGGGTAGGAGGCCCAGGTTTGCCTCCCGGATGTGAACAGGAGGGAGGAGACTGTTCCAGGCTGCTGCACAGACCACGCAGGGCCAGCAGGGCTGTCCCCAGGGAGCATCAGAGGTCCCAGAGACTGTCCAGAGGACCGAGAAATCCAAAAATCTCTTTGTGATATAAAAATGTGCAGGAATAGTCTTTGAGATTGGTGCCAATCCATGAGATTACTAGTTCCGTAAGAGATCCAATTAGTACTTTGACAATAACCCTAACAGTTACTAGATTTGGGGTGGGCAAACAAAACATTCACCTAGATCTCCTACATGCTACTTTTGTTAACTACAAAATATAATCTAGACAAGAACCTTCTTCTTTTTGCCCCTTCTAGAGGTGTGTCTGTGGTGTTGTATTTATTCTCACTAATAAATACTACTGACTACTAGTTCTATTTAATTCAGTAAGTATTTACTCAGTTTCTGCTACGTGCTTTAATGTTGCACTAGTGCTACTGGTGTTTTGAAAGAAGTATATGGGAGACCTTCTGTCTTCAGAGAAGATAACATACAATTTAAATATAAGGCAAGACTTGATTGTTCAATACGTGAAACTCTCGAGAGCATAATACAGCTAGGAATCAAATGAAGTGTTTGCTAAAGACGGCCATGGCTAAGGAGAAAGATCAAAATGAGTCAGAGAGGCCCCAAAAGGACCCAAGGACGAGGTGGGACTTAAGCCGTGACCTGGAGATAGGCTTAGACAGGTGGAGAATGAGTCTCCGAGTTTTCCAGGCAGGATGATACATCGGACAGTTACGTGGGTGTGCACATGCCTGGTGTGTTTAAAGGCTTTGGGCTGAGGGAGGATAAAAAGAACATCAGGCTTCTAAGCTTCGGTGCCGCTTAGAAAGGGTGTCACGAACAGAAATGCGGGTATTGAGGGCAAGGGGAGAGAAGAAATGGCTTTCCACATCGTATTTGAGGAAATAGCAGGGCATTTTGGTGGAAATACCCATCAGGTCACTGGAGATGTGGTGAAAGAGAAGAATAGGGATATACAGACTTGGCCCCTTTTAGAATGACGATAATGGAAATAAGAGAATGTGTGAGATCTGTGAAAGTAGACTTTAAAAGGAAAGAGAAAAGTGAGGGCCAAAAACTGAATACTAGGAAGAAGCTTAGTTGAAAGGAACTTGAGGGACTTCCCTGGAGGTCCAGTGGTTAAGACTTCGCCTTCCAATGCAGAGGTACGGGTTCGATCCCTGGTCAGGGAGCTGGGATCCCATGTGCCTTGCAAAACATAGAACAGAAGCACTGTTGTGACAGGTTCAATAGACTTTTTTTTGCGGAACGCGGGCCTCTCACTGCTGTGGCCTCTCCCGTTGCGGAGCACAGGCTCCGGACACGCAGGCTCAGCGGCCATGGCTCACGGGCCCAGCCGCTCCGCGGCATGTGGGATCCTCCTGGACCGGGGCACGAACCCATGTCCCCTGCATCGGCAGGCGGAGTCTCAACCACTGCGCCACCAGGGAAGCCCTCAATAAAGACTTTAAAAAAAATTGTCCGCATCAAAAAAATCTTAAAAAAAAAGGGGGGGGGGACTTGAAAGGATGACAAAGAAAACAATGAGGTGGCATGAAAAACAGGAAAGCCTAAGAGGGGAACAGTGGAAAGGCCAAGATTCAGCCGGAGAGATAGCTGGCTATGATAACAATAACACCAGTAACCTCACCACATCTTATTGTTTTCCTTCAGAGGTGTTTGAGAGTAATTATTACTTTCCCTGGGTAGATTTACTGGAAAGACTTTTTTTTTTCATGAAATTTGTCACTAGAGGGTGCTGGAGTTATTTAGGAAAGAAAACACTGGCTACCAGGAGTAAAAAGATCATCTCTCTTCTTCTGATGTGTCTGCTATAGAAGACAATGACTACATTTCCCTTAATGTAAGAACAACTTTGAAAAGCCCTCCTAAGTAATTAGACATGATTTCTTGAGTCAAAGAAGCTCTAAGGGCTTCCCTGGTGGCGCAGTGGTTTAGAGTCCACCTGCCGATGCAGGGGACGTGGGTTTGTGCCCCGGTCCAGAAAGATCCCACATGCCGCGGAGCGGCTGGGCCCGTGAGCCATGGCCACTGAGCCTGTGCTCCGCAGCGGGAGAGGCCACAACAGTGAGAGGCCCACGTACCGCAAAAAAAAAAAAAAAAAAAAAAAAGAAGCTCTAAGACACCAGCCGTCGTGCTTTTAATGCAGTGAAGAAAAAGAAAGGAGAATTAGAGCTGGCCGACCTCTGTTCTCACAGAATGACACCAAGGCGCGAAAACCCGGGTTTAGGCTACTTGAGATCACACCAATAACATAAAAATCTTTCACAACGCAAAGAATAGTCTGTTTGCAAGATGAAAATATGTGAACATTAATCAGGCTTTACTTGGTTGGGTTTAGTTAGCGTGGTTTCATTTCAAGAGAAGAAATTCACTCCAATTTCTCCTTCATGAATTGCATCCTCCTCAGACGTATCAACCAGGTGAACATTCTGATTACCCACAGCTCATGATTTTACAAATATCGGTCCAACCACTGTATCATCCCCCTGAGGTTTGCAAGGCAAGGGGAACTGATGGGAGCCTTAGGTTCAGAGTACCTCTTGTGCCTTTGTGGCTGACCTAAGAGTTTTGTGTCTTTTGCCAGCATCTATGAATCTGTGGCAGGCTGACTTGTTAGCCTGCAAGTAAGGTGAAATTTCAGACCCTTCACAGTTCTTAAACAGTAGCTTGATAGAGCATCCCTACCAGCTCTGCTCTGTGCTGTTCTGTGAATCCTTCCTGAAGGCCCACAGAAGAGCCCACTTCCGTCCTTTTAATGACTTTACAAACACCGAATTCTCTGTTTTAATTTCTTCTCTGCTTGAAGTACTAGAGTGGTTTCTGTATTCTACACTGCACCCTGAATAACAAACACTTCACCATACCAAATCAGACTGTCATTTTTTTCCCCATAATGCTTATATTAGTACAGTACTACAAAGATTATTAGATAGATATGTAGATAGGTAGATATTAGATGTATGTTCTTTTTTGTTAACTTTTTATTCTATATTGGAGTACAGTTGATTAACAACGTTGTGTTAGTTTCAGGTGCACAAAAAAGTGATTCAGCTATACATATACATGTATCTATTCTTTTTCAAATTCTTTTCCCAGTTAGGTCGTTACAGAATATTGAGTAGAGTTTCCTGTGCTATACAGTAGGTCCTTGTTGGTTATCCATTTTAAATATAGCAGTGTGTACATGTCAATCCCAAACTCCCTAACTATCCCTCCCTCTACCCTTCCCCCCAGTAACCATAAGTTCGTTCTCTAACAGACTGTCATCTTAAATCTTCAAAATGCCATCATCAGGAATTCCCTGGCAGTCCAGTGGTTAGGATTCGGTGCTTTCACTGCTGGGGCCCAGGTTCAACCCCTGGCTGGGGAACTAAGATCCCGCAAGCCACGCAGCATGGCCAAAAAAAAAAAAGCCATCGTCTAGGTAGGTTCTCCATGGAGAAATATTTACCACTTCCTCCATAATTTGGAAACAAAATTTTTATTGTCTCATTACTGTCACAGAACATAATTGAAAGTGTAAAGATTTAAAAAAAAAAAGGTTTCTTTTCTCATACCCTGTTGATGGGAATGTAAAGTGGTGCAGCCACTGTGGAAAACAGTATGGCGGTTCCTCAGAAAACGAAAAGTAGAACTACCATATGACCCAGCAATTCCACTACTGGGTATATACCCAGACAAAACTATAATTTGAAAAGATCCTTGCACCCCTATGTTCATAGCAGCATCATTTACAATTGCCAAGATATGGAAGCAACCTAAGTGTCCATTAACAAGTGAATGGATAAATAAGATGTGGTATATACGTATAATGGAATACTACTCAGCCATAAAAAAGAATGAAATTTTGCCATTTGCAGCAACATGGATGGACTTGGAGGGCATTATGCTAAGTGAAATAAGTCAGACAGAGAAAGACAAATACTGCCTGATGTCACTTATATGTGGACTCTAAAAAATACAACAAACTAGTGAATATGACAAAGAAGAAGCAGACTCACAGATACAGAGAACAAACTAGTGGTTACCAGTGGGGAGAGGAAAGGGGGAGGGGTAATATAGGGGTAGGGGAGTAAAAGGTACAAACTTTTAGGTATCAAATAAGCTACAAGGACATACTGTACAGCATGGGGAATACAGCCAATATTTTATAATAGCTAGAGATGGAGTATAACCTTTGAAAATTGGGCATCACTATGCTGTACACCTGTAACATATAATGTTGTACATCAACTGTACTTCAATTTTTAAAAATCTCTCTTTTAAGAAATCAGAACATAGTCTTTCTGCTGGCTACTGAAGAACAATCTTTCCTAGTGACTCAGTGTGAAGTTACTACCCATCCCTTACTCTCTATTGGGAAAGATTTGACCTTCTTTGGACTTTACACCTTCTAGACAGTGAGCTGGGATACTAAATAAATAAAACAGTAGACAACCTACAAGGAGCTCATTTGAGATTTTAGAGCCTTGGCGAACACAGAGTATTTTACTATACCTCAGCAATGGTGAGAAAAATCTTATCCGTGATATGCCTCAGTCCACACGCCACCACACCGAGAGCAACTCCAGGAAACACATAGGAATTGTTGCCTTGGCCAGGATATAGGGTCTGTCCACTTGGGAGAGTGACAGGGTCAAAAGGACTGCCACTGGCAAAAATGGCACGACCCTGCAACACAGACACACAACTGTAAAAAGAGGCAGGCTATCTTCAAACAAACGGATCATAAGACAGTAATGCAAGTATTGAGTAGTTAGAAAGAAGTCTGATTTTTCATTGACTTCCTAATAAGTGTGAGCAAGCTATCATGACGCTGGCAGTAAGTTCTGGAGTGAGTGATTATTTCTGTTCTCTATCTGCCTCTCTATTCGTAGGAGAAGCATGCAAAACACAGGAGACCCCAAGACCACCATCCTGTTGTTGGCAGTGGTCCAACCCACGGGCCCATCAACCACCTCTAGACTACAGACTTCCACTTACAGGCTTCTGAAGACAAAAAGGGTAGGTTACTGTTTGAATCTTGGAAAGGATGACATTTTAGGTTACAGTTTAGAGGTCAACAGGCTCCCAATGTAATCACTGGGACAAATATTATATATTTCTGTATTGTAAAGAATTATTTGAAAAGTCATATAGGAAAAAAATTCATTAGCACAAATGGGGTTAACAGATAAGAATAAGATTAAATTATCAATAATTGTCTAAAACTGTCTTTATTTTTTTCTTGGTCTTAATATTTCATCATAATATTTTTGAGGAACCTCATGTACTAGAGGCTTTAAGATGGCATGAACTTAGGGCCTGTCAGGTGCTGTATTCCATACTGCCAGTCAAAAGGGAGGCGTCTGTCTGATCTGGGAGGTGATATAGATGGAAGCGTTCAGGCTTCTGAAACAGGGATAGGAAACCCTCAACAAATAAAGCACTACAATCTAAGAAAGGCATTTGAAAAGTCTAAAAAAGCACTAAATCCCCAAAGCATAGTTTAAATGGTAATAGATTGGGTTATAAATTTCATCCCTCTTATACCTTGAGTCTAAATCCATTATGATATTAATAATATTAACTTATTCATTTTTAACACATGTCATACTATACCTTTTCCATAAAGGTAAAGTATAACATGATTCAACCTTTTCAGGATATAAAAAGAGGAAAATAGATGAGAAAAAAATAGAAATTCTCATCTAGGTGTTTATCAGACACTGATATGTCTTGCACAAAATTAGGTGCTGTTTTCAGACAAGTGTGATACCTTCAAGTCTGCTTTGTTTAGCAGATAAAGTGTTTTGTTACAAGCAAATTTCTAATGTAACTAAATTATCATTTGATATACACATTTGATATATATGTCATTTGATATATATATACCTTTGAAAATTATATTTGAGAAAGAGACCTGCAACATTCTACACACACCTGTTTGCCACCCTCCTCTCCTTCACTCCGGCCAGTCGCTCCAGCATCATCATATTTTACGGAGGAAGGGTATTAAATAAACGACAGACAGCTAAATACCCTCATATATAGAGACTGTTAATATGGAGAAGGAAACCTCTCCATATCATTTTTGGTATAGTTACAGTTTTTCGGAATTCAACGGTCCCTTTGTATTTTTAACCTTTCCTGATGACTCTTCACCTGCGCCTGAAGCAGCAGAGACTCACATCCAGCAACAGCCCCTTTCTTGTTCTGTAATCCTTTGGCTGAACCGATGTTTTCAGCTTCAAAATGACTTTTAATTTTATATATAGCAACATAAGAGCATTAGGCGAAATCATAAGAAAGAGTTTAGGCCATTTATATCAGACACATTTGAACTTAAAAACACAGCTACAGAAATTTGGCTAATTTTGTTTACGTCTATTATAGGTGAATCTATGAAATTTTGAGGCTTTTTGAAATATGCCAAAACAAAATATGTACTTAAACACTTATTTATTATGTGCCTACTCTGTGTAATGCGCTATGCTGAAGTTTTGTTATTGTTTTTTTTTTCTGCTTTAAGGATTTAAGGACTGAGTTACATGAGGCAAATTCCCCAACCTAGAGATGGGATAAAAACTTAAATTACTGAGGATACTGACGCCATCCCAGATAAGAGAAATAAACAATGGAGTCGCTCCTTTGCAAAATTTCATCAACTCTAGTAATAAGCATTTAAGGATACAGTATTAAAGAAGTAGAGCCATCCAGTTTTATTTATGCAGTTTTATTTATGCATTGAGTTAGATTTATGCAGAGTGACATAACTCTGTCTTGTTTATCCTTTCCAGTTCATTTTAGATTTCTTTCCAAAATAAAAGTGTTAGATATATGTGACTCAACTTCTGTTTTGTTGTAATGACATTTTCAAGTCTTTTAAGGAAAAAAAAGAGCCCTTGTCAACATATTGGTCAAATATATATTAATACAAGCACAGTATAAAATAAGTCACTTTTTTTGGAAACAGTAAAGTATTGAAGCTTTGAGGACTCCTATCCCAGTCAGGCTGCATGTCAAAATAATTGCCCAAATGCTCCACCCATGCCATCAAAATCCAAACCCAGGAGGAGTTAGCAAAGGAGAAATAAGACTGTGGTTTTATACTGTGTGCGTCAATGTTTGGGAATAGCTAGTTAAAAGCTATTTTAATCA
The DNA here is from genome assembly GCF_039906515.1 of Pseudorca crassidens. Classification (NCBI taxonomy): domain Eukaryota; kingdom Metazoa; phylum Chordata; class Mammalia; order Artiodactyla; family Delphinidae; genus Pseudorca; species Pseudorca crassidens. The sequence goes on along the minus strand of NC_090308.1, from coordinate 71,228,514 downwards.
GTATCTAGGATCAAGCTTTTTCCTTTTTAACTTTTTTTTTTTTTTTTTTTTTTTTTGCGGTACACAGGCCTCTCACTGTTGCGGCCTCTCCCGTTGCGGAGCACAGGCTCCGGACGCGCAGGCTCCGGACGCGCAGGCTCAGCCGCTCCGCAGCATGCGGGATCCTCCCGGACCGGGTCACGAACCCGTGTCCTCTGCATCGGCAGGCAGACTCTCAACCACTGCGCCACCAGAGAAGCCCTCCTTTTTAACTTTTATGTTTAAATCTTAGATACTTCCAAAGCGCTTAAGGAAAATTATCAATAAAACATTACAAAGTTTATTTTGTTTTATTGAAGAACAGGATTTATACAAGATTCTAAAAAAGGATATGGTTCTTATCCTTCATGACCTGTTCACTGTTCTTTCAGTCTTGGTTATAAAATTTTTAAAGGTTAACCGGTAAGCACCTTAGATACCCTGGGCTCCCTTACAAAGAATCACAATTTGACTATTAAAATATCAGTTCCATTTTTGCTTTACCTTGGTCAGTTTATAGCACTGCTCTGCAGTACATTCTGCTTTGCTAGTTGGATTACTCAAAGCAAAAATAATAGGCCGTTCATTGAAGGTTGCCATGTCTTTGAGAATTTGCTCTGAGAATGCACCTCTAATCGCAGCAACTCCTAATGTAGAAACAAGAAACCAGTGAATAGGACTATCATTGGTTAATTAATCCAGTGCCCCCCAAACAATGAGACATGTCAGGTCATTTTGTAATACCCCCTAAACAAAATATAGAATATGTGTATTAAAGTGACAAAAAAGAGATGTTCGTTAATGCCAACAACCTTTAAGGTTACAAATCTGCAAGTATCTATGAAAAAAATCACAGCGCTAACATTTGACTCATTAATAAATTTAGTGACCAATCACTAGGAATTCTAGGCAATTTTATCAGGAAATAAATGTGTCTAATATATACTATCCCTCTGTAAACAATTCTAGAAGTATATTTCAGTCCCTCAGGCTATAAAGCAATCATATTTTATAATCCAGTGCTAACACTTAAGACAATCATCCGATTCAATGATAAAACTGAAGTATGACTCACTGAAAAAAACTGAACAGAAGAATAAAGCTATTAGCATAATGAGAATGGAAAAAGTAAGATTCCTGATGGAACATATTTTATAAAAAACAACAATAAAGGCTTACTACTACCCATTAACTCCTGTCATGGAGTAAGTATTTGTTTTTACTATGGTTCTCATCATTATTCTCAATATTGTCATCTGTGTCACAGGAGCTTCTAGAAATGGAGTATAATACCAAGTAAGGGTTGACATTATATACACACAAAATAAAGGATACAAAGTTTCAAAACTTTTGAGTTTTTTTCAACCACAACAAATTCGTCCATAGTAAACACCTTACTGTGCACATGCAGTGTGTAACACACTGAGTTATATAAAGACATGAAATACGGTCCCTGTTTTCAAGGAGGGTCTAGTTCAGTCTTTCTCAACCTTGGCCCCACAAACGTTTTGGGTTGGACAATTCCTTACTGGGGGGAGGCTTCGCTGGGCACTGGAGTCTGTGGACCAGCACCCTTAGGCTCTACCCACTAATGTCCGGAGCTCTGACCACCCCTTCTCCCTCCAGTTGTGACTACCAAAGAATGTCTCCAGACACTGCCAAATGCTTCCTTTCGGGGCCAAACCACCTCCCTTTTAGAACCACTGTCTATTTGGAATAATCAAGCCTGGCAAAGTGCTGGATATGCCAGGTATTGGCAGGTTGACAGAGTGAGCAGAGGGAACCGCACACTTCAGCTGGGATCATCAGTAAGATTAAGACGGCTCTGCATTTACAAATCTAGGCCTCTAGGGGGTACTGTTGCTTCAGGGAATGCGTAATTTTGTTTGCGAACGCCAAAGGTTAGAATTTCAAAAAGCTAAATTACGTCTCAAAATTCAGCAGTAGGAAAACAAATCAAGCCCACGTGGGGTTGAGGTAGGGTTGATGGCGGGGAGGAAGAAGCCAAAGCTCACCGATGAGGGTGGTTGGTTTTATATCTCGAACAATGGCTTCCAGGTTCTTCATTTCTTCATGTTCATGGGCAAATTCCTCTTTCTCTTGTGTTAAGGCAGCACGTCCCTAAGTACAGCAAATAAAAAGGAATGATAAATCTGCCAAACATGTGAGAGTCAAAGAAATTTCAGAATATTATGCATATTACCCATATTTATGCTTAACATTTTTATGTATTATGTCTTCCAGCTGTTCTTAAAGTCTCCTTTCCAATTACCAGAGTATTATTTCATTCACCCTTGCAACAAAGATTTGTCTCAGACAATGTTCTAGGCAATGGGGATATAACAGTGAACAAAATAAAGTCTTGCCCTTATTTAATTATTATTTAATATTTAAAATCCTAACTCTACAGACATTTATGAGAAACTGGCATTAACAAAGAGCAACGAAAAACATCATTTAAATAAAGATATTGTTTACTAGACACGATTTGTGTTGATAAAGCAGTGTCTTAGAGTGTGCAGAGTTGCCTTTAGCGGCTGAACTACTCACTAAGAATGGAACTTGATGCCATATTTATATCATACTTTGATGTTCTACATAATTATTAGTTTTATATGTTTTTATTTTGTAATGTTTTGATTATAATTGTACCATGTATTATTATCTAGGAAACATCTAATTTAATATCCTAGCTACAAAAAAGAACGTAGGATGGGGGAGAGGAGTGTTAGCTGAAAATCTGGTCCTTCCTTTTTTTTTTCTTCTGCTCTTTCAGTATTGTATCTTTCCACATAATTAGTAGATCTGAAGATGAAATTCTCATCCAAACTTCTACGACCAGGAATAAAAATCTGCTCAAATTAGAATTCTCCTCATTCATCTATTATTCAATCTCCTTACTTCACTGAAGCTTTCATCAAAGAATGAGTGATACAATAGCTTTTTGTTCCCAGGAAGCAATAGCTAAATTAAGTGCACTACGTATTAAGCTTGACTTTTAAATTATTAAAATAATAATAACAATAATAATATTCTACCTACAAATTTTTAAGATTTTGACTACATAATAAATCACTACCTAACTTTATATGGTACTTTATAGCTTAAAGGTTGTTTTCACATATTTCATTTGATCCCCTCACCAATTTGAAAAGTAGGGCAAATACAATTAGGTTTTTGCATGAGGAAACAGAGGCTCTGAGATATCAAGCAATTTGCCCAAGACAGGTGCTAGAAATCAGTCTTTCCAATAATACAGCACAGTACAGCCCTGGAAAAAACACTTTACAAATGGTATATGTCAACTTGTATGCAAATTGTTAATCCTGAAGATGGTACAATATTCTTGCTTTAAAAGGTTATTATCAGCCTAAATGGGAAAAGAATCTGAAAAAGTATAGGTATATGCATACGTATAACTGAATCACTCTGCTATATACCTGACACTAACACAACACTGTAAATCAACTATACTCTAATATAAAGCAAAAATTTTTATAAAAAAGTTATCGTTTTATTTTTGTTTTTAAAAGTAATACATGTGAATTATAGATAACTTGAAACATATGAACCTCTTTGCACTCGTTTCATCTATAAAATAAGAATAATTAGAATTTCTACCTCATCAGCTTTTTAGCAAATTAAATAATATATCTAAAGCACTTAGGACTGTGCCCAGTTTTTAACAACAACTCAAAGTTAGTTGTTATAATTAAAATTTTTGTGAAGAAGAAAAAACCATAGTTCTAGCACTTATAATTCTAGTACCCTTTTTTGTAGTGGAAAGTGCTGGAAAGTGCTATTTCTGTATCACTGTTTTCTGTCATGAGCATGACTTTAGAGCTAACAGCATCCTAATAACAGAATTCACCATTACTGACCCCTGGGCTCTAAAAAGTTTTATCTTACACCTTTTCTTCCCTGCACATCAAAATATACTACATCTGAGAAACTGAAAAATCATCTTATTTAACACTAACTGGAAAAGATATATGTGTCCTCATGGTCACTGCCTCATTATTTACAATAGCCAAGAAGTGGAAGCAACCTAAGTGTCCATCAATGGATGAATGGACAAAGAAAATACACATGCACACACACAGGAATATTATTCAGCCATAAAAAAGGAAATCTTGCCATTTGTGACAACATGGAGAGACCTTGAGGGTATTATGCCAAGTGAAGTAAATCAAAGACAGACAAATACTATATGATCTCACTTATATGTGGAACCTGAAAAAACAAAAAGCAAACAAACAAACAACAAACTCATAGATACAGAGAACAGATTGGTGATTGCCAGAGGCTGGGGAGACAAAAATGGGTGAAGGGGGTCAAAAGGTACAAACTTCCAGCTATAAGATAAATAGGTCCTGCGGGTGTAATGTACAGCATGCTGACAATAGTTAATAATACTGTATATTGAAAGTCACTAAGAGAGTAGATATTAAAAGTTCTCATCACAAGAAAAAACATTTGTAACTATGTGTGATGATGGATGTGAACTAGAGTTATTGTGGTAATCATTTCACAATATATACGAATGTTGAATAATTACGTTGTACACCTGAAACTAATATAACATTATATGTCAATTATATCTCAATTTTAAAACACCTTATTTAATTCACTCCAAATCAAATTTGGTTTCCTGTTTCATATTCACTTCAGGAGAGAACATTCTAGGCTCTAGCAACATTAGCTCAAATATCGTTAGTCTATATTCTTGTTCATCATGTTTATTAAAGAAAAACTCAGTCAAGAGAATCATATAAATTCAGTTGCTGTACTTTCATCAGGCAGCATCAAATCATTCCATAAAACCTAACTATCATCATAGCCTCTTTACGACTTGTCATAGGTCTATCACAAATAGTTGATGTGCACCTAGACTGATTTTGTGAGTAACCACTAAATATTCTCAAACCATTCTTTCGTATTTATAAGATTTTTAAATTGCCTTTTAATAATATAAAAAATTATTACAATACTGAAATCTTTACAATTTGCACTAAATGGGGGGGTGAGGCTACCTGGTGCCCCAATCCTCTACTCTCTTAGCTTCACAGCTGGGAAATTTATTTCAGTTACATATCTCAATCACAGAGGTTAATTAAGCATCATCCTAGCATGTAAAAAGTAGCTAGGCTTAATGCTAATTAGTCACAAATAAGAAAACAGAGGTATCTGCATGCCACAAGAATCCTCCCCCAAAAGTTTTGATAGGGCTTCCCTGGTGGTGCAGTGGTTGAGAGTCCGCCTGCCGATGCAGGGGACGTGGGTTCGTGCCCCGGTCCGGGAAAATCCCACGTGCCGCGGAGCCGCTGGGACCGTGAGTCATGGCCGCTGAGCCTGCGCGTCCGGAGCCTGTGCTCCGTAATGGGAGAGGCCACAACAGTGAGAGGCCCGCGCACCGCAAAAAAAAAAAAAAAAAGATAATTCAGATTTTGATTTAGGCCCCAGTTCCTCATCATCTCTTTCCTGTGTCAGTGATTTTGCCATGATACTTTACAGTTCCTTTTACAAAAGGCAGAGTATACTTCCGACCCCTTGCCTTTGGATTTGAACATGAGGCTTGCTCTGGTCCATAAAATGTGGGCCGAAATGACAGTGTGCCAGTTCCAAGCTTAGGCCTTAAGAGTAATTCTCTTGTACCATCACCACTGCTTTGGAAGTACAAGCCAGCCTGCTGGTCCACAGACGACAAGCCTTGTGAAGCAGACCTGGACCCAACCTGTAGCCCAGAGCCACCCAGTAGCATCATCACAGCCACCCACTCTGACCCACAGGTGTGTGAGAAAATAAATAATTATTGTTCGTATGTCACTGAGATTTTGTGGCTTTCGATAACATAGGAATAGCTAACTGATACAGGGGATGATTTTAGTTTGTTTTTCTTTTTTTTATTATTTTCTTTTTTTATTGAAGTACAGTTGAATTACAATGTTGTGTTAGTTTCAGGTGTACAGCAAAGTGATTCAGTTATATACTCTTTTTCAGATTCTTTTCCCTTATAGGCTATTACAAAATATTGAGTATAGTTCCCTGTGCTATACAGTAGGTCCTTGTTGGTTATCTATTTCGGGATGATTTTAATTTTGATTACATATTCCACCGTTTCTTTTTACCCAATGTTATTCCTATCTGTTTCTTTGAAAATAAGAGGTTCCTCAGTGAAGTAAGTCAGACAGAGAAAGACAAATATCATATGATATTGCTCATATGCGGAATCTAAAAAAAAAAAAAATGATACAAACGAACTTATTTACAAAGCAGAAACAGACTTAGAGAATGAACTTACGGTTACCGAGGGGTGAAGGGATAGATTGGGAGTTTGGGATGGACATGTACACACTGCTATATTTAAAACAGATTACCAACAAGGACCTACTGTACAGCACGGGAAACTCTGTTCAGTACTCTGTAGTAACCTAACTGGGAAAAGAATTTGAAAAAACAGAATGTGTATGTGTAACAATCACTTTGCTGCACACCTGAAACTAACACAACATTGTTAATCAACTATACTCCAATAAAAAATAAAAATTAAAAAAATAAAATAAAAAAGAGCTTCCTTTCCCCAAAATGATTTGATGAGAACACTTTTGCAATCCACCTGCTACCTCAATGCCCTTATTACTGCTTGGTTATTTGGCAAAAAATAATCCTGCGTTATTAGAAAAAAGAGAAATTCTGGTCATGGATAGGAATAAGAGTCTGGAGCCATTTGACAGTTACAGTATTTACCTAAATTGTTTCTGAACTCTCTCTGGAAGTAGTATAAACTAAAATTCATGACTATTTTCATTCTCACAACGAGGCAATTTCTAGGACACGTACTAAACAAAGGTGCAGCTTGGGGAGATATATTTCCTGGGAATAATAACCTTCAGCTTCCAGAATTCTAAGCTAACATAGTTTTGGCCTGTTACTCTTTCCCAGAAACACATATACTCAACTGCAGGTATAAAGGCAAGTAACTACACTAAAATCTCACTCAGGTCCTACATGGCAAATACTGCAGAAATGCAAATTGCTCCTAGCACTACTTCCAGTACAATAGAGCCTAAAGGGCTAAATTATAGGCCCCAGACTCCCTTGCAGCTAGGGTTTCTGCTTTACACAGAGCACTCACCAAGCTAATGTGCCTTCACAGGACCCTGAAGGAGAAATGCACATCATGAAGTGGTAGCCATACGGCTCTTCTGGAAGCTCGTGGTGGTGGTGTTTGTTTCCAGGCAGCTGTGTTTCCAGTCTCTAGTTTCTAGTCCACCACCAACAGGTGGGTGCTAAGGAACAGTGGGTGGCAGCCACCATATCTGGCAACTTTCTTGTTTGTGGCCGAGACCCTGATTCTCAAATGGGCAGGGACAGCAGCTCCCTTGTTAATGCAGATATGTGTTACAGGAACTATTCCTCAAACTTCGGCCTGGTGCTCACTTCTTCAAAGGTTTAGAGATTTGCTTTTCAGGGTATCTAATGCTAGAACCTCTGCTAGGTTCTCTAACAAAGAAAAACTATCTCAGGATCACTATTCACCTACTCCAAACCAACTGTAGTCATCTCGACGCAACGTAAGGTAATCTTGAGAGCTGCTGATAAAATGTGAATCTCTTAGAGAAGACTGAATGAATCACTGGGTTTTGCCTCTTGGTCTTTTGGTTTCCACCTGACAAAGTTTAAGTATTATGCAAATACATTCCATCAAAGGAATAACCAGTGCTGAATATGGTCAAGGAATTACCATATGTCCTGGAACTTTCTTTCAATGTTATATTAATGCATTCTAGTATGAAGTTTTCTTCTTTAATAACAGTAGAATATTATAATTAATCTTTATCTGTGGTTTACTTTGAAATAGGAAGCAGAAAGCCCACTGAAAGGGTTGTGAGCAAAAAGGACATTTATAAGATTTTCAGGGTTATTAACAAAATAAGAATAGGAAGTACTAAAAATAGTTTAAGAGGAAATGTACCACGGATTTGTCTATTTTAGAAAACGTTTGGGCTCACAAAACAATAGATTCCACACAATCCATGGTAAAGCACTGTGGCCCACAGTAAGAAACAGAAGAATTACTAGCTCACAGTGAAGGTGTTCCCAGTCTGAGGAAACAACCCATTCTTGACCATTTAGCTACTGACAAACAACACGCCAATGAAAATATATCTAAACTGCTTCTGCTATACAGTTTTAAATAAACTTGCATAGGCTCTCCATAAAAATGGAAATCTAGGGCTTCCTTCGTGGCGCAGTGGTTAAGAATCTGCCTGCCAATGCAGGGGACACGGGTTTGAGCCCTGGTCCGGGAAGATCCCACATGCCGCGGAGCAACTAAGCCCGTGCGCCACAACTACTGAGCCTGTGCTCTAGAGCCTGTGAACCACAACTACTGAGCCCATGTGCTACAACTACTGAAGCCCATGTGCCTAGAGCCCATGCTCCGCAACAAGAGAAGCCACCACAGTGAGAGGCCCACGCACCACAATGAAGAGTAGCCCCAACTGCCGCAATTAGAGAAAGCCCGTGCGCAGCAACAAAAACCCAACACAGCCAAAAATAAATAAATAAAAATAAATTTTTTAAAAGAAGAAGAAATCTATTCATTTTCATTATATTACCAAGCCAAGAAGTAGCCTCCCACATGAGAAAATAAAACTAGCATGAGGGCTTCCCTGGTGGCACAGTGGTTAAGAATCTGCCTGCCAAAGCAGGGGACACGGATTCGAGCCCTGGTTCAGGAAGATCCCACATGTGGCAGAGCAACTAAGCCCGTGCGCCACAACTACTGAGCCTGCGCTCTAGAGTCCGCGAGCCACAACTACTGAGCCCGTGTGCCACAACTACTGAAGCCCGTGCACCTAGAGCTCGTGCTCCACAATAAGAGAAGTCACCGCAGCAAGATGCCCGCGCACCGCAGCTAAGAGCAGCCCCCGCTCGCCGCAACTAGAGAAAGCCTGCACGCAGCAACGAAGACCCAACGCAGCCAAAAATAAATAAATAAATATATTAAATAAATGAAACTAGCATGAGAGTAAAAGTCTTAGAAAAGTTTTACTAGCAGCTGAAATAACCAAATTCAACCTTGCATAATATGAATTGAACAGCTGCTACAAGTAGCATGTAAATGAGAGAAGAGGGTCTAGTCTGTTCATATTGAATGTGGACCTACAAATCCATAATGTGAAATGAATTTAAAAGATGTTGAATAATCTGAAGGTGGGAGAGACATAATCGTCATTTTCTTAGTTCAATAATTCAAAATATTTTCCTGAGCTTACTGTTCCAGACTATCCCAAACAGGAAATTAAACATTTAAAAATGTATTTTACAATGTTGTCCTCACAACTGTCGATCATGGTCAAGATAAATTGATATAAATTGTGATAAATTTTGTTGGCTTAGGGACACGAATAAATGACTAGTAGCAGAATACATTCTAATAGCGAACAGCAAATACATTTATGTTACTTCTGAAAACCTTCAATGATATACAAAAAATGAAAGAAAAGCTCCCCAATTAGCCACAATAAATGCCATCTACATGTGTTGGGGATTGAACATGGGACTCAGGATCAGTGTGGAGAAGACCTTAGGCCCTTCCATTCACTCATAACCTTGGGCAAGTCCTTTGATACTTCTACAGATGTTGGCTTCTCCACCTAGAAAACGGTTTGGATTGGTGATGAAGACAGTGTAATAAAAATGAACCTGGGGCTTCCCTGGTGGCGCAGTGGCTGAGAGTCCGCCTGCCGATGCAGGGGACACGGGTTCGTGCCCCGGTCCGGGAAGATCCCACATGCCGCGGAGCGGCTGGGCCCGTGAGCCATGGCCGCTGAGCCTGCGCGTCCGGAGCCTGTGCTCCGCAGCGGGAGAGGCCACAACAGTTGAGAGGCCAGCGTACCGCAAAAAAAAAAAAAAAAAAAAACCTGATTTGGACTTTCCAAAGCCAACTGAGTGCCAGACTCACCTGAGGAAAAACAGATTCCTGAGCCCTGCTGCCAGATATTTTCATTCAAATCCAGGACGAGGCCCTGGAATCTGTATTTTTAAAAAGCTTCTCAGATGATTCAAGTGATTAGCCAGTTTTCAGAATCACTGCACTAAAGGATTTATCAGATCTCTACCAGAAGCATTTTTAAAAGGTATGTGATCTGTTTTCAAAAAAGTATGAAATGATGAGTTCTAAAGGAGGAAAGCTCCAGAATAATGCAAAAGCACAGATTTCTAGTCGTGCTCTTCTGGCTGGCAACCCGAGATATAATGAAAAGTATTTAACGTGTTTAAACCACCTAAGGTTCCTGGAACGAGCAGCAAATCATCAAGAAGGTAGATAAACGTTATATGAAAAGATGCATGCTTTTATCATGAACATCTTACTTTATTAATCATAGTAACAGCACTGGCAGCTCCTAGCCACTAAAGCCAGAACTTGGCCAGAGACATCCATCTAGCAAGAAACATAAATTACCTATAGCCTCAGCCCCAAAGGCTTAATTCTTGGTGGTGACTTAGGAACGAAGGGAGAATACGTACTGAAAGAAGGCCAGAAATCATGCAAACCAGCATCGCTCAAGGGCTCTACTTGCCAAAAACAGAAGAATCAAAAGACAAAAATAAAGGTCTCCCAAGTATTTTCTATACCATTTTCAAAGTTGATGTGATGATCTGGTTTAGATTTAAAACTATTGGAATGTGACATTCTCTAGATCTGTAATACTCAGGCCAATGTCTTTTACCTTTGGACTTCTATTCTGTGCCAATGGCTCAATTTTCTCCTCCTTTCAAAATCCCATTTGGAATCTACCTTCTTTACGCCCACCACCTCAGCTGAATGTGGATATAGATCTCTTGTCAGCTCAGTCTCCCTACCCAGGATCCCTTGCTGAAACTGCACCTTCATTTGGCAACGTGCATGTGGGCACTTTTTATCTCAGAAACCCCAAATTCTATGGTGTTTCTTTTTTTAAGAGTCTCTAATTACGCCAAATGTACTACAAATAGCTGGGAGTTTCTTTTGAATATTATTATTTCTTTGGTTTCCCCCCCGCCACCCCTTGTTTTGTGCTGATTCTTAGTACAGGAGATACAACCATACTGAACTACTACCTTTCTCAAAAGCAACATTTGCTCTGCTGGGGGTAGGGAGGAAGGTGGCAAAGACTGTCAGGATTTTGAGGTAGCATTTCATGACCCAGGAGAGGTACAAAAAATTAATTGTGGGGGCTTCCCTGGTGGCACAGTGGTTGAGAGTCCGCCTGCCGATGCAGGGGACACGGGTTCGTGCCCTGGTCCGGGAAGATCACACATGCCGCGGAGCAGCTGGGCCCGTGAGCCATGGCCGCTGAGCCTGTGCGTCCGGAGCCTGGGCTCCGCAGCGGGAGAGGCCACAACAGTGAGAGGCCCACGTACCGCAAAAAAAATAAATAAATAAAAAATAACTGTGCACTGCCACTGATAACTATGCATTCCTCCCTACACACAGGTACCAGAAGAACTCTGGAATCCGTGCCTGCTTGGACAATCTGCCCCATTTTACTGGCCTGTTTTTGTTGTCATGTCGATAGGTTATCAGAGTTGAATCTGGCCCCTCTTTATCTGAAGACAGAACCTGTCAGTCAATAACGTTTCACTCGCAGCGCGAGTGTGTGTGCTTGCTGAAGAGCTCAGAGCTCAGTTTCGTCATCTCAAGGACAGACTAAAAGAAGATGAACGATGTGACAAAAGTGTTTTCCACGTTAGAGCATAACAAAGGGGTGCAGAGTGGTCATAACGGAAGATAACAGGTGGTTAACTCCATCAGTATTTAATTTTGTATTTGCTAAAAGTCCATGTCCATAATTTTCTGACTGTCTGAAAGACTCGTGTATATAACTTCCGCCTCTGCGCTTTTTAGTACCTACATATATAGTGATCATATGCTCAATAAGAAATGGAAAAGAGGGAGGAAAAAAAAGCAAGCCAGATACTTTTCACCAAGCTTCAAAGTTCCTTAGGAATCAGAATTTTTTTTTTTAAACCACAGTGTATGCAATGTATTAACCATCATTCAAGGTGGTGACAGTATCACTGGCTAAAATTCTGATAACATCACAGGGGAAAGGAAAACTTTTTCCATACAGCATGGAGTTTCAAGCCCTAGACCTAAAGATTAAACTCTCAGGAAGGAAACAACTACCCTTGCAACATATAAAATACTTTTAGTTACTATCTCTTTCTTACAGGAACCACACATTTAACTATAACTGTAAAGCAAAAAACTTTTTTAAATAATTGAAAACAGAACTGTGCCAAACAGAACAAAATAAAATAAAAATAAAATAAAATACTATAGTCCTATTCTGTGTTAGATGAAGTCTATCCTTCATGATACCTATTAATACCCTACATTTTATTTTGGAGTTTCCTGCATTAACATTCACTTGGTTTATTAGTGAAAGCCAAGATATATTTATTTAAGAAAAAGATTAAGTCTGGATTGGTTTTTGTTTTGTGGCTTCTTGTCCTCCCTAAAAATGCTCCAAATTAACACTGTGAAAAGCAAATACTAGTCATGCTGGGAGCGCTCCTTTTTATCCTTTCTTTACTGTATTTATTCTCCCTCTAATTTTTAGTTTGGAAGGATTTCTTTTAAACCAAGTATTAGTTTGTTTATATTAAAACGTACTAATCTTAGTGGGCTAAATAGTATGTCAACTGTTTCTTGCTGTAAGACACTAAACTAAGATATCTGAGTATTATCAGTGACCAAATAATCCATTTCAATCAACCTTACTGATACTGATGAATTATTTAAGATATTGATAATTATAGTACATATGGATATGAGGTAAGTGATAGAAAATACTATAGATGTGGAGTTGAAAACAAAAACTGAAAACAGACAACACATTAGAATACTAATTATCTAGCCTGATGATTACATAACTCCATAAATGCGCTAACCTCACAGTGTTACTTTATAGTTTGGGTTTTATGGGTTTAAAGACTGAAGGAGTTCGACTAATAAAAAATTTTATTTAGAACTTTAAGATATTTTTTACCTATTATAAACAACTGTATGTAAGTTAATGAAATTAATAAAATGATTATTATTGGTTTTCAAGAGAGGTTGTAAAAAATACTAAGAATAAAGGATAACAAGCACCAAAAAATCATGCAAAACTGAAAGCAAGATTATACCAGTTTAGTAGTTACTCTAAGATTTATTAGTTCTGCCACAAAAATCAACATTATAATTTTGACGGTTTAAAAACATGAAAGAAAAAGTGGTGAATTGAAGTTTCTCTTACATTAAATAGCACAAAAACTATTAAATATATAAGAATCTTTTAAAACATAACTTTATTTATCTTGGCAAGCAGAACATATGCAGCTCTTTATTTTGGCAAGTAAAAGACATGAAGTAAGAGTGACTGATTAGGTCTAGGCAACAATTTCACAGTTATTCCAAATACTAGTCATGCTGTAATACATGTCCTTCCAAGTATTGTAATCCATGGAATTTGGAGTCTCAGTTCAGTTAATCTAGTTAAAAGTACTTGAGATGCTAAAATCTATGTATTTTTTTGAAGATTTCCCATTGAAATGTCATGAGAAATCATGAAAGAAAACCACCGTCGTGGGCTTTCACCTTTTCTGATTCTCGCATGTATTGCATCCCTAAGTACAGCACAGTTTGTACAGCGTTTTCCATGGCTCCCACTATATACATATGATGATCCTCAAATCTCCACCTCTGGAGCTCAGGTCCTTTTCCCGAGCGTCAGTCTTGTCTCTCCAACTGCCAAAGGGACACCTCTATCTGAGGTCTCCACGGGCACCTTAAACTTGCTATGTCCGAAACTGATCTCATTACCTTTCCCTTAAACTGGCCTATTCTTTATTCCTTTTTTTTTTTGTAACATTAATGGCCACATCACTTACCTATACACCCAAGGAGTCCTGCTAGATTCCTTCCTCTGCTCTACTTCTCCTTCCGTATTTAATCGGTTACTAAGTACGCCAATCCTGTATCCTAAACATCTACTGAATCAAACATCTTTCACCGACCCTCTTAGTCACTGCTTTATTTCAGGCCTTAATTAACTTTGATCTGTATTACTGCGACAGCTTTGTAACTAGTTTCTTAGCTGCACCTCATTTCAGTCCATCCTCCACAAGGCCATCAGAGTGACAAGAGGCTGAAAACTGCTCACGTTCAGGATTTAGAAGAGCCTTCATCACCTGTCATCACTTGAGTCCTTTCAAACCTAATCCCTAAATGTCTCTTCTCGCAAAACATTTTCTTTTGCAAATGCTGTTCTTCTGCCCCGAAGGCACTCATTCATTAACTCATTTATTAACAACATATTTATTGTCAATTACTAGACACCGGTAGGGCTTTGAAGATAGAGAGGTAGAAGACATGATCCGTAGCTTCAATCAAGATCTCAGAGTGAACTTGCCATTCAACTTCCCTTATCTCAGTTTTGCATATAAGAAGTTTAAGATGTCTATGGAGACTCGAGATCAGCTCCCAACTCTTCCTTTCAAACTCAGCTGGAAAGACACCTTGTCTTGGAACCGTCCTCAGCCTCCCTGTTCTTCCCTTTAGTGTGGTGGAAGCACCATGTCCTGTGCACCCCTGGCACCAAGGACATATTTCTGTAACATTGTCACGTGGAGTTGTAACTCTTGGCTTGTTTGAGTTTTTCCCACTAGGCTGGGAGCCTCCTGAGATCAAGGGCCTTACTGTGTCCCCACAAGTATAATGCCTGAGCCACAGATGATTTCACTCAGTAAATGTTCTTATTTCATGACAGTATACGTCATGAGGCCACAGTGTACAATTTTTTATAGTTTTGCTGATTCTTTAAAGCAATAGGAATTTTTAAGCCAACAAACTTTATTTCTTATATACTATAAACAATTACACTGTTATTATTTATTGTTAATGAAATTAATAAAATTATTATTATTTGGTCCCAGGAGATGTTATAAAGGTACTTTCTGTTTTGTTTCACAGCTTTATAGATACTCATGTTCTACAAACAGTTATGCATATACTTTTTCTTCATTTAAAGCAAAATTTCTTGATCTATATCTTTTTAAAAATGAACATTCTTCTAGCTTTAAAGAAACACAATGATTAAGGAGAACCTGGAATATGGAGAAAGGCACTAAAAGTAAGTTTTAAAGTAATATGTATTTGATGCATTTCTTTCTCTTTCATATACAACTCAATTTTTAAAGCAAAATAGTTACATATAATATAGTGTTTTCCTATTTTCACCTAACATTATATTATGAATCCTTTAAGGTTATTTATAGTTCTTTGAAAATAACTTTAAGTCTGTATATTACAGGGGCTATTCCCCAATTCATGTCACAATTATCCTTTATTTAGGTAAGTATAACATATCACTATTATAATTACTGTATGATGAAACATTTCACTAATGTAAATAGTGCTGTGATAACACCCTCACACATAAAACACTGTACACATCTCTATCGCTATGGTAAAGATTCTTAGAATGGAAACTGTTGGATCAGAAGCATAAACTTTCAAAGACTCTTGGATACACATAAAATAGCTTTCCAGAAAGTCAGCACACATTCACATTTGTTTCTCTATTAAATTCCTGGATACATTGCTTATCACTGATTTTTTAAAAAATTCACCTTAGGGCTTCCCTGGTGGCGCAGTGGTTGAGAGTCCGCCTGCCGATGCAGGGGACACGGGTTCGTGCCCCGGTCTGGGAACGGAGCGGCTGGGCCCATGAGCCATGGCCGCTGAGCCTGCGCGTCCGGAGCTTGTGCTCCGCAGCGGGAGAGGCCACAGCAGTGAGAGGCCCGCATACCGCAAAAAAAAAAAAAAAAAAAAAATTCTCCTTCATGTGGAAGGGGGATTTACAAGTATATTTTCTCTGGCAGTTTAAGGAAGGGTGAGTGATGTGCACATCTGGCAGCAGTAATAATAACGCCTTATAATTGGGTCATGGTCACCTTCCTACTCTTATTTAGCTTCTCACAATAACCCTATAACGTGGATACTATTGTCTCTATTAAAGCTGGGAGACAACCTCAAGGAAGTTAACACTGAAACAGCCCATTTATTAAAGTTCTTCTCAGGAATTACCATGAAAACTCTCAAGACTCTGGTTAAGAGAAAGTAGCTGGTAAAAGAGCTGTTTCATTTTTTTCCTTCTTTCTTTCCAGCCAGTGTGCAATTTGACAGGCAGCCCTTAGTGAAAGGAGCTGGACTGAAGTGTTTCACCCGTATCAGTCTCAAACCACCTCACTTGGAAACTAAACGAATTCACGCGGGCAGACAACCGATGGAGCTGTAAAAAGCCTACTCACATCACAGACGGATACGATAGCCGAGCCATAGTTTTCTTCTTTATTCAGAAGAGTACCCGCATTATTGTATGACATGGTCATTCGTGTGCAATGGCCACTCTTTTAACACAGTGTTGGAGGTGAGGTAGGTGGAAACAGTAGTTGTCTTTGAGATGGGCGTCCAGAATGGGGTACTGATTAAAATACTGTATCTGGTTAAAAATGACAAACTCTTACCTTAACTATTAATCCTTTCGAGTCCACCAACCATATCTTCTTCATGGCTTTCTCCTTTGGTAAACCTTCTTTCTCCATGGCCATAACAATCAAGTGTGCAATCCCTAAGGCAGCCTTAAAAACAAAAATGTTTCATGTTGTTCCACATAATCCCTTATCAAGACTTACATTTTACCTCATTTCGTCACTGTGAACAAGGAAGTACAAAATGGCTCTGTTGACCGAAAGAGCTACATTCTTCACTTGTACTGGGAGTGAAGTATTTTTGTCACATTTGGGTTCTGCTAAATGACAATTATTTACTCTTTTTATTACAACACGATCACTATTATGCTGCTTTATACTGAGCCACAGATAAACCAGTGATATCCTTGGTTGTCAGCATCTTTAACCCTGTTCATACAATTAAGATTTCCTCTAATAAGAAAATATTGAATTTAAAATAATGAACTGCTCAACCTTGCTTATGAGACTGTATTGCTTATTGTTCAGTTCAAGCTCTGCTAACTGAATTGGAAGAATGAAGCCTGGTCATTTGGATGAGAACTTGACCAATTAGGCAATAAAATGGAACACTTAAAATATGTGTTCCCGAGCATTTATTTACTCTCTTAATTTGGACAAAGAAAGTACTGTGAGATTTCTTGCAAGATTAAAGGAAACAACTCCTTTGGTATATGATAAATTTGGAGATGATCTGTGAAATTTCCAAAACCTTTTCAGGGACAAACAAGGGCCAGTTTTGAATCAACCAACCATGAATACCTCTCTCCTGCTGAGTACCAAGAACTGGCCTGTGGCATTCAACAAAACCCTTTGGAAATTTAAAGAAGTTTACTAAAATTAAGTACAGCATGTAACAATTCACAGAAATTTAAAAAAATCAAATTTTAATGAGCTGTAATTTAACCTTGATTTTTATTCTGATATGAAAATAAATTTGTGACTTACACCCTGAATTCTTTCACATGTTTGTATCTTGTAAGTTTTAGCTTCATGTATTTTGCTTTAAGAACAAGTAAAATCAAACCCAAGACAGTATACACAGTTTCTTCCAGTGTAATACATTTATTCATAATCATATTAAATTTGAAAATTTAAGGCTTCTTAAAATATGTATAGCCACGAAGCATTTCCCCATTTATTACATTCTATAATTCTAAAAAGATTTTGGCAGTTTTCTCACAAGAAGCTCAAACTAAATTGACATTTTAATTTCTATTTTGGGGGTGAATTATTATAACGAGTCTAATTTTCTTCTTTCAAATGATTAACCCATAGAAAAAGAGAACAGGAAACAGCATTATTTTGTATTCCTGCCAACTCTTTCCAACAATTTTAAATGTTTTAGTTCTTTTGCGTGTGAATGGTTATACTGCATGATGAATCTTCAATTCAAAATATTTTTTCTAAGAAACTTCTATATAGTTATGAATGTGCACACTGAATTGTGAGTCAAGTTAAGAAAATTTTGGTATGTGACACTGGAGGATACTAAAAGTTAGCATCGCCTATAATAGCTTAAATACTTAAAGGTTTCTATATATAATTAGTCATACATTGGAAACTTTTTTGGTTCCTGCATGGCACCTTAAATATGCCTAACAAAAACCCACGGCAACATCTGATAATCTTACAAATTGAAAACTGTGAAAATATCTCTATGCCTCTAAAGTCTCCTGTGAAAAATTAATATGCCTCAATACTTAATTTGAAGAATCTTTCAGTAAAACCTATAGTTTCAATAAACTAAAAATTTGAAAGACTACCTCAAACTTCAAATTTATGAGTAATTAGAATGAATGTTATGTTCACTAGTGTAGGAGAACGTTAGCCCTACATAAGGCAGGTACCTCTCCAGCTCCTTGGAATAGTACTGTTTGATCAGACAGCTTATTCTTGGTTATTCGAAGGGCTGCAAGGATGCCAGCAACTGCGACAGATGCCGTTCCTGCAACAAGAAACACCCTGAGCAATCCTCACATGGGCGCTGCTGTATCCCGAATCCCAAGCCTCAAACTGATACTCATGTCTTGAAATCATCACACAACAGGGTAACTGGTGCAGAAAAGGAACCTGCGGTTGTCTGACCCCACGCTTGCATTTGACGTGAAATTCTCAGGCTACTGACATCTGTCTTTTAAGACAGCAACTTACGACTTTTGAAAACTTTCCAAAAAAGAAGGTTCTGTGGCTGAATTTGGTGATGCAGTGACTAAGAACCTGCTGGAGAGGATGTGGAGAAGAGGGAACCCTCCTACACTGTTGGTGGGAATGTAAGTTGGTGCAGCCACTGTGGAAAACAGTATGGAGGTTCCTCAGAAAACTAAAAATAGAGCTACCATAGGATCCAGCAATCCCACTCCTGGGCATATATCCAGAAAAAACTATAATTCAAAAAGATTCATGCACCCCTATGTTCCTAGCAGCACTATTCACAATAGCCAAGATATAAAAACAATCTAAATGTCCACTGACAGAAGAATGGATAAAGAAGGTGTGGTATATATGTATATACAATGGAATATTACTCGGCCACAAAAAGAATGAAATAATGCCATTTGCAGCAACATGGGTGCAACCAGAGATTATCATACTAAGTGAAGTAAGTCAGAGAGAGAAAGACAAATAGCATATGACATCACTTATATACGGAATCTAAAAAAATGATACAAATGAAGTTATTTACAAAACAGAAATAGAGTCACAGATGTAGAAAACAAAGTTATGGTTCCCAGGGGGGAAAGGTGGAGGGGGAGGGATAAATTAGGAGTGGGAGGTTGGGTTTAGCAGAGGTAAGCTTTTATATATAGGATGGATAAACAACAAGGTCCTTCTGTATAGCACAGAGAACTGTATTCAATATCCTATGATAAACCATAATGGAAAAGAATATTTTTAAAAAAGAATGTATATATATTCAAACTGAATCACTTTTCTGCACAGCAGTAGTTAACACAACATTGTAAATCAACTATACTTCAATTTTAAAATAAATAAATAGATAGATAAATAGGTCAATAAATAAAAAAGAACATGGGGTTTGGATTCTTAGGTGGATTTCCAGCTCAACCTGTTTACTAGCTGAATGAATTTAGAGAAATCATTGTGTTTATCAGTTTGCTCAGCTGTAAAATCACTGTATTATATGAGATCAAAAAATACTAAGTGCTATTAGAAAATTTAAATGTTTTAATTTTCAACTGGAAAAATTAACAGTTAATAGCAACGAAAAACTGATGTTGATGCAGTCTTTAATCAGCTTCCTGCCTATGATAAATCACTGGTGAATCCCAAAGACACTGGACAAAATTAATGTAAAAATCATTTAGGATAAAAACTGAGCTTTCCTCATCATGCCTCATGGTAGTAGAAACTTCACCAGTTCTAATTTTATTGCTTTGCCATATAAGCTTTCACAGATCACAGAGCAGTTCTTTTGCTTTGAACATAATTACATGGCTCAATTCCTTCATGGTTCACGTCTGAAATATAACTCTGAAGCTTCCTGCAGTACCTCCCTGTTGTATCTACAATTTACTCCTCTAAAGTAACATTCTACCTATGATTCCTAGATCACTCAGCTGGGTAGTAAAGCCTAGTGAAACTTTAAACACTCTCATTTAGTTAAAAAAATAAAAATAAACCAAAAAACATAGATTAGAATAGGTTTGAAGAGTGACACAATGATGAAGCGTTATGTATGCCAAATACCAAAGATGCATTAAACATTGCACCATCAGTAGATTTGTTCTTTTGAATTTTTTGGTTGTTTGCTTCTTTCTTATAGAATTTGGTAGTCACAAATAAGATCACAATAAATGATTAATTATTGAAGAGCTGTGTGTCTCTTGCATGTTTTTTATTTAGGAACACAAGTATAAAATGCTTGCAATTTTGAGCCGCCATGCTACACATTATGAATTGCAATTAAGTCACACATCACACAAAGGTCACTCTTCTATATATTATTTATGATGAAAGCCTGTGTAAAAATAAGGCGCTGATCTACGTAAGAAAGATACCATGGCAGGTTTAGAATGGTACTTGCTTCATACAACAAGATAGATTGACTAGAGTTGTTAAACAGATGAAAAGAGAATTTTAATTAGAGAGGTACAGCTATCCAGACACTAGATGAACACTTATTCACAAATAGCATCTCAAACTGTCTCTACATTGGCCAGAAGTTTGGATTTAAGGGACTCTAAGCTCCCTTCCAACTCTGAGATTCTGTAACTTGAAGGGTCTCTACAGATTCTACCAGCACCCCAAGATTTAACCAGCCGAAGAGTCAAAGTTGAAGTATCATCAACAATCACTGTGTCTATACTATTGTTTTGATTTTTAAATAGAATTGGGCATTTAAGGATAGACAGAATAAAATATTCCAAAAGATACTAGCTATAATGTGTGATATTTTTATATGGTTATGCTACATCATTCTGCACTAAAACTCAAAATGTTTTAAGTTCAGACATATTACCCCAAATAAGGCAAAATAAGTCTCTATCTACACTGGATATCAGAGCCTTATATTTAAAAGTATATTTTATGGGGATTCCCTGGTGATGCAGCGGTTAAGAATCCACCTGCCAACGCAGGAGACATGGGTTCGAGCCCTGGTCCGGGAAGATCCCACATGCCGCGGAGCAACTAAGCCCGTGTGCCACAACTACTGAGCTTGCTCTCTAGAGCCCACGTGCCACAACTACTGAAGCATGCGCGCCTAGAGCCCGTGCTCCGCAACAAGAGAAGCCCCCACTCGCCGCAACTAGAGAAAACCTGAGCACAGCAACGAAGATCCAACGCAGCCAAAAATAAATAAATAAAATAAATAAATTTTAAAAATATATTTTATAATATTTCCTGAGGACATAATGAAACATCTAAACTTCTCTTTACAGAATTAATTAACAAAATTAGAAATATTTAGCACTACCAAAAGGTGAACTTGAACATGATTCTTCTACATAACCTGGTCCTACCGCCTGATACTGCCTTGATTTAAATTTCATTGCAATCAAGGGAGTAAATGTGGCAAGTTGATATTACATAAAAATGTGAGTCTCCACATTAAATTGTTCCAAAGTAACTTGTGCTTTGAGACCGAAA